>NC_090987.1:23327651-23630681 GCF_041146395.1 Eulemur rufifrons | reverse complement strand
CATTTTCCAGATTGAAAAGCTAAGATTCCAACTGGGGAAGTTTATCCTAAGAGCTCACGCTCATCTCAGACTCAGACCTGAACACAGATTTCTTGAGAACAATTCTATTATCTACTCTGCCTGAGTCTTTTTGCAGACAACTTGCTGTAAGATATTAGACCAGACCTTAAATTTGAAATTCTTTGAAAACCTAACATACTTTATTTATGAAGAGACAAATCCAGCCTTACAAGAAATTTTCCAGGCTGCTACAACCCTGACCCATCCACCCGTCACTCTCTGAACATTCATCCAGGTGGAGATGTGTAAATGAACACGCACATGCACACACATGCACTCGCACACGAGTGTGCTCACTCACACTTGTGTGCATTTGCATGCGAGGACACACACAAATTTTCATGCATGTCCCTGCCACACTGCCCCATACACTTTACAAAAGGAGAGAGATACGGGTTGGTGAATTGTTTGTGCTGGCTGCAAAAAAGGTCATGGGTTTCACGCTTTGTCCTCCTGCCACAGAGCAGTCCTGTGACCCTGACTGTAAGCTGTGCCTGCCTGTGTATATGGAGCGTAGTTGAGCCGTAGACCTATGACTGCTATAGATACCAACAGACCTGAGAAAGGAAGGGGATAGGAAGCAATTTTATTTAAAGTTGAAGTTAAACCTTTGAGCTAATGATGAATGTGAACGTCTGTCTTTCTTCCTGGACCATGGGGAGGAGCAAAGCAACACAGCACAGCTGTTGATGCCCCTACGTGGGGTACAAGCCTGCCTTGGCATAGGGTGTGCAAAAGGGCTCATGTTGAGGCCCATGGGTGGGGATGCCCAGCAGAGATCAGCATTCCTGGAGTAAAAGGTCCAAATACTGACACGGGCAGGGAGGCAGTTGGCTTTTCATGCTCTGAAGACTGGTGTGGTGGCTTTTCTGAGCAGGACAGCTGGCTGGTTCACCAGAGAATAGCAGTGTGATCTTTTTGCCTGTAGAAATGAGCTCGTGGAGGCCCAGAAGCATGACTGGGGGGCCTGAGCAGCTGCCCCATCAATATGTCTGGGGCTTGTAGAATTAGGGGCTTGCAGACGAGGGGAGGATGCGGTGGTGTCTGGGTCTCAGCGAGGAGACCTACCTGTACGTCCCTGCAGGCATGGCTCTCTGCCTCTGTCCCCTACTCTCCCTTTCCTGTTGTGCACACACACTCACACACACACACACACACACACACACACACCTGCAGAGGCTAAGCCCTGCACCACGGTGATAGTGGTCTCATTCCTAAAACACTGGACTAAATTCATTTCTTTGCCAAATTCAATCATTTTTTTATTGAAACACAAGATCCCTTTCGACATCTATGATTTGGCTAGAATTCTGATTGATTTTTAGTGCTGCTATATTCCTCTCGAAAATAGTTGGAGGGCCATAAAACAACCGTAAGTGAGCAAGAGGAAATGGCCTCTCAACCAATTGTGAAGTGAACTATTTTATTAAATGAACAATAGCTTTTTATTCTCCCCATCATGGTGTTCGAAATAGTTTTGCACGTCGGCTGGGCAACGTGTGCTGTCCCCTTGAGCGGTGCCGAAAGGGACCTGTTGCTGCTCTGGCTCCCTGTCTTTGTCTCTGTCCTGTGGGCTCCGGGCAGTCACCTGTCCCGTGATGACACTGGTGTCGGAGCCCAGTCGCACAGTGAATCACCTCCTGCCAACACTCTGAAAATCAAATTTCTAGATGTGAGCCGGGATGAATCCAACACGTAAGCTGAAAAAGATAACTTTTGGGGCAGCATTTCCTTAGCATTTCTGATTTTGGGAGAGCTTCAGAGTACAGAAAATGCCACACTTCAACACACCTGGGCTTTCTCTTGTTTCCACATTGTCTTCTTTGAGGTGAAAAACCTCATGGGCCAGGAGTGGCGCCGCGATTGTCCCTTCTGGGGCATTAACAATGGGTGACTCCAGAGGTCTCTTTGGGGCCACATCAGTGACATGTTCATTCTGAGCATCAGTTATCCACAGAACAGAGAGGAGACACGCTGTAACAAGGGAGGAAGGCACTAGTCCACTTTAAAAAAGAAAAACAAAACTGAATGTAGTTTCTTTGTAACATTGTCCACAACTGTCTCTAGGAGAGTCTTTTCCACTGATGTTCGACAGTCAAACAAAACTGAAGTTGAACAGTCCCTTCTGTGGCTGCGTCCTTTCAGGTTGTCTTTGAAACGGAGGCATTCCCTTCGGAAGATACCCTGTGATGATGGCTCCTCCCCGTGTTTTTACATGGCAGAGGCTGTAAAAACCAGGCTTTCTCCTGGGAAGAAGAAGGGCTTTTTTTCTCTTTCCTAGAGGAAGCTCTTCTTCGCTATGGAGGGACAAGTGCTGGATGGAGGTGGAAAGAAAGAAGCCAGGCGCCTTGTGCTCAGCCATAGGCCCCACAGGCTCTCGAGGCTTGGATTTCCTGCAGAGTGTGACAGTGTGACGGAGTTGAACGCGTGCTAGACTGGGAGCAGGATGCCTTCTGTGAGATCTTGGACCCCAGAGTATCCATCTGTAAATGAGAAACTGGAACCAGCACCCCAGCTCCGCCAGGCTCTGCAGTTCTATGATTTTGCCATCATTAAAAAGGGAAACTTACACAGCTTTGCCTTCTGAGGAAAGAGAGGACAAGAGGATTGATCCAGTTGTATTCAGTCATTAATTTGTGCAACAAACACATAGTAATTCTGTAGAATGTGCCAGACACTGTGCTGAGTGCTGCAGATGCAAGACTCGAGTCATAAACGCAGGGTCTTCTGAGAGCTCACACACTAGTGGACCACATCTGCCGCTGCACATGGGAACCCTGATGGGTTTTCTGCTCTCAAAAAATCCTGGAGCCCCAACTCTTCTAAGGTGGTAGAATAGTGCTGGTGGTTCTCTGACAGGTCAGAGTTATAGGTCGTTTTGTCCTGTTCTCTTATGAAGTCCACAAACACCATTGTTCAAGCACTAACATCTGTCTAGCAAATCCTACCACAATGAGTGAGGATGAGGGCTCTTGCCCTCCAGGATCTCCCAATCCAAGCGGGGAGCCAGGCAACAAGTAACTGAGAATGAGTTCTATTAATACATTCGAAGCAAGGGCTGAAGGAGCAGAGAAGGGTCACCTACAGCCAATGGGAGTAAGGAAACAGGGGGACAAGTTGGTAAGGAGAACCACACTCATAAGCACAGAATAGAATCTTCTAGAAGCAACCACCAGTTTATTTGATTTGGGCAAATTTCTGTAAAAATATATCAAGAACTTGCCTCATGCAAAATCTATACTAGATACAAGATAGTTGTGGTAGAAACGGAGGTTGCTGCGTAAGGTTGGGAGGAGTTTTGGCCCAAAGAAATCAGACAGCAAAGTAAACAGAAGGCCAGACCCAAGGGCCAGGTTGAGTGCCTCTGATTCCTTAAAATTGAATTCATTACAATATATTGAGCCACAGTTATATATGGATTCTTACACGTCTAGAATTGGCACAACAGAAATACTGTCTGCTAGTTTAAATGATGGCAAATTTTAGGTGGCCTAGGAAGTAGACGCTTCCAGTGATAAACAGAGACTAAATAAAATTCCCTCTTTATTTAATGGAATGTTTGATTAGAGCACACACATGGCAACTGTTTTGAAATCAGAGATCCATAATGAGCAGAGATTTTTAGGGATGGTAGCTACAGGCTTGCTGCACTCCTAGCTGTGGCCTCCTATGCGGGGCAGTGTCCAACTCGTGCAGCTGTTCATAGTATTCCGGAAGGTCAGAACCTGAACAGGTTTTTAAAAATGGGCTTGCATTTAATGATCAGATTTGGCAAGGAGGCTTTCCTGGTAGGTGAAATAGAATGAGTCCAGGTGTGTAGAGGTGGCTATGAAAATGACGTATGTGGAATTTAGTTAGGGTCCTTGAATCGTGTTCAGTGGTAATTAATGTCAATTGAAATCTCATAATTTGGCTGTGTACCCTGCCTCTAATATCATAAGCATATTGTTGGGCAGGGAGGACTGCCTCATACTGCAGACCCTTATGTCTAGGTGGGAAGATATGGAGCTATTGGCCATGGCACACGCTATGCCAGGAGCTAAGGGTGGACTTGGATTCCCGTTCTCTTCTGGGTTCAGAAATCGAAAAACTGGTATTTCCTAAGCTCGTACTGTTGTGTCCAGTGCACCCTGGGCACTAGGGGATGATAGAAGAAGGTATTGTTCTCACCAGTAAGGATTCAACTCCCTCTTGATGAGGAAACAAAATTAGACCATACATAATCCAACCTTAACATATGTGGTAAAAAACATCAGGACTTTAGGAATTGCTGGGAGGGGTTTTGAAGTGAACTTTGAACTAAGAGTTGAATTCAAAGGGGAGGGCTGTACCGGGCAGTCTACTTCCCAGGGGCCAGGAAGGAAGAAATGGGCAGTAGGCATTTGGATTATCAAATAGGACATATCTTATCAGAATCCCCTATTTACTTTGGTCATTTTCTTGGAACTGGAGATATAGAAGTTCCAGAAATCTGAAGCTTTTCATTGTTTTCTGATACTACTAATACCTGTGTTCACGTGTGCAGTGCTTTTTTGTGAGTTCCGTGAAGTGTGCAGGGTGAGTGGGACCCATGTGTTAAGGATGAGGCTGCCGCCAGGGTCACCTGTTCACTGCTTTGGTCAACCGACACAATTGCCACCTTCAAGGTTTTCTTTGAAGTTGCAACACATTGTTTCTGTTGCCAGACATGTGAAGAAATGGAGACTCAGACAGCAAAATAACAACCTAAGGGACATACAGATGCCCAAGGACAGGGGGCCTGCAGCTTCTCTTGGCCTCTGTTTCATCTGTGAAGGGACAAGCTTGAAAGACATGATCTTGGAGGGTCCACTCGGCCCCCATGTCCAGAGTTTGTCTGTAATATAGCCTTCCTGATGCCGATTGAATGTGTCCTCTGCAACACCAGGCTCTTTCTTTTGCTGAACAAAAGTGATATGATTCTCCAAATCAATAAACAAATTAGAGAAATAGCAGAGAGACCCTGGGAACCAGGGACAACAGATGAAAGAAGGAGGCCTGGGGGAAAGAAAGGGAGGTGAGGGAGGGGCTCCCCGGGGGGCGTCCCCTAAAAGCCAGCGCAGGGCAGGTGGGCAGGGGGAAAGGAAGCTTCCGCTGGCCTTTTTCATTCTGCGGCTGTGGTCGTCTGCCTGGGAATCTGCTAATGGGTGGGAGGGGGGTTAGGGCAGACCCCTGAGAGAGGAGGGAAGGGGAGGGGCTGTGGAGCAGGTGCAAGCAAAGGCTACAATGCAAATACTCGGGAAGAATCGAGGGGCCAGGCTAGAGGGGCAGTTGTGAGGCATATCTTGGGAAAAGCCAGAGAGGGGTCGGCAGCTGGCTGAGGGGAGAGGGTGCCGGAGGGGCAGGGAGGGAGCCCATGGGGGAGAGGGGGTGCGGGTTGGCCAGACTCTGGGAAAGGCGAGTGGTGAGTTTTCTGCCTAAGTGATACTTCTATGCCTGCCTTTACTAGGAGGGAAATTTCCCATCTGTGTCTAGTCCTCAAACCAGCACAGGGGCCCATTCCGTGAATACCAGAGCATCAGGAAAAAAAAGGGGTGTATAGCCTCTCCGTGAATAAGTCCTCAGCTGCCTGCTGAAGCCACTGCTGCTTGTACAGCCTGTCAGAGGCCTGTGCTTTGCGAATAGAACACCTCAGTTCCTCACCGCCACATCGTCCCCTCCCCTTGATTTTTTATTCTTCTGGATGCAGTACTAACAAAGAAGCGCTTAGAGTATTTTTTTTTTAAAGCACCTTTCAAATGTGTCCCTTTCTGCACCGCCCCTCCTCCCCCATGGGTCCTTTTGCCTCTTCGTGACCCGGAGTATTGTGTGTCTTACTCTGAGTTGACAAGAATGCATTAAACATGTATCCAGCCACCGATTTAGGGAAATTGACGATCTTCCGGGGCTTGTTCTGTTTGGGGTCAGATGATAATATTGCCCCCTGGGTTACATCCAGACAGCACTGAGGGATCTCCACGCCCGTCCTGTGCATCCTCTCCGTCGACAGGAGGCAGGTCTGCACCGAGTACCAGCCCCGCTCCTCCATGGAGGATAAACCAGGAAGCCATGGGTTCAAATGATTTCACGTAGGGATTGGGGCGGAACCGGGAGCATTTAAAAAGACTGTAGTAAGAGTGCATATTTCTAACAGAAGAGCATTGCATTCGAAAGCCACAGCCTCCATTACCTCCCAAACCAGCCTCCTCCCTAGGCAACCACAGTCCAAACTGGGCAAGTCACTTTCCTAGGATCACACAGTTAAATATTGAGGCCTCAGAATTAGGATATTCAGCCTCCAACTTTGTCCACTAGACCGTCCTAATGCAGAGGTCAGGCAAGAATCTAGCCCGACAAAGAGTGTTGTACTTGAGCGTTGTGTTTGTGAGGGGAAAGTGCATCCTTCAAAATCAGAAAGTCTTCTTGGTCTGGGAGGAACATGGGTCTCTGTGCAACCATGAGGTGCACTGTGACTATGCTTTCCAAACAGAAACCAGGACACGTGTGTCCTTATGGGAACAACGGGCAATCAGATGACAAGAAATCAGAACTGTCTTGAGAAATCTGGCATTTATGGTTCTTGGAAGTATATAACCTTTCAGAATATCTTTGGATCTTCTAAAAATAGACAAATTATTGCATATGACTTTTCTATTTTGTTGTATGTTTGCCTTTTGGCTTGAATGTTGTTTTAACCAGGTGTTTTTAGTAACTCAGCGTCACTATTGAGTTTCATAAATTAATAGATTTAATCTTCCATTACAGCAAGATTAAATAATTTCCTAAAAGAATGAACATCTCAGAATGGGCAAGCCGGGATTCAAACCTTTGTCTGCCTAACTCCACATTATACCCTCCTATGTTGGTCTGCGCTGCCTTTTGAGAAAATATATAAATACATACAAAAATATATAAAAAAAATATAAATTTTTTTATTTTTTATTTTTGAGACAGAGTCTGTCTTGGTTGTCCGGGCTAGAGTGCCTTGGCATCAGCCTAGCTCACGGCAACCTCAAACTCCTGGGCTCACGTGATCCTTCTGCCTCAGCCTGCTGAGTAGGTGGGACTAAAGGCATGTGCCACCACACCTGGCTAATATTTTCTATTTTTAGTAGAGATGGGCTGGTCTTAGTAGGACTGATCTTTGGTAGGTTGAACTCCTGACCTCAAACAATCCTCCCACTTTGGTCTCCCAGAGTACTGGGATTATAGGCGTGGGCCACCGTGCCTGGCCTATATACATTTTTTTATTGTAGAGATGTTTCATTGCAAAGTTTTTCACATATAAAAAGGTATTTATTCTGGTGGAGATTCAGAGAATCATAAAATCACTGAACCTTAAAGGAAAAAGGACTTCAGAGTTCATTGATCTCAACCAACTTGTTTTGCAGATGAGGAAGTAAGGCCCGGCTGAGCAGTGACTTTGGCCAAGGTCAGGCGGCATTGAACCTGAGACCCCCAGCTGAGCGCATTCTCACTCTGACATGCCAACTCCTTGGGTTCAAAGCTAGTGACCATGGACATTGGGGTAGTAGCCAAAGGCTGCCAAGGTCACAAATTCCCTTTGTGGGTTTTGTTTATTGTCTAAACTTCTACTCCCATCCCCCCAAAATATTAACTACTTTTAAGAAGATTGAAATCATACTTGCCTATGTGTGCAAAGTTAAAGGGGGCCTACAGAGAGCTAGGAGGCATGACATATTGTTTCTGTGATATTTATCTCCACAAAAAAGTTTGTAAAAACAATATGACATTTCTTTTTATGAAAAGAAACACACACACACACACACACACACAGAGAGAGAGAGAGAGAGAGAATCTTACCAGCATAACAGGATTATGTTCAGTGGTTAGAGTGTGCTGTTCTACCATCTCTATGAAAACATGCCACGGTGCCTCTAATCATCATATATATCCTTTTGCATTTGCTTTCACTTAACATTGTCACAAACATTTCCCCATGGTTTCTTAGTGATTTGGATTACCATGTAATATTGCATTGAATGTGTGTGTATGTGTGCATATATACACATAAATTTATTTTGATGGTCTGCTATTACTGGACCTTTGGAAGCAGTTGCATGACTTTGTATACAGCCTTTTATTCTTTGGGATTGTTTCATTCACACAGATACTTAAGAGTGAAGATAGACTTTCATTTTTCTCTTGATACATGTGTAATGTTGTTTTTCAAAAGACATAAATGAATCAAAATGCCACCTTTCATTGGGGATGGGTGACGGATCACCTAGTTCCCTGTTAAGCAGCAGTACCAGGTACTGGATACATGCAAAGTTCACTTTCTCTCATATCAGAACTTCTGGATGTTTACCTGCCACTTTGTCAGCTCTGTGTGTTTAAAATTCTATCCTCCTTATGCCCCCTCAACACGGCGTTGGATCTTTTCTTTCTATAATCAGTCTTACTGTGTATGTTTCCTTCACTGCAGACTGTCACAAAAACGTTTTTGGAAGTAGGTGGAGATCCAAACAGAAATGGAAGCCTTTTTTTCCCACTTAGTCTTTAGCACTTCCTGAGTGGTGGTGAAGGGTCCCCCTGTATTACAACAGAGAATGCTAGGACCTCAGAGGTCAAGAGCTTCCGCAATCTGGGAGGCCGAGGCGGGCGGATCGTTTGAGTTCAGGAGTTCGAGACCAGACTGAGCAAGAGCGAGACCCCCGTCTCTACTAAAAAAATGGAAAGAAATTAGCTGGACAACTAAAAATATATTTGTAAAAAATTAGCCAGGCATGGTTGTGCATGCCTGTAGTCCCAGATACTTGGGAGGCTGAGGCAGAAGGATCACGTGAGCCCAGGAGTTTGAAGCTGCTGTGAACTAGGCTCATGCCACAGCACTCTAGCGTGGGCAAGACTGAGACTCTGTCTCAAAAAAAAAAAAAGCTTCCCCAAGGTCCCATGAAGGTCAGTGGGAGGGAGACCTGCATCGAGAACCTTTGATTGGATATCCAGTTTGTTTTTTCCCACAGCACCATAATGAAGCATAATTTTATGCCCACACCAAGATCACCCACACGGGGTGACTATCTTGGTTTGCTCTGGCTTAGATGACAGTGCCATTCTCAGGTTAAAATACAACCATCAGGCAGCAATTGGGCACTAAGAATTTCCACTGAGGATGATTTTTCCAGAATGAGCTAGTACTACATGCAACCTCCATGTACACCTCCGAGGACAAAGCAAATTGTAATGATCCCCAAGCAGCAGCAAAAGGTAAGGACCCATAGCCAGGTTAGGGCACACGTGGATCATTCTTTACAAAACAGTATGGTTTCTCGCTGTACGTGTTGTGTCGTCGTAGCTGGTGGTGGCGTGAGCAGGCAGCTGAAAGCGGTACTGGACTGGCCGGTCCTGGCAGCTGCAGGAGCCTGGCTGGTTCGGGGGAGTGGCAGCCCTTGCTGGCTGCTCTTTCTGACCTGCTCAGCAGGAGAACATTCCTCATTCCGGCAGCCCAGGCTGGGCTTGAAGCTACTCACCTGAGTGCCACATGGTGGGCGGGCAGTGACATGGCCGGAGCTTGGGTTCAGGAGCCTGTGCTGAACTTGACAGCCTCGCCTAGCGGTTTCCCTCTTTCAGGGCTTTAGTTTCTTCTTCAGTCACCTAAGGCAGTTGAGAGTTATAAATGTTCCAGGGGAAGACGCTAGAATGCAGTGAAGGCTTCATTTCCTCAGTTTCCTAACTCTTGCAGCTTCTGGCTAGATGGTTTCCTGGCCACCAAACACTGAGGTATCAGGCACCTGCTGGTCCTCTGTCTGACCCGAAACTGTGAAGTCCAGGCTAGTACGCGCCTCTGTCCTAAGCCTGGTGTTTCTGAACGGTGGCGGGGGCAGTGGGGAAGAAGACTGAGATTGGCCGTTTTTCCTCCTTTATAAGCTGTGCACAGACAAGGCACAGCTTCTGGAAACCTCCATACTGGGGGAAAATGGTGCGATGCTACCAGCTCTATTCACGCTGTCATCCACACAACTTTTTGAAGTGTTAACCCTGTGCCCACATCCTGGGGCTGCAGATATGGAAAGACTCCACCTCTACCATGGGCATGGGCTGTGTCTAGGTCACGTAGAATGGAACACTCCATGTCTAGCACAATGCCTGGCACAAGGTGATGGGCTCAATTAACACTTGTCTTATATGGGCTGACTGAAGATACAGTCCCAGATTTCAAGGAGCTCATATTTGGTGGGGAAAGGCAGATGGATAAATAGTTACAATGACATTGCAGCAAGTGACTTGATAGAAATATATACTTGGTAACTTGGGAGCCATCAAAGTAACATTTCCTTTCATTGAAGTAAGAGGATTACAGTCCCTTATTGGCAGGTAAGGATTCTGCGCCCCACAGGATGTCCAAAGAGATATATCGCTTCCCACAAAGATATATTGACTCTGGAAACAGCATGAGTTGGTGGATGGCAGTCTGGGTTGGGGGTGGGAAGACTTGTGTTCCAGACCTCTCTTGCTGAGAAACCTCAGGCATAATCTCTTTGTGCCACAATTGTTTTCATACATAAAATCAAGACATTAACTCCTTCTCTGCCACCCTTCTAACAAAGCATTGCTTAACAGCCTCTAGGCACCCTGTCACCTAGAATAAAATCCAAACTCTGAGAGGCAGAATCCTGACTCTGTATAGTAGTGACCCATCTCTCTTTCCTTTGCAGCTGGCATTGTGGTCACATCGGTCTCCTGAATTTCCTCAAATGTTCCTTGTCTTTCTGTGCCCCTGTGCATTTCTTGGGGGGCACTAGATCTCCTTAGAATACTCTTTCTAAATTGGATTTTCCAGAGACTTCCTTCACTGGACAGAATAGTTGCTATGTCACCCATAGCTGGGCTCATACCCTTGTAGACATCTTTCTAGAATAACAGAACATTTATTCCATTTCATTTTTCCTATGTATGTACCTTTTTTCTCCCCCTTGGTTTCTCAAAAGCTTTGGATCCCCTGCCTATTCCCCTGTTCCTGGCACATGGCAGAGTGTCCAATAAGTGCTTGTAGCATTGCTGAATGTATCAGGATAGACTGATTCCTGAAGGCCTGTCACTCCAGTGGGCAGAAAAAATCACGCGTGGAAATGACAAGCAGAAAGATTGAGTGCTACAAAGAGTCTCCTCAGAATCAGAGCTGGTTAGCAAGGACCTGGGTCCGTCCCCCTGGTGTATCTGGGGACTTGTGTGCTTTCCATTGCTAGAACACTTGCTTTGGGTAGCTGTACCCCAAATCTGTGACAGCACAGCCCCTTCTGGTGTGACTCTGTGAGAGCAGGAAGGCAGAAAGGGCTGAGTTTCCCTGGAGCTGCTATTTGAAGGATTTTCTTCTCTACTGATTAAATCCCCACTTGTCTGTCTCTCACTTTATTTATTTATTTGATTTTCTACTAGTGTTTAATCATTATTTGTTGATTGAGTGACTGCATGTATTGGAACAACAGTGACTTCTGCTCTTCAGAATGGAATAATCCAGTCTGGAACGTGAATTCCATGACTGAGTCAGGGAGAACGTTTGCTGTCTTTACTTGTAGCCCCTTGGTTTGACCAAGCAGCCCCATCGTGGGAAGAGAGTCATTCAAGCTGACTGCAATCTGTCACCAAGCAGTCCAGGTAGTATTTGGGAAGTTATAACTTTCTAACAGTGACCATGTCTTATTCTTGTCTCAATTTTTCATAGCATCTAGCAGTATCTTGTACCTAAATACTCATCAATTTCAATTTTGCCTTCTAAAATGATTGATAAAATTATTGATTTACTGACTAGCAAAGAAGTTCCAGTCAGATTGTCATGGAGGAACAGGTGTTTAAATTCTTTAGCTGTTCACCTCAAAATTCCCTTTAGAATTCACCACCTGCCATGCACAAGGTGTGTAGGTGATTGAATTGTGAAGCTAGAGGGAAACCCTTTGCAACCCTGCTCTCCCACCGACCTCACTCTCCACCTGCCCCCACTAAAGATACCGTAATTATCTTTACCTACAGTAAAGATCTGAACTCAGACTTGCTCCCTACGGCAGCTATAGTCTTTATAGCACATGGCCATGGCTAGTCCGCTGTTGCAAACCTGGGCCTCTGATGGAAGTGGCCTGATCCCCGCTTCCCACAGGTCCATGTGTGCATGCAGTCGGAAGTCACCAACTACAATTGTTTTCAGTTAGAGGAGAGAAATAAAAGAGAATTTACCTTTGCCTAGCTCCTCATGAGTTATTCATTAGAATAGATTACAGCCTACACAGAACATCCAGCAGAGTCTAAATCTTGAGTGGATATTGGTTACTTGGAAGCCGTTAGCATTTAATAGGCTAAAAAGAAATGGATACCCCTGGGTTTGTCTTCTTACAGTTAATACTAACGAAAATGATACATGCTTCCATCCATCTGAGGGAAAACATTAAACAAAACAAAAACCCATGATAGCTTCTCCCTCCCTGCTCTAACAATAAGCAGTTCTATTTTAAGGAAGTAAATAAACCGGGATCACACCTTGTGTTCAGCAGGACATAGATGGCATTTATTTTTTTATGCCAGACTCTATCATTTGGTGCTGAAAACATTTGATCTGTGCTGGGGACTCACATCCATTCAACCATGCAGGCCCACGATTTGGGGACTTGGGTGCCATGTCCTGGGGAGAAGGCATTTAAGAGCGTTCAGCAGCCGTACAGACCTGTCTGGGGAGTCATGCTCAGGTCAAGGAAGTTCAAACCTTGCTGCAAAACAGAGCTTTTGCTTTTGAGACCAGGGGCTTTTGTGCAAAAGGGAAGTAGGAATGAACTTTATTAGCCAAAGTGCCGAAACAATGGAAGGGAAGATGACATATATGTGACAGCCAATAGATGTTTGGGATTAACTCCCTCAATTCCCAAACGAGAAGTGATTTGGCTCCCGCACTCCCACACCTATAGTTTTGTTTAGTTGTGGTAAGTTCTTGAGGTGAGTAATGAGGTTAAGACCATTTAGGCATGGGATCAGTGGAATTTAAGAGAAAACAATAGTTGAATCCTTAGTGTACATGCACTTTGGCTTAGTAGCAACCATGGCAATAATCCCAGGTGGCTGAGAGAATGACTCCCCAGTGCCCTGACAGGAGGCATTGCTCATTCTCACCCCACGTTCCACCCAGATTCTACCTCTCCACCCCCGCCCTAATCTTAAGACCAGTTATCTGGGCTCAAGAGGTGACCAAGTATGCACGTGTGCGCGCACACACACACACACACACACACACGTTGTTAGGCAAGGCATGGATCTTAAGGCCACAGCTCTCTTCTGCTTTTTGTTCCTCTGCCAAGTTCACTCATCCTTCAGAGCCCATTTCAAGCCCCCTTTCTTGAGCCCACCTCGCAGCATATCCTGCCTCTGAGAGTTTGCTGCACATCTGTAGCACTCTGCCCTGACACCAGTTCATCTCCTGCACGTAGCATCACATCTAGGGTTTTGTATGATTCACTTTTGTAACTGTGTGACGTGGCATATGCGTGTGTCTCAGTCAATTCTCCCCTCTCTGGGGGAAGGGTCTCCACTCAAGTTCATTTTTAATTTTAACACTGTCACCCCACTAACCCAGCACCTGCATAAAATAGATGCTCCAAAGGTATGTGTTGATGGATTTCCTGATTGCTCTGCTAGATGTCTGAGGGTCTAACATAACATTTCAATAGATGTGTCTAAAGGACCCACTAAATATTTAACATTAGCAGGATAGTTTTCTAAATGACAAGTTATGACTTTTGGCTGTCTCCTCTTCCTCCCCCCCCCCCAGTTTATTGCCCTTTTGAAGCAATTGGAAAAAAAGGAGTGGGGTGGGAGGAGAAGAAACAGGGTGAAGAAGAAAGAAAGAGCAGTGGGAAGGGAAGGGAGTGGCCAGTGGCCAGGGCAGCAGGTGAGAAAAGGGGGCGGATCACCATAGAGGGCAGGTAAGGGAGGGAGATCCCAGCTCAGGAAGTTAAAGGAGTGAGGAAGAGTCTTGGTCTTGCTGCAGACGTGCAGAATGTTCCTCTCCTGCACGTACTTGGGATAGCTGCTTCCCAGCTGTGCTCCCGGGAGAGGTAAGTGCCCCCCTGCCCGTCGTTCATGTAGTCACGTGGAGTTATACTCTGCTATGTCCCTGGGGGTGGGGAGGCATTAAGGGAAGGGGTTTCAGGTTATGGTACCACACTGGGATAGACACATATATTGATTATTTGTCGAGGAGTTATATCTTGCCTGTTTCCAAAGGAAATCCAGAAGTTTACAAGCATAATACAAAATTCAGCAATTAGGGGGATAGCAAAGCAGAGATCATCATCTCAAAGGAATGGGAGCTACTGGGTTCCTTCAAGGCTCTGCTGGGGGCTGGGAGCTGACTGGTCTATATGTTTTCTGGAAGCTACAAAGAAAAAGGAACCATCTTATATGACAGATTTTGTTTAGTTAAAGGCATAAATTTATCTAAAAGTATCAGAATTTTGTTCTATCTAATAAAAGGCACATACTTTTTCTGAAAGTATCTTTAAAAAAAGAATGATCTCTAACATAGTAGACAATATTTCAAGTCCAGTTTTAGAAAAGATATTAATACTAATCAGGTAGAAGGCTTTCAAATTGACCCTCTTGAAATGTGGAGGATATAAGGTTAAATTGGAAATCCAAGTAAACATTTCTAAAGTAGCATGAGATAATATGGTTCATCAACTTTGGGGCAATCCTTATCTGACCCATTTATCCCAAGATAGTCATGAGGAAAAAGGAGAAAAATAATTTCCTGGGTGATGCAAATTTCTTGGTGCAAATTCAGTGGGAGGTACATATAATAATAACAGAAATGATAATAATAATGTTTTTGCCTTTGTTAGGAGCTCTTCATTCAACCATTCTTTCATATGTCAAAGTTTACAGAAGCAGCACAGTAGAATAGAAAATATATGGTCCTTATTATCACAAGACCTGAATTCAACTCATGACACTATTTAGGATAAGGGAATTAATCACTCTGCACATTGTTTTACTCATCTGCTAATACGGAGTAGCTACTACCTTGATGTTTCAAGGGTTAAATAGAATCATGCATGAGCAAACAACTAGCAAAATGCTTTGAATACAGTAGGTACTCAATGATTGTTAGACGAAACTTTTTGTAACTAAATATGATTGCAAATACGATGTCTTCTCTCAGGGAAAGTCAGGAGAAGCCCATGAAGTTCTGGTATAATGATTTTCATTGGTTCAAAATATACTTGGTCCTTTGGAGTCTCACTGTGGTTGTCTTTCTCACTGGGACAAAGAAAAGTGTGGCAGGGAGGTGTGGAAAGACCCTCTCCCCCCCTCACCCCTTCTTCACCTCCCCTGCCTCTCCCCAGCTCTGCCAGTCCCTGGCCCTTATACAAAGGCTCATTGCATTCGGCTCTTTGGTTGCTTTGTACCTGTTGGGTCTGCCCCCATCAAGGGCCCCTTTTTGGCCTTTCTTTTTTTCTCTCTCAAAAGACCACAAGGGGGTCCCAGGGCCCAGTGGCTGGGCTCCCAGGTTGCCTCACAGAGGAGGTGTTGTTCAATAGAAAACCATGTGAAGTCCCAGGGTGAGAGAGAGGAGGACATTATCAATCATGAGCTGTTAAAAGCCAGGAGAGAGACAGGAGAGCTAGCAAGAGCAAGGAGGACTGAATTGAAGTGGAGGATTTTTTTTTTCCTGTTCCTGTTGTTGTCCTTGTTGAAGGGAGCGTTCTTGGACATCTGCCCAGACACATGCTGAGTTAAAGAAGCAGCAGGATAAATTCTTAAGGAATGAATTGGGAGAGGGGAAGGAGCTGGGGGTGGGGAGGAGTTGTGAAAAGGAACCAAGGAATGATTCCAACCCCCAAACAAAGGAGGCCCCTGCAGACCAGACCAGCCCCAGCCTGGCCCTTCTGTGGTTCAAACATCGGTTTGTTTAGCACATAATTCAGGAACACCAAGGCTCCCTAATGGCTGCTTTGGGCCCACAAAGGGGCCACAGAGGGAAACTACAATTTCTTGAGCTTTCTTCTTTATGTGCAACGCAGGCGAAGAATGCCGTGGGGAGCTCCTCTCCCTCACCCCCTCGGCCCTAGATATGCTTGCTGAAGAGCCACAGTTCATGATACAGCCAGTGTGGTCACATAAGCGTGGGACGACTCACTGGCGGTGATGACATGTTCTATTTGGTGACAAATATCTTTTTCTTTTCAAAGAAAAGAAACTTGTTTAAAAAGCTCTCCTGGGTTCTGTGATAGGAAATCTGTGGTAAGGAACATCCCAGTATAGTCCCTGGGAGGAGAATAATAAAACAAAACCTTGGGATGATGGTGGGACAGTTGTATTCTAACCACATTTCCCTTCTCAGTGGACTGGAATTGTCCATAGAAATGTCACTGGAGACACACTTGTGTTTTCCTTTTCGCTTTCTTTGCTAATAGGAATTATATGGATTGTTGCTCCCAGACTGATCAGATCAGACTTTGGAATAGATCAGTTGGTGAGTATTGAGCTTCCAGAGAGCCCCCATGATAGCTCATTCACTAATTTCTTCATTGCAACATAGATATCTTCGCTATCAAGTGGCTATTCATTGAAGGTCCCTGGTACCTTGGCCCTATGCTAGAGTTTGGGAAGATGCAGTTATATTGGGCCTTAGCTTGGCCAATCAAACCATAGATGGACAGCATTTCAGCAGGACTTAACAGACCTCTTTCTTCCTGGATGAGTAAGTTCATACCACAAAGAGTAACTGCATAAGTTGTAGAACCCATGGGGGAACCAAGCACATTGTCAAAATATAGTCTATGTGAATGACACGAGTTTAGCCTATTTATTCATTGGCACCATATTTGTTCATCCTGCTAAGCCTTCAACTGGCTCCTCCATGGACACACACACTTTCTCTGCAGTCCCCTAGGTGGGGAATGGGAAAAAGGAAGAAAAACGAAATGGCAAAATAGTGCCAATTCAACCCTAGTCATGCTCAGAACTTTTTAGCAGTGGACCACAGTGAAGACAGATGGGCATGCTACCGACTAAAGCAAGAGAGATTAAGAGACTAACTTTTCAAAACCCAAACTGAACTTCATCATACTTCCAAGTAAGCGTAGTTATGTCTCAAAATGCTCACCTCATGAGACTATGCACTTATTATTGCCATTGTTCAAAATATGATTGAAATATCCCTTTGTTGTTTCCAAGTCACTGTGTTTTGTTTTTTTCTTTTCTTTTCATCATCACTCAAGTCACTGGTTTTTGAAAGAGAGACCAGCACAGTGTTCTCTAGTTTATGTAGCTGATTCTTCCCAACAGGGCCCCAGGTGTCTCCACTTAGGAAGTTCCATTATGCTGAAATGTGGTGGAACAGGTTACCCTTGGCCTTGTCACATGGTAATGAAAACAATAGGACTCAGGCTCTGTGAGCCACCACATGTCCTGACTTATCACATCTGGCAATGGTTCTTGAACCATCAGTCATCATTCAATGTAGTAGATGAAAATTCAAATGCCAGTGAATTGGGTGTCTCTTTGAATATGGTGATTTTAGGGGCAGCTGAGAAAATAAGATATTTTTGGTCCATTCTAACCTGTTTCAAATCATTTTGAAAATTATTTCTTGCACATTGACTATTTTTCCTATTCTCTGTAATGTGAAGTGTTGGATAGAAAGGAGGTGAATGGCAGGAGGGGAGAATAGAATAAGGAAAAAGAGAGGAAGCCTCACTGTTTTTGCTTTGCATCTTCAGACCTGCTATACACTGAATGGGGCCCCTTCCCCTGCAATTCATATGTTGAAGCCCTAACCCCCAATGTGGTTGTATTTGGAGTAGAGAAGATATTGAGGTTAAATGAGGTTATAAGGGTGGAGTCCTGAGCTGATAGGATCAGTGCCCTTACAAGAAATACCACAGAGCTCGCCACCATGTGAGGACACAGAAAGAAGGCAGCTGTCTGCAAGCCAGAAAGAGAGCCCTCACCAGAACCTGAACCCTACTATAATCTTGACCGTGGACTTTCTAGCCTCCAGAACTGTGAGAAAATAAGTTTCTGTTTTTTTCAGCCACCCAATCTGTGGTATTTTGTTAGGGCAGCCCAAGCTAAGACAAAATTCTTTTTCCAGTTACACCTACCAGATAAGTGGAAAAGAGTGAAAAACTGAAAGTTTCTTCCTCAACTCCTCTGAGAAGACTGATCTCCACTGGACATGGTGGCTAATGTCTGTCATCCCAACACTTTGGGAGGCTGAGGCAAGAGGGATCGCTTGACCCCAGGAATTGGAGACCAGCCTGGACAACACAGCAAGACCTCATCTCTATAAAAAAAATAAAAAATAATGGGGCATCGTGGTGCACACCTGTAGTCCTAGCTACTGGGGAGGTTGAGGCAGGAGGATCCCTTGAGCCTGGGAGTTTGAGTTTGCAGTAAGCTATGATGGTGCCGCTTCTCTCTAGCTCAGGTAACAGAGTGAGTCCTGGTCTCTACGAAACAAAACAAAACAAAACACTGTTCTCCATTTAATAGTGGGGCACAAACTTAGAGAGTGAAGAGAAACATTTATCACCACAAGGCCTGTTTGGATCCATTTGGGTTTTTTTAATCTGTAGATAATACTTTAATATGTTATTATGAACTTGGCTGCCAGTGCACCTTCTCCTTTCTCAAGATTGCAAGTTGAAGTGCATCTTATACATGTTACTGATTTGCTCTATTGCACTGGTGCTTACTAATTTTTTTTTTTTTTTTTTTTTTTTTTGGTCAAGTAGAATTTCATTCATTGGACTGAATTCTGCTGATACAATGGATCTAAGCTCAATTTGTTTAAACTGGTTAAGTCAACTGAACAACTGAAAATATTTGAACTTTAAAAAAAAATTGTTTAGGAGGAATAAAAATTAGTAAAGTCCTGGTGCTAATCACATCCCATTCTCCATTTTGCTGAAAGAAAAATCGAACCATGATCAGATTTCTGTTTTGGCAACATGCTCTTTTTAATCTCTACTTATCATTAGGCACCTACTGTGTGTCTGCCATTTTGCTTATGAAAAATGTGGGAAAGTGGCCTTGTGTAATAGTAGAAAGTAGTAATCTTGGGGCAAAATGGAGTTCTGAAGATCAAAGGGTGAATTTCTACAACAGAGGAGCAAAGTGATCAGTTGTTTGGGTCCTTGTCTTTGATCCCTTTAACCTGGCATAGTCCCACTTGTGGAATTTGGCCATGCTCAAGGCCAAATTGTTGTCAAAGTGTGTTTTGCACATCTCAGATGCTTCCCTGCATCCAGCTTCTTTACCACTGTCAAGGGGAAAGTGAGACTTAATGTGAATTGGTATAAAATATTATCTTTGAATTATTTTTCTCCTAAGGGAAAACACACACTATGATATAATGTAGTATTAATACTTTTTAATTGGTTTAACACAGGGTCACTCATTCCCCTTCATGAAGTTATACCGTAAAAAATTTAAGTAGCTAAAATAAATTTGGGAATAAAACAAACAACTGATGGCAGAACTTACTGGAATCTTTAATACAATTCTGTAGTCTGCCTTGTGAATCTACTAAAGGGAGAAGAGGGCAGGCATCGGTGCACTAGAGCAGATCAGTAACATGTGTAAGATGTACTTGAGCTTGCAATCTTGAGAAAGGAGAAGATGTAATCTATGCAGCATTTCCCAAACTGATTTGACCATGGGATGCTGATTTTGACCCAAGGTCAGAAAGGCCCAGCCTTGTTCCTGTACACATGCGCTTTGGGAAGTGCGGCTGCAGTTTAAAAACTAAATTCTTATGCAAGGCAGTAACTTTATGTAGGTAGTGTTTTACCCAACCATACAATTTGGGGACTGGGCTAAATCTCAAAGGTTCTTTCTAGATTGTTATTTTATATGGCTTTTATTATAAAATCTTAGCGTCATCTCAAGGGGAGAATTTCAGACTAAGATATATAAGGGAGATGCTTGGAGCTTCTCCAATCACACCGAAAAGTTTCCTACCCCCTTTTTGTCTATACAAAGGGTGTTTCTGCTTATTAGCTTGTACAGTGCAAACTTTTGGGATTTGATCAGATGGAAGCTGGGTGGGACAGCCCTCAGAGAACAGAGTTACTAGGGATATTATTCTGCTTCCTTGGCCAGAATACAGTTTTATTCTCATCCTCTGTAAACAGTGAATACAGGAAAACCACACACAAGTTTTAAAACATACTGTTGCAAGAAGACTGAAGGTTACTGTGTGCTTTTAGGGGGAGGGGCGGGGAAGAAACCCTATACATTGAGAATTTGAATCGGTTCCAAAAGTCTGGATTCACAAAACAGTACATTGTGTTTTCTCCAGTTTGAAGAGTTTCCTTGGTTTCATGACTTCCTTATAGAGGGAGTGGATCATTCCACAAAGCGCTTGGAGGATGGGGAATATGTATCGTTTGGAGAAACTTAAATTCAATTTTCTGCTCAGTGACTTCCCAGAGTGCTTATTTAGTAAGGCCTCTTTTAGAGTTGTCTTTTCTCTTTTGTTTTTATTCCCAACCTTCCTTTAAAAAAAAAAAGTGAGTAGCAAGCTTAGTTGTACATTTTGTGAATCCAGTGGAGGCTTGTTTGTGAACACGGCCAACGATGAACAGTTCTTATCCTGGGCTCAACCGATGCAGCGTCGTGTAATGTGGAGCACGAGCTCAATTTGACTTGTTTTCGTGGATCATTGTTAGACATAATCTTTTCCCCAGGGTTCCCAGAGCTTCTCGACCTCTATCCTGTATGAACATAGACATGTGATTAAGGGGTGACTGAGGTCAGGAAGTTTCAGAATTACCCTTCCAAAGGTCCATCTCTTCCATGAAGTTTTTTCTTAACTCTTACAAACTTCTCTGACACTTTTCTTCCTTTGGGGTAGGTATCAACATGGCTTTCAATTATCTTGCCCAGGTCTGACATTTAATTATGTTAGACCCAGATTGTTCATGATTGTCAAACACAAGACTGGCACGGAAGATCCTTGGGTTAATGGAATCGGGCAGAACTGATGCCAGGTTCTGACTCCATCTCTTACTAGCTGTGTGAACTTGGGCAAGAAGTTAATAGCCCAAAGGCTCAGAATGCTCATTTATAATTTAAAAATAACTGTACCTACCTCATCAGGTCATAAAGAGGATTAAGTGAGATAATGTAAGGTAAACTCTCTTCCTATCTGGCACCATGGAAGTATCCCATAAATGAAGGCTGTTGTTATCATTGGTTTGGGGTTAAACCAGGCATATAAATTTCCTGAATTAAAATCAATGTTCAGATGATTGTGACACTGATTGTAACAGATTTTAAAATACCCCCACCCCACTGCCTCCCGCCATGCCATTCGCTTGCTGTGTATTCTGCCGCAGGGCGCCCTTGACTTTGTGTAGGACTGAGTTGTGTGTATCCCACTGTGCTCTCACTCGTGCTGTCAGGGACCATGGCTCATATTTTTTTTGTGTTCCTCCTATAAAGTGATAAGCACAAAATTGGTATTCAACAAATATTTATGGAATACTAAATTGATTGATTTAGAAAATGCCAAAAATGGGTTGCAAAGTGCCTCCCTTGGCTCTGGAAAACAGGTGGTCTTTGGGGTACAGTGTCCAGGAGGGATCCCCTCTTTAGGGTTCTTGATTGCCAGGCCCATCAGGTGAGGCTAGGCCTCATCTGCAGACTTAAACAAAGAATTGGAAAGGACCTAGGCTTCCAGCACGGGTGAAACCCAAGCCGCTTGTGCTCTGGTGAAACCTCAATGAGTGTTAACAATCAATTGGGGAGATTTTGTAGCACGCAGATTCCCAGGCCAGGCAGGTGGCTACCCACGGAAGTTCTGACTCCATAGACCTGATGGGGCCTGGGAATCTGCATTTCAGTAAGTGCTTGAGGGTTCTTAATGCTCCTGGGTCTCTGACCAGTCTCCGACAAACACCTCATCAGAGAAACATGGCCATGAGAGTGGCCCCCTCCAGCCCTTTCTTTGGTAAGGCTGAGTTTCCTCAGAATCCCAGGATACCAGCTAGTCAGGACAGAGCTGGGTATCAACAGTTATTGCCTTTGTTTAGCACCCAGATGTTTGCTCGGGACAGCTCTGTTCCCAAACGCAGTGTCCTTTGGGTCCCCCTCACCATGGTGCTCTGAAGCAGGACTGACGTGTCCACCAGGTTCTGATTACAGGGCCCTGGCGAGGCAGCTCTGTGCCTGGCTTCCCATTCCCTGGGCCCTGCTGGTCCCTGAATGAGAAACAGCTGCCTGTCCACACCCTGCTCCGTTTAGGCTAGTTACACAAAATGCACGCTGTTCTTCAAGCCAGGTCCTGGCTCTCTCGGTTTCCTGGCCCCTGAAGCTTTTCATATGTGGTTTTTAATCACATGGGGCAAATGTCTGCAGCAGGCCACAGCCACCCCTTAGAGGACAGTCTCCAACCCCTCACTGCTGCGTCTATGACCTGCCGCCGCGCCACCGATTGTGTGTTCCTGGGGGGCAGTAGGGGTGGATGGGAAGTGTCTGCTCTGATTAGGAGCCCAGGATACAGTATGTCTAAGAGCCCAGAAGCTGGGCATGATAGAAGCCAAGTGCCTAGGCCAGTATTGATGTGTCGCTATCACTTTGGAGTTTGATAGAAATACAAAATCTCGGTCCTCACTTTGAATCTTCTGATTCACCCTGGAGGTGGGGCTCAGCCGTCTAGGCATTTCTTAGGCACACTCAGTTTTGAGACTTTTTGCTTTTTGGAGTGCTGTAAATTAAGCAGCAGCTGAGTTTGGTCTGGAAATGTCTTTCTGGAGACAGGGAAGCTGGTGAGGGCATAGCAGAGGTTGGCTTTCCTCTAGTGTTCTGAGAAATAGGAGCATGGAGGTCCACTGTGGCCAGAGGCCTGAGAAGGAGGAGAGTCCCTGGAAGGATGAGGAGGGGGCAGAGCTGGGAAGACTGGGAAGTGCAGGCATGGGTACCAAAGCCTGTGAATGTCCATGGCCTTCCTGCGTCACGTGGGCCTGGGAACTGGACCAGGAGTGGCCAGGAAATAGGACTAAGGGTCATGTCAGAGAGTAGTGCCTGAGCGGGGAGAGCTAGAAGTGTGCCCAGCGGCTCCTGCCCACAGGGCAGATGTGCTGAGATGGGTCAGGGCATTGGATCCAGAAAACACGGACTGCACATGCTGCATTTCCTGGGTCCAAAATGGTCACTGTTTACTCCATGCTCCCCTGGCTCACAGCTCTTACTCCATGCAATAGTTATTTTAGTTAGAAAAGGGAGAAGGTAAAGGATCTCTTAAATTACAAAATTTGCCTTTGATTCAGTCTCTGGTACAATGTGTGGTCTTTTTTAAAATAAATATCTATTTTGGGGTATGAAAGGTATGGCCTGCAAGGCATGGCATGAAAGAAAACAAATTGTTCTTCATAAGAAATGAGTGAAAATTTTGATGTAACTGTGAGAGCAGAGTAGAAAGCTGAAAGAAAGAGCTGTGGAATGGGGCATCAGAATAGGAAATCAAGAGTAAGAACCCAGGATTGGACTCCAGGAATCTACAGAAACTTGGGCAGGCATCTGACTTCTCATTAAGCATGAGTCCATTGCATGTAGATCTCCAACGATGGCTCACCTGACACATGCAAGCTCCCGGCGGGCTGGGGCCTTGCTTGCTGACTTCATTCCTCAGCAAGAACGTGGTACCAGACCTTGTATAGACAAAGTTTAATGAAATGCTACTTTATGGGGATGACAATACAGTAAATAAATCGACATGGCACATGGGAATAGATGGTTAATTGCTAAGTATGTACAAAGCAGACCGACGGTGTAGATTATAAAATGAGAAATGCCTACTCAGAGCTGCGAGTTCAAAGGAGGGCTTCCTCAGTGGTTGCCAGAGCAGGAAGGGTGGGTGTGGATGGGTAGAAGGTGGCTAGTCCCAGGGATGACTTGTGATCCCCAGAAGTTATAGAAGCAGCACAGAGACAGAGAAGAGGGGCTAATCCATCTTTCTCCAAATGTCCTCGGTCAACAGGGATCAGTGAATGTAATAATTAATCAATCAAATAATTACTGTACATGCATCAAATGCCAGGAGATGTGGCGGGGGCCAGAGATTCAGAGACAAATTAAGACAGAATTACTTGCCCTCAAGGAGTTACGTAGAAATTGATCAAGAGGGGGAAGATATAAACTAGAATCCTACTTGATACCCTGCTCAGCTGAGGCCCACATAGATATAGTAGAGAGGACAAGTGAGATGAGCTAAATCGGAAGGGGGGGGACAAGCGCTAAGGACAGTCCTCGGGAAAGGGTGCAGTCGTAGGTACTTGGAAAGAGGAGCAGAGGAAGGAGGAAAGGGTGTGGCTGGCTGATGAAGTATGAGGTGGGAGGGGCAGGGACCAGGCCAAGGAGGGGGACCTTATCAGAGCAGATAGGCCTCCTAGGAGCTTCTGGGGAGCTTGGATTCTACAGAGTAGCAGCTGGAGGGAGCCATTGAACAGCATTAAGGAGAGAGGGAGGTAATGAAAGTTGTGTTTTAGGAAGGTCACTGTGTTGGGAGGAGCAGCCAAGGGTCGGGCCACAGGCAGAGAGGTGGCCACTCAGGATAGCTCAGGGCAGCTTTCCCTGGGTGCACTCAGGACTGCCCTCCAAGGGAGGGGCTACACAGCTCTTGCTTCTCCATGAGACCTTGGGGTGAGGTGCATTTCATAAATGTCATCACACTAAACCAGCCCTCAAGAACTGTGAAAGGGACAGCAATATGCCTGACAGCCTCTCTCTGGATGCCTCTTTCCTCTGCTCTCAGCTTTTTCCCATTCACTGCCTGTGCCCATCCTGGAATCTTCCCCTTCAAGAGAAAAGCCCATCTGATTAAGATTTAAGCAAAAATTTAGCAAATAAAAATACAGGACTCCTACAAGTACTGTTTTGTCCCATGAATACTTCTGAAAAATTATTGGTTGTGTATCTGACATTCAAAGGTAACTGTCCTGTATTTTATCTGGCAACCCTACGTTTGATACATCAAAGAACCTCATTTTAGTGTTTAGAGGTCCACCCTGTCTAGCTGCCCAAGGTCCCTTTCCCATTGGAAAGTGCTCAGGCTCCAAAGGTCAAGTGGTTTATTTGTTAAGTTCACACAGCTCAGCTGGAGCAAAGCTGTGACTTCCAGACCAACTTGTGTCCACTTGGCAACCTGTTCTCCGTACCTTGGAATGGATTAGTTAAACGTGGCAGCCTTCCTGGAACTATTTGCATTTTTAAAAGAAGACCCGAGGGCAAAAACTAGAGTAAGAATGTCTAAGAATGAAAATTCAAGTCCTGTTCAAGTGGGAAGGTGTTCTGGTCCCGGAGCCTTCTTAGAATGGAGCAAAGGTGTCTTACCTCGGCCAGGGGAGCCTGCGCGGCCTTTGGAGCCTGCAAATAATCACGTGACATATTTGGCCACAGCCCAGAACCCTTTCCATTGGGGCAATACTTCGTACTTTTCAGAGTGCATTCAGAAACATCATTTCCTTAATCTTTATAAGGTTTTTTTTTTAATTGTAAATGATATTTACATACTTTACATGCTTCCAATTTGGTTTCTGCCACCAAATTCGGTTTCTGCCACCAAACAAACCAGTACAGTTTCCACAAACACTGAATTACATATCAGCTTTTTATAAACACACTGCAGTCAAATTTTCCTTCTTTTCTTTTCTTTCCCTACCCCCCTTCGTTTTGTTACAGTGCCGTGCCTTCTCCGCGGTTTGGTTCTGTCACACACATATCTGTTCTGGCGTTGCTGCTGTCCACAAAAGGACGTCAGATTGTTACAAC
The DNA here is from genome assembly GCF_041146395.1 of Eulemur rufifrons. Lineage (NCBI taxonomy): Eukaryota > Metazoa > Chordata > Mammalia > Primates > Lemuridae > Eulemur > Eulemur rufifrons. Next base: position 23,604,842 of record NC_090987.1, on the reverse strand, counting down.
TGTAAACTGGAAGAGCTGGAAGTCCCCTTAGGCCCAGCCAGGACATGCCAGTGCCAGGGGTCAGGGCTGCCAAGTTTGGGGGCTTCTCTACTCTGCTCTAGTATTTCCTTAGGGTTCGTAATTCCCTCTCTTTCCTGGCCTAGAACAAGGCTCCCAAGAATCTTGACAACCATGACTTGCCCATGATTTCAAACCATTTCTTTGTTGTGTTTTCTTTGTTTGTTTGTTTTCCTTCCCAATATTAGTCTGGGAAATTCTAGGCTAACACAGGTATGTAATTGTCTATTTAGCAGCTGAGAAGAGGAAAACCCAGGGTGATGACCTTACCCAGGGCCGGGGCGGTATGTGACAGGTGTCTGTCCTCAGTTCTGCCAGCTCCTGCTGTGATCTGCTCTTAGCAGCATCTCTAGTCACGTTCCAGCCTGTGAGGGCCAAGCACTTCTTGCTATATTTCACTCTGAGCCACTGTAATTTTGGGCCCTGTCACTTACACGTCTATTTTTTTTTGCAACTGTTACGTGGCCATGATTTTCTTGCCTTCCATTTCCATTTCTCCTTTAAGAATCTTTCCATGTTAATTTTCTGAGTTGTTTGTACTTTCCAGTCTCTATGAGAGATGGCTAGAGGGCAGGAGAGGCTCCACCCCACAGGCTAAGGACTCTGTTTGATGTCTGGGAAACCAGCAGTGCTGGCAGTCCCCACGCAGGAGCCGAGAATATAGGTCCCTGTTCCACCCGGGCATTCTTTGATATGCATTCCTTTCTTCCCCTAACACTGACTGTACAAGGAGAGTAGAAAATGTGAACTGAGTGCAGAGCAAGAGCGCTTCATTCTGGCTGGAAGAGTGTCAGTCAAGCTTCCTGGAGGAGGCTGGCCTTTGTCCCTGCATCAGAACTCAATTATCTGCTGGTAAATTAATTAGCATTGTGATTTCATCCATAGCAAGTCTTTTTCTTTCTAAATCATTCATTAAAATACATATCTTTTCTTTGATAATGAATACGGACTATTGCAACTCTAGTTCCACAGAAACTAAGACGATGTGCCCACTCTTAGTGAAGTACATAGTCTTCACGTAACTGCCTTCCTTGCGTGGGGTGGGTGGGATGGGGCAAAGCCCTGGCCTCAACACCCTGGAAAATGCAGGTGTTTTGCTTCAGCCTGAAAGATGATGCAGTCCATTTGCTGCAGGTAGGAACTGGGAGGGACAGGTGCATCCCTGGGATCAGCGTGACAGCTGTCCAGCTCTTCCTGACGCAGATCTTTAGAGGCATTTCATTATCTCTTAAAAGTGTTGTAAGCAACATCTCGTGACCCACCCACATCAATTCCAAGACATAGATATACCCTAAATGATGTTTTGATTATCTGTCATTTCAGATTATCTGTCCTGCAGTTATCGGTGCATACAGAGACATATGCAAACACGCTTCTTTCTGTAGGCATGCCTGGAGACACTCACCTGGATTCCCCACCGTTCTCTTATACGGGCCATGGGTACCACGTTTCCACAATTCTCAAGCGTCGTTCCTGCTGTTGCTTGTTTTCTCTCGCTGACCCATGCTTGGTGGACTCTCCCTCCTCCCTTGTGTGATGAAGATGCCCCCAGTCTCCAGCACTCTTCCAAATCCCTCTGCCAGGGGGATCCCACGCTTGGCTCTGCCCTCTGACTTCCTCAGCATCTCAAAAACATTTTGTGAGCCACATTTGACACCCAGCTGTATTTGGTTTAGCATATTAATGTCTACTCCATATTATTCATCACGTATTTCAGCATAAGAGTCTCTCACCACTTATCTACTCCTTTTGTACTGACATTTAGTACGGAGCTACACTCAGTCCTGACCCTGGGCAGTGTCTTCCTGTTGAGATGAATGGTTGGCTTCAAGATAGGGCAAAACAGTAGAAGATTCTACCTGTTCTTTTATTTGATACTTTAGCTCAGCCCTTGTTTTCATTCCTAGCAGGATGGGAAGGAAGGAGTGTGGGTGACAAGAAGCAGCTCTGTATCCAGGTACTGGGGATCATCTGGAACCCCTGCTGCAGTTGTGCATGGGTCACCAGGCTAACGCTAGGCAGCCCGTGGGCTGTGAGACAAATACTATGACAGTTGTACTGTATTGCTACTTAGAAAAGACGGCTCCAGTCAGGGTCCACCTCTTCTCTGGCCAATGGGTGGGCTGGATGGGAACCACTTTCTCCACCCCTTTCTTAATGCAAAGGAGCACATCAACCTTGTTAAAATTACTCAGGTTCTAACTCTCCTTGTCTGCTCCTTTGGCAAACAGGCACACCCGGGCAGATCCCACCCCCCTCCCAAGTTACACCTTAATAACATAATGCCTGGAGCTGACAGTTGTTGTGGCACACAGGAGCCACGCAGAGACAGATGTGACGAAGATGAACTGATCCCATTTTTAAGAGAATGAAATAAGCTCTTTAAAACTAATAATCAGGCTCTCTCTCAGGCTGATACACACTCAACTGTCGGTTTGAAGGATGAGACCCTGATGTGACTTCTCAGCAATGAATGATTCTCTTAATATCTTAAAAAAAAAAAAAAAAAACAGCCTTCTTGATGCTTCTTTCCAAAGAATTAAGTATTACAGAATCGACAGATGAGAGACCTGGGAAGGGCTGGTCTGGGGAGCCTGAAATTCTCATCCGGCAGCATCTTGAACAGTTTAGGCAGGAGACTGAACCACAGAAACTTGCTCCCTGCAGCGGGAATCAGGGTGAGGGGCTTCCAGGGAGGTCGCAGACGTTCTGCTGAAATGAGACGTCTAATCCCTCTATCCACTGCTGTCACCGCCAGAGGACGGGCAGGCTGATGCGCAGACATGGGAGGAAGGAGGCTGGCTCAGCATGCTGGGCAAAACCTGGCTCTCTGCCTCTGCGAGGATGCCCATCAGCCCGCACAGGCTGGGGGAGCATCTCCTGGACCCTCAGCTGTTTTTACACATGCTGGAGAGAACTGTGGGAAGTGCCCTGGCCATTGTGGCTCTTCCATTGTCTTGGGGGTCCAGTCCTACACTGTGCAGAACGAGCTGCCAGCACTGGAGATAACGTCAAGGTTGAGGCAAAGGTGCAGTGTTACGGGGTGACCTGACTGCCTGAGGCTATAACAGAAGGGAGAGGACCACAGAGCAGCCTCCCTGTAAGTGGAGGTCTGAGAGGAAAGATAAATGCAACACACATTCCTTCCCAGCATGGCTCTTAGGGGTACCTATGTATATCAAGTGCACAATAAACACTTGTTGAATGAAGAAATGGATGAAAGAAGGAGGCCTCAGACTTGGTGTTTGCCGCATTCCCAGGAATGGCACGGAGGGATGTGTTTAAACCTCCTAGGAAGAACAAGTGGAGAACAATAATGACATGTGACTTTTGGTAGCAGCAGGGGCAGGAAAACAGGAGGAGGAGGAGGTCACTTTATTTGGTGACACTTGGCCTCTTCTTGATCCACGTTGCTTTTTATTTTATTTCACTTATGTATTTAGCTGTTTATTTTTTCCTCAGAGGAGACCTGTGCCGGGAGTGGAATTCTCTCCATCAGTGTCCATGATTCAGGGACATAGCACCACAACATGTGTACACTTCTCTTTCTTTATAAGGCTTTCAACCTCTGTTGTCTCCATTGCCATTTGACAAGGTCAATATGGCGGGTATGTAATATCTATTTTTACAGATGTGGGCCCTGAGTCACAGTGAACTACTTGTCCAACTTCTCCCAGCCAACGAGCAACAAGTCTTGTGGCTCAAATGCCAGCGTGTTATCCAGCACCACGATCACCCTTGCTGGACCACAGCAGTGACATGGTGTTACCTCTGCACGGGGGCCATGCTTGGTCGCACACCTCTTCTTATGCCAGAGGACTCTGCTAAGCCACGCATGGCCCACTTTTAACTCTCTTCATGCAGTGGGTTCAGGGAATTGATCAGCGCCAGTTCTCAGGTCTGGGCCGTTTTCCTATTCCCCAGGATTCGTCCTAATTGTAATGACATTTTATATCTTAAAATATACTTCTTTGTCTGGGACCGGGTTTCACCAGCTGGAGTAAAGGAATTGTCTTGGGCTGTCCTGGACAGTGCCCAGGCATCTGTTGTCAGGCGAGAGAGATGGGAATGAAGAAATAGTCCAACTCTCACGTGCCCAGTTTCCAAACCTGCCAAGGGTCTTGTAAAATTGTAAAAAGTATTTTAGAACATAAAGTGCATCTAGTTCAGGGGTACTCAATCTTGGCAGTGCATTTAGAATCACCTGGAGAGCTTTTTAAAAATGCCAGTGCTGGGGCCGCCCCTGCCCAGGGACTCTTTCAGTTGGTCTAGAATAGGCCCTGAGCATTAAATGCTTTTCAGCAGCTCCCACATGATTCTGATATGTAGCTAGGGTTGGGAACCTTTGATTTGTCCAAGCTTAATATAAAAATAACTAAACTGACACCTACAGAGTTTAAGTTAATTGCCCTGGATTAGCTGTCTATTGCTGCATTAAAATTACCCCAAGACTTAGTAGTTTAAAATGATAAATATTTATCACCTCTCAGAAGTTCTGTGGGTGTGTGGAATCTAGGGGCAGCTTAGCTGGGTCATTCCAGCTCATGGTCTCATGAGGTTGCAGTCAAGAAGGATGCTGGCCATGGCTGTTGTCATGTGATGGCTTGATGGGTCTGCTGCATCCCCTTCCAGGGTGGCTCATTCATACACTGGCAAGTTCATGCTGGCCCTTAATGGGAGGCCTCAATTCTTCATCACGTGGATGTCACCATGGGACTGCTGGAGTCCTCAAGGCATGGCAGCTGGCTTTTCCTAGAGCGAGTGATCCAAGGAGGAAGCCACAATGCCTTTATGACCTAGTCTCCACAATCTATCCACTAGAAGTGAGTCACTAAAGCCAGCCACGCTCTAGGGAGAGGGATTAGGCTCCACCTTTTAAGGGGAAGAGTATCAATGAATTTGTGGACTTACTTTAAATCCATCCATGGCCAAAGTCATGTAACTACATTTAGTGCTAGAGCTACAAGTCTCTTGACTGCTGGTCCAGTGCCCCATCAACTGCTCTCATAATTAATTGATTGATTCTAAATTAGGAAATCCCCATAAAATATTTAAGCTCCCATCAATTACCTCCTTCCTATGGACAGGCTGGTTCATCAGCATCCAGAGATGGGTTCTTCATTCGTGAGGCATGTGACCATCTCAGCTCCTGCGCGATTCACTCCGACTTACCGCCTCTTTTCACCTATTAGAGTCCTCGGAAGGATCGGATTACCTTGCCAGTGGAAATGTATGAGCTCCCTGTGTGATATACCATAACTGCAACAGCACATCATATAATTTTCACCGAAGGCTTGTTGCAGCCTATGTCGAGCCATTTGTATTTATGACAGCTCGGGCGTGATTTAGTGAGACCTCACTTTGATAAAAGCCATTTAAAGCTCATAAATATGGGTGACACGCTGGCTCCCTGGCTGGGGGTTTTAAGGAGAGACTGAGATTTGCATTGCCATTCATCTTTCACTGCTCAGGAAAGAGAACAGGAAAGAAAAGAGCAAGGAAGTTGGAAAGGGGGAAGGAAACAGAGTCCACGAGGGACTGAGAAGACAGAGGGAGAAGGGAAGAACTCTGCAGGCTTCCTGCACTGGCAGCAGGCTCATCCCCGGCCTTTCCCCGGGAGGGCTGGGATACGTGAAGGGCACCCGCTCAGGGACAGGGCCCTGTGAAACACACAGGAGTGAATAGGTCACCAGGCTTTATGAGCCATTTACCTCCTCTTTTAAAAGCATTGTTAAATCACAACCAAATTACAGTAAATTGTCAATTTTTATTGAAACAGGAAAGCCCTGTAGCTTCATTCCTGCCAACATTGCTCTCTGGGGACAGCTTTACCTTAATCAAGGTGGAGCAGGTGACTACTGTGGTCCTACAATCTGAAGGGTGTCAACCTGGGGGTGCTCCCCAAGCACCAGCTCACAAGGACCCCTGGGGTACCTGAAATTCCATTATTTATGAGCCAACTTTTTTTTGGTTGGGCCCACATGGGCTACAAGTTCCCGAAAGGCAACTGTCCTCAGCTTATCGATGAACACGTGGATTGCGAGGGTTAGACTCAGGGAGGCAGAGACAGGAGGGGTGTGGAAGGAAGCTGAAAGGAGAGACCACAAAACAGACACGTCTCTAATTCTGTGCGTGGCCTTGGTCCGACTGCCCTGCTTATTGGTGGCCCTCCATTCCTGCCTGGTGAAAGGAGCCACCGTGGGGTGGCCCTGATCTCCCACATGGATGACTGTTGGCTGTTTAGGCAAAACCACTGGAAGGTGCTGAGGTCATCAGCCAAGACCTTTGAGCTGGTGGAGACCCTGGAGACCCTCATCCTACACATGAAGAAACGGGCGTCAGCAGCTGGTCAGCCACAGAGACCAACAGTGGCCAATCACTCGGCCCAGAGCTGTTTCCGCACCCACGGGGGGCCCTGGTGACCCTCATTCTTCAGCTAGTTTACTTCTTGTACTCAGAACTAGTGTCTGTGTATGAGGAATTTGGAAAGGAGGGTGACGCGAGGACAGCTCACTAGGCAGTCACACGATGTGAGAGACGGAAGGCACTTCTGGCCTTGTTTTGTCCACAGGCCTCACACTGAGGGCCCCGGGGCCATGTTCATCCCATAGACATCTCTTTTTTGACTCATTCAGTTGTTACCAAAATTTGCCAACATTTGAAACTAGGGAGATCTCTCACGTGCATACAAGTGCATACACACGCACAGCACACCTGTGGTCGGTTTTTGGCTTCTGGCAACAGTCTGCTAATGGGGTTCCCTGCAGCTCCCCAGATGATCCACGGACTTGCTTGAATTTGCAGCCCCTCTCACTGGACAGATGGGGACACTGAGTCTCAGAGGGATGCAGCGGCTTCTGCAAGAAGGCACAAGTGAGGTCAGTGGCCGAGCAAGGCCCGGAGCAGAGTTCTCCTGACACCCATTTTCCAAGGTCCTGTTCGGAAGTCCTGCCCCGCCCCCAGGCCAGCCACAGTGCTCAGGGCCCTCACAGTCTGTGGCCCTTTGTGGGCCACTGTCTCTCCAGCCAGAGGGGACACCCTTCAAGAGCAGGCGGCCCATGGAGGCAGCAGGGAGTTTGGCTTCATGGGAGTCGGGAAGGGGACTTGTCCCTTATCCCTGGTCCTGCCCTGCGTGAGACTGGGCTCAAGGCAGACCCAGGGGGCCTCAGTGCATCTCCACTGACTGTCACCTGGAGATCCAGGACCAGGCTCACTCATTAATCTGCACAAGCCCCTCTGCCGGAGGGCCCCCGCAGCAGACAGAGAGGAGGCGACTTCCCACAAATTAAGTCTCCATTTAGGGCCTGTTGACCTCTCGAGTTCACAAACTCTTTTTCGTCTTTGATCCAGATTTTTATTTATCTTTTTTCCAAGGGCTCAATTTTCACTTTTGTCATTTTTTTAGTGTGTGTGTGCGTGTGTGTGTGTGTGGAGGGGAATGTCTCTTCTTTGCCTTAAAATATACTTCTGTGGGATAAGGGAACTTATTTTCTCCCTCAGATAAATTGGTTGTTAATGAAAGCTTTTTGATGTAGTGCAAAAAGAGGTTATATTTGATATCGGCAGCTGTGTGCTGTTTGATTTAGCGTTTGTTCAAGTGCTGTCAGGAATATCAGCTCCCTGCCCCCGATAGAGCTGTTCCTTCTCTTTACTGTGTCTCTCCTCCTGATCTCTCTCCCTCTTCCTCTTTCCCTGTCTCTCTTCCCCTCTCCCCTCTCCCTACCCACTCTCCCTCTCCCCCTCTCTCACACATGCCCACACACATTACAAAGGATAATATTAAGCCCCTATTGCTCTGCTCTGACTTCCTTTAGGGAGAGACACTTTCTGCTTCTCACTGTCTTCTACAATGATCTGTGCTTCTGGAGGCCATGCATGGAGATGCCTGGGACCTGAGTCTGTGTCGGGAGGACAAAGCAGAAGCTAACAAGAGTTTTGCAGCTTGCTCAGAGGGGCACAATTAATAAGGCCAGAGCTGGAATTTGAAGCCAACTTGGATTGCTTCAAAACCCTCCACTCATCCTGCTCTGAGAGAAGAGAACACATGGGCTTTGCCCCGTGAGCTCTTACCAGCCAGCTGGAGGGGCAGGTTCAAAATTCAAACCAGGGCACAACCCAGCAAGGCATCATACACTAAGTGTCTCTGTAAGGTTCTCCGTGATTGAAGTCTCCAGGTTCAGAAGAGGAGATTGCTGGAAGGTCTCGCTGGCCAGGGAGGCTTTACAAGTCACACACAGGCTTCCTGCCCCAGACCACGAGGAGGGCTGAGTTTGGCATACGGCTGCTAGAGCCTAGGACAAGTTTGCTTTCATACATTGTGTCATATTCACGCTCATGCCCAGGGCCAGGAGGAAAACTGGCTTTGTGGAGAGAAGGGTCTTGATGGGACTTGGGGACAGATGTGGTATGATCTTGCGAGGGAGGGTGTGTTTCTGAATGTCACAGAAGCGATGCACCTGGCTATTCCCTCTGGGGTGACAGCCAGCGAGTTCTCTTGTAGTGATTAGAGAAGTGACAAAGATCCCGTTTTCGTTAAAACTCAGAGCAAGGGAGGTTTGACTGAGTGGGGTTATCGGACTGGACAGTGCTGCCTCCCACTAAGTCGGTTTCCACACCACAGTCAAATGGCCTCCCGGGACCACAGTGCTTCCCCAGGCCGGGACATCTCCCGGAGTCTCGGGGAGCAATCCAGCCTCTCTTCGCTCTCCTCATTGCCCTCAGCTCTTTGAAACTGCCTGGCTGCATGGAACTTTCCAGGAAGCAGGCGACTTTGCACTTCATCTCATTAACTCAGATGGTGCCAGTGAGCAGGATTGCCATTCAGGGCCCAAGATGTTCTGCTTGATGCACTTCTGCAGTCAGTCTCTGGTCTCTGGGTGGTTAATGTCCCTGGCGGCTGCACAGCACACTGAATTTGGAAGAGGAAGACTGCTGCTGGGGGGTCTCCAGAGCCACCGGTCCCCATTGGATTGGCCCATCGCTCCACATCCAGCACTGCCAGCGCGTGGCGCTCTCTGCCTGCGGCTCAAGGCTCTTCCCCCTGGGCAGCCACCTGGCTCAGTGTTCTCTCCAGGGCTTGTTCTCTACAAGGCCAGACCCCACCCCCCAACCACCGCTTCCTCATTTATCTAAATTCTCCAGGGAAGCCAGTTCTAATTAATTACCACCCACTTTTCACTCAAGAGGGAAACCTGGCTTAGGGGAGGGTGGGAAGGAATAGACGTGGAAATTTTATCGAAATCTTCAAGTTGCAAGGGCTGTTGTTGGAAGCAACACTTCTTCCCGGGGCATCTGGCTTCGTGCAAAGTTGCACCTGAATGTGGCCTTCCTTATGTCCCCAGTGCCTAGCAGAGGGGAATCCCGGTGGTGCCTGAGAACATGAGCCTCCATGAGCCTCCTCCTGGAAGCTCAGGGCTGCTCATGTTCAAGATGTATAGAAACCACATTCTCGCCTGCTGCCAGGGCTAATCCTTAATGGGCTACAGTCTCTCCTCTCAGAGAGGCCAGGTGATGACTTAGGAAGTAAGAACAGCGGCTCTCAACTCTGACTACAGTTCCCAACCACCTGTGCAATTTAAAAAATATTTAGATGCCCTGTTTGGTTTTTTAAAAATTAAAAAACTTAATGCTCCTATAGCATCTTATTTTTGAGATATAATACACATACTATAAAATTCACCCTTTTAAAGTGTGCAATTCAGTGGTTTTTAGTAGTATTACAAAGTTTGCAAGTATCACCACTATCTAATTCCAGAAAATTTTCAACTCCCCAAAAGAAACCCATACCCATTAGCAGTCATTCCCCATTCCCCTCCCCCCAAGTCCTAGGATATCACTAATCTATATTCTGTCTCATGCATTTGTCTGTTCTGGACATTTCCTATAAATGGAATCATTCAATATGTGTACAGCTCCATTCTGAACTTGTGAATTGAAATATATGAGCCTTATATGTTAAAAAAAAAAAAAAAAATTCCCCTGGCATAGCCAGGGTTTGAGCACCTGGGCTCGATGTGGGAAGTGCCATGCACATGGATGCCCCCATTAGCTCTAGCACACAGTGGGTGTTCAGGAAATGTTCATTGAATAACCAAGTTTACATAGTAGAGGAATCTCTGAAAGCCTAGCATAGTTAGGATGCCCACCCTGAGAGATACTGTCCAATTAACTGTTTTATCAGTATTTCATGGAACTCTCCATCAAAATCCATTCTAGTCTCTCCTTTCCCAAGCCAATACATTGGGTGAGTTTCAAGGACTGTTACCATCTCCCCAACATGTATAAAACTTTTCCACACAGGACTGTGGCTGGAAACACATGAAAAGTACAGTTCTTTCCAGAGAGTTCCACAATAACAGGGATAGTCCTGGTCACTCAAGGGAACTTGACTGAAATGGCCAGGCTGGAGTCTCATGCATGCACCAGGACCAAGCTAGAGGCGATGAAACACAGAGTTAGAATCTGGAGACAGGTTAAGAATGGACATAACACTACAGTGAATATCAGAGCATGGTTTAGGGCCACGTTGCATCTTGACTGTAGGGTCTGTTCAATAATCCTAGTGCTGCTTCTCCACTTCCGAGGCCTCCTGTTTTCCAAGGGAGTCAATCCCAGCCCGAGACACTCGGGCCATGCCTAATAGAGCCTCACACAGTTCCGCCATGGTGCTTGGACAGTCGTTTATCACATTAGCATCTCCGTTCTTGCCTCTGTGCCTTCTGAGATGAGCTGAGTCCAGGGTCAGCTGTCAGTCGGTACCTACAAAGAAGGAATGCTCAGGAAGTACATGGGGCCACTGGCTGAAGCTGCAAACCTGGCAGTTGTGTGAGGCAGTGGGAGTGCCTTCCCTGGCCAGTGCTGGGAACACAAGATAGAGCCCTGTGGTGGAGCAGACAGACACCCTCGCATTGCTGTGTGCTGCAAATCCTTTCCTTAGCCCCTACATCATGTTGGGATAGAGCAATGAGTACAATAAGACAAGTCCCTGCACTTCTGGAGTTTCCACTGAAGTGGATGGGACTGGGCTGGGGAAGGGAGATGGACGATAAATGAGTAACAAATACAGAATAAAATGCTGGGTGGAGATAATGCTGCTAAGAAAGATAAACTGGGTCCAGAGGGTGGAGAGTGGCAGAGGAGAGGAACACAGGCCATTTGCAAAGGCTGGCCAGGGAAGGACTTCCTGATACCTGGCATGGCCTGTGCGAAGTTGAAGGGGGAGCAGGCAGGCATCCCAGGAAAGAGAGAACAACAAGTGCAAAAGCCCTAATACTCAACCCTGACTCTCTAGGTCTAGACCCTAGATAGATTACATTAACATTATTAACATCCCTGGAGGTGGCAGAGAGAGAGAGAGAGAGAGAAAAGGAGAGAGAGAGAAAGAGAGAAACAGAAACTCACCAGGTTATTCAATAGTACGTTGCAAACTACTGCATAACAAGAACAGCAAGGAGGCCATGGTGGCTGGAGGCAAGGGGGCCCAGGAAGCCAGGAGTGGGGAGTAAAAGTGTGGAGAGGTGGGCAGGCCTGAAGCTCACGGTAAGGACTGCAGATACTATTATAAGTGATGGAAAGCCACTAGAAAGTTCTAGAGGAGGAGGTGAGAGGACCAGATCAGTACCCTTGTGTCTGTGCCCTCTCTATGGAAGTGTCATCAAAGCCTGGGAAGTAGCAAGCAGAGAAGCCGCCTTTGCTCATGGAGAAGTCCACATAGTTAATCCACGCTTGGTTATATGTGTCTAGAAGAAACATGTATACACACATCGTGGGCTAAAAGTCACAAAACTAGAAGGCCTCTGAACTCACCACGTTCTAATATCTTTCCTGGCCTTTTAGATGAAGATGATAAGTGCACCTCTAGGTGCAAATACAGGGAAGAGCCTCCAACTGTCTCTTCTATTCCTGAAGAGGTGATTTAAAAAATGCAAACACAAGGAAACAGATGAGAAGAGTTGCAGATTATATTTCTGACAATGCTTAATCTCCGCTTGTTTGAGTGTTGCCATTAGGAAGCCTCCTGATCATTCTGGCCGCTCTGGTTTCTAACTCCCGGTGGACAGAAAGAGGCATGGAGTGAATTACATTTCTCCTAGGATGAGGCCAAAGGTCGTTGTGTGCATTGGACAGCTGGCGCTAGTCACATTGAAGTGCTATGGTCTCAAGTGTTACTAACAGAATAGCCGGTGGCCCTGTTGTCACTTTCTTTAGGCTCACTTCTATTACAAGTTAAGCGGAAATTGTGGGTTTCCAAAAATCAGGCAAGAAAATCTCCACCTGCTCTCCCCAGTCTCTTGCATTCATTGCAAGTCCCTGATACCGGAGCATTGTAAGGGCCACAAGGACGCAACATACTATGTCCTGAAGGATGTCTAAGCCAGAGCCACCATGATCTACTGCCAGAAGGAGGAAATTGGCACAGGGCATATGTGCCTTTGTGGCAACATATTAGTAAAATACCTCTGGGCATTTTATGTAGAGCTTTATCCCCGTAATGACAGTACCAAAAAGACAGATACTCCGATGCCCCGACTTCCCAGCCTCTGTTCTATTCCCAGAGCCCACGATTCACTAAAAATGACACTGACCTGGGAGTCAGAGACTCTTGGGTTTTAAGGCTGGGCCTATTGCTAACTAGCATTACAGTCTTGAGCAGGTGATTAACCTTTTAGAGCTTCAAGCCACTAATCTGTAAAATGAGAGCATTCGATTTGAATATGCTCTAATGTTTCTCCTAGCAGCACGAGTTGGGCATGGCTTGCCCATTTGGCAGGGCACTGAAGTGTAAGTGAGCAAGAGGCGAAGTGGGTGCCGTGATACGTCAGCTCTGCTCATGCTGCGTGGTGACAATACATCAGTGTGGCCTCTCTGAGATGGGGCTGAGCCAAAGTTGGTGAAGGCCACAGGGAAGAGTCCATAGGCTCTGGGATCAGACAGTGAGAAGTTCAGCTCTGATCTCTATAACTTTCTAGCTGTGTGGTCTTGAGCAAATGCCTTAACCTCACTGAGCCGCAGACCCTTTGTCTTCACAATGGGATTACTGTGCCTACTCAGAAAAATTGTTGTGAGAAATAAGTGAGATTTATATGAAGCACCTGGCACATGTGAGGGCTTATTAAAAGTTTATTATTATTTTCGTCACCCATTCCATACTGGGTAATTAGTTATTATGCATAGCTTTGGAGTATTTGGTTATCTTTCAGCATGACGTAGAACTCAGCAACATAAAGATTAGTTCTCTTAGTGTCTATTGCAAAAGTTTCTGAATTGCCCCCCAAATCTTTCCACTTGGTTCTCATCTCCAAAACTGGATCATTCTTGGTGTGAAGGACCCCACAATGTCATCCACAAATTGGATCCGGGATGTTCCTTTGGTTCTAAATCAGTGGTGAAAACTGTAGTTAACTCATGACATACCATGGACTTTGCATCCCAGGTACCCATTGGGATCTTAAAAAATACCATGCACCCAGGTCATGTGTGCAAAGCATTAATTAGGCCCAGGTGGCTTCTTGTATTAGGAATAGGGGGACCAGCCCCTCCCCAACTTCTTGGCTCTGGAAAAACCTTTTTGTAAAGAAGCAGCTCTCTTGGCTTCTTGAGTTCCCCACTCATGCCACTCTCCAGGACCCCCTGTCCTCTTCCTCTCTGCTGCCCCTTGAGAGTGGATCAGAAGTTTTGCTGGAAATGGAACACCTCTAGGTAGCCTCTTTAACCACATTAAAATTAAATCATAGTGTATATTCATTCAAAAATCTTTGTGTCTTTCATTCACCATTGGACAGACACTTGTTAGTGGCTCTACTACATGCAAGGAGAGTGCTTGGTGCTGGAGACAGGTGCAAACTCCTAAAAGTGTAGCTCCTGCCTTCAAGAGGCTCCCAGTCTCCTATTAAAGACCTAGGACCTGTTCGACCCCAAGGCAGGTGTGGAAGGTGTCCTGAAGGGCACCACGCAATAGCTGCCATCAAGAGCTTGGGGCTGGCTGATGAAGCAGGGCTCATACATTCATCATTATCATCATCACCAGCACTCACGTCATCCAAGACTTAAAAGAATTCTTTACCCTACCAACCCAAGAGCTATCCAAAGGACAATGCATGCTGATTGTCAAAGAAGTGGCATGGATAGAACATTTCAGAGAAGGAAGATCTATGAACGCTCCCAATAAGAGCTGAGTCTTTGTTTGGATGGCAGTGACGTTTATCATCTAGGCTGGCAGAGAAGTGGGACATCAGGCTTTGCCCAAGCAGAATTTGTAAATAGAGGGTGAGTTTTGGGCTGGGATCTTGCTGTTTTAGGGAGATATAACTCAGAAAGTTACTGGAGCTGGTGTGTGGGAGCAAATATATAAACTATTAAAGGCCCGGGCACATCTTGCCTCTTAGCTCTTCAGATCACCTTTGCTTCTTTAGCTGTGATCTTTCTTGTCTCAGCATTAGCCTACGTGGCCTGTGTACAAGCCGTGCATGGCTTCTGGCTACTTCCTTTGTCCCTTCCCGTCTCTTGGTCTCTTTACTTTTCCTCTCTCTCTTTCCTTTTCTTTCTTTCTTTTTTTTTTAAATTAATTTTCCGTAGTATATACATTCAGCTTTCACACAAACAGGTGCCAGCCAAGCATATAATATGCTTCCTTTTTCTGGGTCTCAGTGTCATCTATAAAACAGGGGAGTTTAAGAATCCTCCACGAGTCTCACAGTGAGTAAGTCCTGCTTGCCTCTATCTCTAGGCTGGGAACGCCACCTCCAAAGGGGCCTCCATGGGCCTCCCCAGGGCCCTCCTCAAGGTTGTGCACCTCAGGCAGGCAAAGCTACGCTCGCTGTTCCTGGGCTCTGCTCGGGAGCCCACCCTCCTTCCCACTGCCTGCCCCACGCCCCAGGCTCACGGCCTTCCACGCCCTCCCAGGTGCAGGCCGCTCTGGGAAGCGCGCAGGAGCTTGGGCTTTGATCACACACACAATAACCTCAGCGCCGAGGCATCCATGCTAATCACTTGTGATTGCAGATGGATTAAACAGGACAGCAGCTGCACGAGGCTGCTTTGATTCGCGCCCCCTCGGTAATGAGATGCGCAGGCACAGGCGGGAGGCGCAGCCGGCAGCCCCGCCCACCCGCATCCCACTCCCTTCAGGGGCCCCTCCGGGTGGGCACTGATCAGAGACACAGGGGAAACTGAGGCAACAAGCACAGGCTGTGAACTCGGTAGCCTTAGTGCCCCTGGCCTCTTAGAGATGTCCTGCATGGTCCCCCCGCCTGCTATGCCCTTTGCCAGTGGTTCTGCTGTGTTTTGCACCGTTGCTGCAGGAAACGCAGCTTGCTCCTTCCACGTTCCCACGGGGCATGGTGCGGGGCCATGGGTTAAACAGCAGCTGCTCTACTGCGATGAATCCTGCGATGAATCTCAGGAGCAGCCAGATCCACAGGGGCTCCAGGGGCTCCCCCTCTCCCCTAAGCGTGCCCCATATACCATCTCTTGGTGTAGCAGGGACAGTGGGCATAATAGTCTCCTCACTGGTAGCCTCCATTGGTATAGCAGGTATAAAGCACATTCATGGCTCACATCCCATTTTATTTTTCCTAAAATCCTGTGAGCTAGCCAGGAGATTTGGACCTTTGTACAGTAATAAGGAAACTGAAGTTCAGACAGGTAAAATGGCATTTTCCAAGCACTTTTGTAGACCTATTCTGGTTCTTTGTGGACCTGCCCAAGTTCTGTCACCCTGCCATGTAAACATCTAGCAGCTTCTCTTTTCCCTCATTGGAGAATGTCCTGCATGTATCTAGTTTCCAGTGATGACTCCATGAAAGCAGTGACCGCTGTGCATGTCTATTTTTATATACAGGCTGAGCCACTCCAGGGCTGGGGAGGTATGAGCAGCTGCCTTGGCTAAATTGCAAGGCTTAAGGGAGGGAAGGGAGATAAGAGGGATTCAGCAGCAAAGCCAAGAGTTCTCTGGGCTGGTAGATGCACTAATACATTTGACCTTGGGGCATGTAATATTTGGCCAAAAGAGTTTGAAAGAGCAGTGGGGAAATCCCCTAGTTCTAATAAAATCTTCACAGAAGAGCCAACATTTCCAGCCACCTACTGCCCACCCTTGCCCTAAGCCTAGAAAGGCCAGTTGCCAACTCTACACTGAGGTGGCCAGTTAAAACCTGGCCATGGCCAAGTCATGGCAAAACCTCCTCCATGTTTCCCACAACCCTCCCACGGGAAAGGATTTCAAAGCGTCCTGGGCTTGAGGGCAGGTAAGGGAGAGGAATGGGTACCAAGTTCAATACCAACATCCCATTGTTGGTGTGATACAGCACACTCCACCAATCATCCCTTTTAAGTGATCTAAGTTGAACCTCACCACACCCCTGAAACATATGGTAGGAAGGGGAGCAGGTGACTCACATTTATAAAGCACTGATTTCTTCAGCACCTTACAGGCATCCAAACATCCCTGTGAGGTAGCTGATGTTACCCACCTTTCATGGGTGTTAAAACAGAGACTTGACATGCAGCCACTAGGAAGAGTTAGTGTCTGCACTTGAGTCTGGTTGAGTCCAGTTGTTGGTGTTCGTAAGTGGATAGGCTCATGGACACAGCAGTGGTGTGTTGGAGCCAGCTCATACTGGGCGGCAAGAGTTGGGCACATCTTTTCTCAACTCTACAGTCAGTGACTTCAGGTTGGTAGCTTGACACCTTGGGAGTACTTACACTGGGGAAATTGACAAATGCCTCACAATGGGGATCTCCCCGCCCCAAGATCCAGGTGTTAAAGATTTGCCAGCACATGACTGGTTAATAGCAGTCACTCCTCCCACTGGCATTATGTGCTCAGATCTGAGTGCCACATTTTTTTTTTCTTTTTCTTTTTAGAAACAGGGTCTTACTATGTTGCCCAGGCTAATCTTGAACTCCTGGCCTCAAGCAATCCTCCCGTCTCAGCCTCCCAAAGTGTGGGATTACAGGCGTGAGCCATCACGCCCAGCCAAGAGTGCCACATTTTGTAGAGGAGGCTTTTGTAAGCTAGATAGCGATGACACTGGGAACCATGTTCAGGGAGGAAGAGTTGAAAGCACCTGGGCTACCCTATCTGGGCATGTCATCAAATGTGCCAGAGGCAGGCCAGTGGCAGGACTAATCAGGCTGCCGTGTGTACCCATGGGTGGGACCAGAGAACAAGGGGAGAGGATGAGTCTAAAACCCTCTGGGTTTGGTGTCTGGATCTAACTTCAGACAGGGGCCCTGGATCGTGTTGCTTCCTCTGCTTGTTTTTTTATCTGTAGGATGGGATTCTACAGGAAAGTCATGAAGTTTAAAAAAAAAAAAAAAGCAATTAGTTCCTGCTTCTCAGAACTATGGGGATAAGTTCAGTGAGGCATGATTCAACTGAATAAAGGTAGAACTTGGTAAAGACTATTGCTGTGCCAGTGAAATAGCAAGTGCCACTTCCCTGGAAGTGCTCAAGCTGGGTGCCCATCTGTCAGAGAAGTTGGAGAAGGGGATTCCGGCATTGGAGGAAGGCTGCTCTGGATAATCCCTTCCACGCTAGGACTCCCAAAGCCAAGAGCATGTCCCTGGGCAAGTCACTGCCCAATTTTTAGCCTCATTTCCTCCATCTGTCAAACAGGCAGGATAGTTTCTGTCCCTTCCTGTTGTTCATTGTTGTTGGGATAATTCAGTGAGATCATCGTTTGAAATGTTTTTAGGTCTCGGGAGCAAAGCTATTTTGTCAATGTCATTCTTTACTATTCTTGTTATAATAAAAACACTGTATGTCTTGAAATAAGGCAAGGATCCCTGTGACTTGATTATCAAGAACACCTGCCACTTTTGCACTCAATAGATTACAGAGGGTAAATATTTAGTTAAAAGGCAGCCTATTGCCAAATCCTTTTACATTTTAGATGGAAATCAGCTCATGTGTCTTTGAATTGGGATGCTTATTAATATCCCATGAGGTCAAGGAAAGCCTGAGGGTGAAAACAGAGGAAGGCCACCGTTGCTGACACTCACATGCTTTTTGGTGAGACATGGCAAGGACAGGTGGGTGGGCACAGGTAGGTCTGGCTTCACCACTCTCTTGCCCCCCGTCTCTCCTGGAGCCAGCCTTGCTTAGTGTAGCTCCCGATGTAGCAATGGGCCCTCTGCCCTACAGATTATGTACCTCTCTCACCTCTATTCTTTGCTGCAATTCTTAAGGTCTAGGATTTCTCTTTATCCAAGGACACGGGGACTCTGATTTTCTTGACTAGTTATAAGTGAAGCACAACAAACGGTAATCCTGAGAACAGTTGCCCAGCAATCATGGTGCAATTGATTGCTAGTGGGCACATTCCTAAAACCAAGTTTAAGAAGGAAGGGCTGTGGAGAGAAACAGGAGATCTCTTATTCTCTGAAAGACCAGGGACAGGTGAGGGCCTGGCTCTTTCTAAAGACACAGTTAGGCTTTGCCGACTTCTCAGTTCTGCCAAGAGCCCTACCATTCCACCGTTTTTGCTATGAAATCTCACCCTGACGTGGCAATCCAGCTCCAGGTAGCCCCTGCCTTTAGGAACAGACAGCGTGCATGAAGCCTGATAATGCCCCAGGTGAGTGGCCGGGCCATCCATAGCCTTTTCCAGATTCAGAGGCTGTCAGATGACAAGGGGATCTTACAGAGTTCCTAATGTTAGAGATGGGGACTACTAAGGCTCAAGCGAGGATGTGACTTGCCCAAGGTCACTCTACAGTGACTCACCGAGCATGGTTGCAGGAGAGAACATTGCCAGTCCCTGTGGTGGGCCCTCCATTTGTGCTATAAATAAAGGGCTTGGGCATGTGATTACTAAAGGGCTTTCAGACTGAGTTCGCAGCTACTTCCAGTCCTGCTGAGGTAGCATCTGTGTGTTACATCCATTTTGCTCAGTCTCAGTGGGCAATGTATGGAGAGATACCTCCCAACTGAGTCAGCCAGAAATTCTGGGCAGATCTGTCGAAAAATGGGTGGGCTGGGAGTCAGGCACACATGTGATTTCAGGGAGAATAATTAAAGATTATCTCATTTGGGGAAGAGGTCTGGGGAGTTATAATCCACATTGGACTGAGTCGTTTTGGCGAGAAGTAACCCTCTATTTCCAGATACCTCTGTGAAATGATCACAGAGTTCTTGAGAGTGAACTCACAGAGACCATGTTTAGCAAACTATGATTGGTTGAGGCAGGATTGTATGAGACACAAACACACACATTCAAACTCCAGCTGAGAAGAGTTACTGGTGGACACAGCCGTTTCCAGAAGTGTGGTATGAAAGGCAAGAACAGATTTTTAACAAAAGACTAGGATGTATATATTCCAAGGAGCCATGCCTTGGAAAGTTGACATGCTGGGACTCTCATCCTGTTTTCCAAGGCTGTTTTGTTTGCTTAATGTACTGGGAGCATCTTTAGAAGCTGTGACAAACTCTGCGGAATATCTTCGGTGGTGAAGAATCATTTTGGAAACGGCCAGGTGTCTCAGTCCTCAGAGTTCCCAGTCCTAGGGAGTGGCAGGACCAAGTCCCAGCACTTACACTGCCTATAACATGAATGCAAGAGCAGGGCCATCTGTGGAAGGGATTGCAAACTGGTTGTGCAAACAGTTTTCAAATAGCAGTTCGAAGTTTTCATTTCAACCAATAGCAAAGCATATAAGCGAGCAAGTTCCAGTTGGTTAATTAAAATGAGTAAGCGAATAACATCTTTATCTGACATCTAATCTGACATCTTTAAAAATACTTAGTAACCTTTCTAATGAAAACTGTAAGCATAGGTATTTGATAGACAAAGACAATGTTTTAAAGTTTTTGTTTTGTGAAGGTTCTTCCTTGCAAAGGAGAGGAAGAGCTCGCTTTTCACCTCTCTTCTCTTTGCTGAAGGTGGTTGTCTGTCTTCCCTGAGGTCCTGTCTCCTGCTGTCCAGCTCCTTCATTCTGTCAGGTGCAAGGCTGTTCTTCCCACCTGTGCTCTCTCTGGTTCTCGTGCTATGTTGGATTCGAAGATGAATTAATGGCATTGTTCATACTTGCAGTAACAGACATGGCTTATGTGAGATTTCCCACTTCTCTGTATTATTAAAAGTGCCTACTTGTATGATCATAATGATGTTACCGTTCCTTGAGATTCAACTATCTCCTTCCTACTATTGGTTACCTTTATTTATAACCACCTGCCTACTATCTGTCTTAGCTCTTGTCTCTAAAAGACAAAAACCTTTCCTATGTAGGATGTGGTGACCCATGACAGCACTTAGATTACTGGCAATGTGACACATGTGGAATAGTTTGGAATGGACATAGGCTTTGGTTCCAAATGGAATTATGTGTATTCTCTGGATCTGTCAATTATAATCCTGTGACTTTCAATAAGTTGTTTAATGTTGTTAAGTTTCTGTTTTCTTATTTGTAAAATGGGTGTAATTGTAGGACTATCTTATGAGATGCTTGAGAGGATATAATACTAAGAGTGAAGTATTTGGTGGTTTAGGGGGGCTCCCAACATCTGTGATGGTGCCTGGACTTGGCATGCCTTCATTTGCTATATGGAAGGAAGGATTGGGGAAAGGAGGCGGAAGGGAGAGAAGATACCCATGATAATTAACAATGTCCATAGCAGTACGAAGTACAAACTCTAGTGATTCCTTGGTGAGCTAGATTCAAGAACAAAGCTCCTTTGAACAAAGTTAGCTTGAGTTCAGAAAAATGTGAGGGAAAGATGAAGATGGTAGAGATATTACCTCTGATACCTACGCTATGGCTGCATGGGGCTAATGGGAAGCCTGACTCCTACCTGTGTGGTGAGTTACCTGGGGCATGGCTGGCAGTGGTACCAGTGTCCCTGGGAACCTGGCACAGTAGGGAAGGAGACAGCAATGTTCCACTAAGGGATCCCTGAGGGGTCATGGATGGCTTAGACAGAGAGCTGGACTTGCCATGATTCAGAGCTACGTTCAAATTCCAGTTCTGCTCCTTTTTTTTTTTTTTTTTTGCCTTTATAACCTTGGGTGAATTATTTAACCAGTTGGAGACTCAGTTTGTTCAACTATAAACTGGGGGAAATAATACTATCTTGCACTGATAGTATGAAATTTAAGAGGGATAGTGAACTTAAACCTCTACCTGGCACAAGAACAGGCATAAGTAGGTTCTAAAAAATCATAGTTATTTTTCATATTATAATTGCCAGAGTCCAGGGTAGACTTTCTGGAGGAGATCCTTCTATTTTACCTGAGGATTATAAAAGTTGTGGCTACCTACAGCTCTAAGGTTCAGCTATCACTGGGTCCCACTTGGCTTCATCCCTTTTAGATATCCACCTGTAATTGTGATTAATTGCTCCAGATTTGGCCTGAGGGACCGAGATTCTCTGCCAAATTGGCTACACTGAGCTAAGGAGCAGAGCTTTTGACTCCAGTGTTCAGACATCTCTGAAGCAGGCACCTTCTGACTTTTCCATTCTCGACCGCTGAGTAAGCCAGGGGTGTAAATCAATTTCCTAGGATTCACCAAGGGGATGAATTAGAAAGCTTTGATACTCCTCTTGCAGCCAAGTGAGCAGATCATCTGGTCAGATCTAAGCAGACATAAAGTAAACGATGAGAAGAAGAAGAAGATCAGGGTGGATATTCCCCCAGCATCCAGCTTTGCTTAGCATCTGTTCAAGGAGGGGAACCTCCTTTATTGGCTCTTATGGACTTTGGGAACAGCTCACAGATGCTTGCGGTGTGATTTCTTAATTTTGTTGCAAGGAAAGGATCTACAACCCAGATTGTGCTCCCGAGAAGCAACATATCTTTAGCTGTTTCTTCTTCTGGTGCATTAGTTGTGCTTTCTTAAGTGTGTAGCTTTCTGAACTTCAGATGAAGAGAGCAGACATATTGCCTTGCAGAAAGTGCAAAGAACGGAAGAGAAAGCATTTTCCCCGTGAGTAATTCATGCACGTATTTAAAGGCAGGGCACTTAAAATAAGGTCTGGTCATGCACCCAATTTGCTCCTGGTAGGAAACGACTATCTTAGCATCTTTAAAGAGGTAAGCTGATTAATTCTCTTTCCCCAGGTAAATTCTGTTAGCCCTAGGAACGGCTCACTCACCTGTGCAGTCAGTGTCCTTCTCTCTCAAGATATTAAATAGGAGTTTTTGAAATTTCTTTTTTTACAAAGCTTTGAATCAAGCTTAATGAGGAAGTTCACTATAACATGCCAATAACCATCGTGCTGTTCTGGATAAAGTGAGATTGGGGCCTAGAACTCCTCACTCAGCTTTTCTCAACTCACAATCAACATGATCTTTCTATGGATTCCAGGGTTCCTTAGGGCACAGTTTGAAAACCACCATTCTCTGGATTTCCTGTGCATCCTTCATTTCAAAATGTCTGGCACATCATGGAAGACCTGGTATAGCCTCCAACAATCTGCATACCAAAGTAGTCAGGGGTCCGTAGGGTGTTATGAGGTAGTGAAGAAGAGCATGAGTTAGCCAAACCAGGTTCAAGTGCCATTCTACCACCTACTAGCCCTGAACCTCAGAGACTACTTAATCCTCTTGAGCCACCTTTTACTGAAATGCTTAATAAATAATGACATTAACATCCATGTCACCAGTTTATACCAGACTTACCTGTATAAACTTCCCACCCAATACCACACAAAATGCTCTCCATGAAATTTCATTTTCTTTATTTGAGGAACTATCTGTTTAAAAAGAATTCTACTGGGAAATTCAAAAAGAGTGGGATGAGCGTCTGTAGGTTCACCAGGTTGGAAAAACCTAAAACAAGACTCATAATCTCTGTGGGTTCTAGATTAGGGCATTCAGGGGGCTTTTCTTTCATTAGGTCTTGGTAGTTACAGCTCTAATCTGCAAGGCAGGGGATTAAAGACATTCCCACCCAGAAGTTAAAATAGCTGTGACTTGGACAGCCACCAAATATACACACTGCTGTAAAAGCATGGGTTATGTGTGCAAGGTTACGCATGGAATCTTAAAATAGGTAAAAGCTCTTTTGGCTGCAAAGCTCTTTTGGCTGCATATCTAGGGGAATTTGATACAGATCTCACCTGTAAATATTAAAACCCCATCATTTAGAAAAGTAATAAAAGAAAAACATAAGCAATCAAGACCACGCTTTCTTAGAGTTACGCATAAAGTTATTATTAGTTATCCTTGCTGCTCTTTAAGAAGGGAGCTGAAATTAAGACTGGAGGCGTCAGTGGTTTCAAGTTTAACCTTTCAAATTCCATGAGGCTGAGGGAATTTAGCAAAAAGACACAGCTCAGCTAGGATGGCAGCTTCGAGTGTATAACTTGCATCTTAGGCAGGTGGGAATTCAGCCCCTCGGTCTCTATACTATACACCCCAAATGCCTTGGCCGTCAGAACTAATGCCTTTTGATTGGGAAGGTTGTTTAACTTTAGTGCAGATGTGGATTTGACTTCAGCCTCACTGGGATGGGGAGCTCATGTTGCAGTCTGAGTTGTCATCTACCCTAGTTTCTGTTTGTAAACCAATAAAGGAGCCACTGCACAAGGCTATCTCATTATCCTCCTCTCTGTCCTTCTGATTCGGACTTTTTCCAGAAAGTGTATACAGGCTCTTAGAGAGGTGTGTGTTTCGGGGGGACTGTTGCTGGAAGGGAAAGGAGAATAGATAGTGACCCCTCTATTTCATCCCTGAGGTGAGAGGGGCACTTTGGGGTGCCAGCAAGGTAGGGCAGAGGGAACATGGCATTCATTTCATAGGTGGTTAAAATGAGACCTGCATAGGTTAATGATCCCATAACAGATCCCATAGTGAGTTATACAGAACTAGAGCTAGGGCACAAGTTTTCTCCCTCCAAGTCTCATGTTCTTTTGTGTGATAGTGTTCCATTTATCATCCCGGGGAAGACTAGTAACCTGTTGCTTCCTGTTTCACCGCGCTCATTACAATTTCCATATTTTCTTTTATAGTCCCAGTGGACGTGTGGGCTCCATCCCAGCTGGTGGCTCCAGAGCTTGTTGCTCAGTGGAAGCCTTCCTTAGACTCCTGTCCTGTTCTCTGTTTCAACCCCTGACATACCTTGTAATTCTTCCCCTTCCTGTCGGAATCCCCCAGTATCCAGCTGTCTGGGCATCTAAAACTTTCTTTGGGTTGTGCACATACATATGGATGGATTTGTTGTTCCTGATTTTCCACTGGGTAAGGCACTTCATCTCTCTGTGCCTCAGTTTCCTTTGTCAAGGGGAAAGGGAGGGGTTAGTTCATGGCTAGCAGCCTCAGACAGACATAGGATTAGACGTCTGTCCTGGCTTGCTGGGGCGTTACCTTCCACATGGGCTGTTCCGAACTATTTTGTGGGTTGAGGGATTGGCATGGGATGGAGTTCAGCTTCCATTCTACAGTCAAGGTAAGAAGCAAGTGACACAAAATAAAAAGGGAGAAGAAGATCCATTTCCCACAAAATTGGACAGGAAAGGAGGACAGATTGAAAAGAGGGAGGGAGGTGAAGTAGAAGGCTCATTTAATGAAAGGATGATATTTTTTAGGACAAATTTGAAAATGGGTCATTTATT
Organism: Eulemur rufifrons; assembly: GCF_041146395.1. Lineage (NCBI taxonomy): Eukaryota > Metazoa > Chordata > Mammalia > Primates > Lemuridae > Eulemur > Eulemur rufifrons. The sequence continues at coordinate 23,580,232 of NC_090987.1, read as the reverse complement.
ATACCAAAGCCATCACTGTTCTTTTCCTTTATTTACCTACCTACCTACCTATGCCTCAGTCCATCTGTCCATCCATTTCATGTGTCAGCATCTATTTCTCGAACCCACAAGGGAGGGGATATCTGGGAAGAGAAAATGACTTGGAGAGTCCCCGTGGCCACCAGGCTTCAGCTTGTCCAGATGTCCAGCATGGACCCACATCCCCACCCCCGCTTTTGGGTCAGTGACCCCCTTCTCAGAAGCACGTGTCCTGGGTCAGCCAGCAGGATTGGTGTGGATATGTGAGGGCCCCCAGATGGGGTGCATACTTTTGATAAAAGGCCAACACAGGGGATACGATGTTTGTCCCTGGGGCGGAGGACAGGGAACAGAGGGAGAAAGATAGAACGGCCTCCTCGCCTCCCATGCGGGAAGCTTTAGGGACTATAGAAGCTTGCAAGTAGGAGGGCAGCTGTTTGGAGGGATAGTCTAGGTCGGTGGAGGTCATAAGGGAATGTTGGCTGCAGCAAAGGAAAAAATCCTTTTCAGAGAGCAGAGAAGTAAGAGGATAAGAGAGCAAAATGTCTCTGTTGGGGAAGCTGGAGGGATTTCTCTTCTCACCTCCTTAAGGGCCCCACAGCTTCTTACTCTCCACCCTCTCCTGGAGCTTGGAGAGACCAAAAAAAAAAAAAAAAAACAAAAAACAAAACCACCTGAATTTATGCCAAGAGAAACTGCAGCTCCTCAAAAATGGAAGGCAGGGTCATCCTCCTAATATTTTGAACGTGGACTGTTCCAGAGAGCAGCAAGACGTGTCAGGAATGAGATTGGTCTGAGCAGGGCCCCAGGAACACTGCCTAGCTCCACCAGGGAGATGAAAGAATTTTCTCCTTCCTTTGCCTTTTAAATGTAATTCTGCCTGCCCTCTCCCCCGCACCCTCTCCACCCTCTAGCTGGGAGCGGTGCAGACATTTAAGCATCCTGGGAAAAGGCAGGATCCTTTTCATTAACTTCAGCCTGATTGAAGTCCCTGGAGCCATGGTGGATTTCATTTTCCTCCCTCTCGCTGTCTCCCTGTCTTGGATCCCTCCCTAGGCAGTGAGGCTGCCGTGAGTAGTGAACTATTCCCCCGTGGGATTGAGTGGGCATAGGGTCCAAGGGGGAGGCAGTGGAAAAACGTCTGGATTGGTGCTTTTCAAGGCAGTGGTTTTGGGGAGGGACACATTTACTTCTTCTTGCCTGTGCCTCAGTTTCCCCTGAATTTCTGAGCACATCTATTCCAGCTTCAGGGCAGAAATCTGAAGCTGGTTATATATGGGTCTTTGAGTTGGACTGGACAGATATGATCTCCAAACAAGGTTTCTGTAGAGGGGCTGGGGGTTAGTGGACCCACCCAAGCCTGTTGCTAAGTAGCAAGGCAATCTCGAAAACATCACTTATCAGCTTCTTCTCCTGCAAAATACAAACTTAGTCTGGAGTTTTAAAATATGTTTTAGTACCAAAACATTCATTTACAAATGAAGTTGTGTACAAGAAACAAGAAAAAGCAGAGCCATTCTCGTTGAAGGAAGAGAGAGGAGGACCTTTGTATGTATAACATTTCCTCACCCCAGTTCCCCAGTAGAGGTGGCTCTCTGGGGACACAGTGATTTTCTTATCTCCTGCAGAAACCTTCAGCTGCCTCCCTCAGGCCCTGGCACTGTAAGACTGGAACTCTTTTAGGAAGATCCAGATCTAGGTGGTCAGTGATCTTGCTCTGTATTTCTAATCCACACCTGAGCACCATATTTTAGTGTCCAAGAGTCAGCTGCTTCTCCTTTCCTGGGTACAGAATGTGTAGACTTCTAGGAAGTAACTCACTTTGGGAAGTGGAGTATTCAAGGTGCAAGGTCTGTGTTTGACCCAAGAGCTCTTACATCTGGTTACAGCAGTGGTTAGAACCCAGGAGCCAGGCAGGCAGGGAGTCGTGGCTTGATGGTGACAAAAGACAGGCATCTGCACACCTGCCTTCCAGGACCCCTGAGAAGAGAGATCCCAGGGCTTGCCTTTGGGTGTTCCCCAGGTCAGATAACACTTTCAATGCACAGGAGATTATGAGTGAAACATTCAGCATCTCCAAGGTAAAGGAATTCAGAAGTTTTAGAAGTTACTTAGTTACCATCCCTGACGTCATATCCCTGCATCCTCCCACCCACCATCAGATAAGCTGTCACATCTGCCCTGGAATGGGCCCGTTTACCATGTCACTGTTTCATCCACAGGAAGCAGAGAACCCACTGTCTCTCTCTGGTGGTGGATTTATTCACCATTCAGCTCTTTCACTTTCATACTGTTCTTCCTTAAATGTAACCTCTGACTTCTACACTGAAGTATCAGCCAATATTCTCTAGCAAAACCCATAGTAGGAAAAAAAGCGCCATCCCCATTGTCTGAGTTGATTAATTCCTTCAAATATTGGAGTGCCTCCTTCATGCAGGAAACGTCTAGGTGCCAAGTACCATTTCCTTTTGACAGTCTGGAGAACGTCTCAAGCCTGCCCCTCGTACTTGTGTTCTCGGGGCTCAGAGCGCTTTAGCTATTCTGGTCCTCGCCTCTCGGCTAACAATATCCTCCATGTTCTTTTTAATGAAGTTGACCAACAGGTTACTTAGTGACTAACTGCATGTCCAGACTCTTTTCAACATGTTGAGAAATGCACAATTTACATAAGATATAAACAATAATCTTGTTAGACGTGGTCTTGTCGGGCATGTTCTTGTTAGGTGAAAAAAAAAAGAAAAGAAAAAAATATATACAACAATAGCATAAAACATAACTTGCCAAAAATTAAGAATTAAACTGTGTACAGTGGCTTTTTCTTAAGAGAAAGAAAGAGGATTTAAGGGGAGAGTGAGATAAATCCTAACTTTTTGGAGTTTGAGTCATAATAACCAAAGATACCCTATCTCTGTTTCGAATCAAACAACTAGATCTTGTCATTTCTCAATCCCAAAACCACCAACATGAGGAAGTCGTGCGTACTTGAAGATGCTTTGCACACCTTTGTGGTTTGTGTTCAGGTGGGGAATCTCAGCACTAGGAGGAACTAGTTGTGTTCTCATGTCTCCCGCCTACCTGGAGAACCCTGTTGACAGCAGTAGGGAGATCTCTGCCAGCTGTTGTACTCCCAGGGCCTGGAGAATTTGAGCTCTGATTCCTATGTGCTAACACCTGGGAATGGCTTACAAAGGCCACTGCCATGCTTATACCTCACCCTTTCTGTCCCTTCTCCCTAGCTTCATCACAACCTTGTGTCCAGCTCAAGTTAGAGGCCAAGGTTGTATTGATACATTCAGAAGAGTAGATGGTCATGACCAATTAAATAAAATTATTTCTGAGAAGAAGAATTAGGGGTCATTCACAAAGACACATGTTTTGTGTTACCGTCTGTGGCTCATGTGACTAATATTCTGGCACTCAGCTCTTTTCCTATGCCACGTCTCCTCAACAGGTGGTCCCCAACGAGCTATAATTCAGAAGCATCTTATTACAGGAGAAAAAGCATGAGCTCTGGGAAAATGTAGTTTTGGAATTAAATTCTACATACAGGTACTACCTGTGAGGCCTAGGAAATGCCATTGAACTTCCCGAAGTCTCAATTTTTCCATCTGCAAAGTGGAGATACTCTCTATCTCCTGGGGAGTTGTGAAGATTAGAAAACATTTCACAGACGCACAGGGCGGTGCGTTGGGACTAGTGAGTCCCCGTTCCATGTCTCTGTTCTTCCTGCTGCTCCCCCCTGGGGTGCCTGCCCTGCCACCTTCCCACTTTTCAAGGCTGAATTCAAACTTCATCTTAGTTCAACAACGCCGCCCTGACCTCTCTTATCTCATCTTCCCAGGGTGATGCTGATGCTCTTCTGCACTCTGCTCATGTTGACCAAGGACATGTCTGATCCTTCAGCCACAGTATAGGTTCCTTGAAGGCAAGGACTTGGTCCATAATTATGTTTGACTGTTAGTGCCCGGTCAAGTGGCCTATTGGGTTGTTGCCTGGCTGTTTCGTTATAGTCACACCCACCCAGATGCCTTTGACGAGGGAAATCTAGCCCCCAGGACAGGATGTTGGGGGGTACAAGGCAGCTTTTACCTCCCCCACCTCCTTCCTTCTGCATCCCAGCTTTAGCACCACCTAAGCACCATTTTTGGCAGAATCATTGAGGGAAGCTGAGAAATCCAGTTGAGCTTTTCTGAAGGCTGGAGGCCCCGGAGCTCAGCATGACTCCCTCTCTTTTTTTGACCCAAGCAAAATATTGTCACAGCAAACATGAAATCTTTCCTATTTTTCACAGATGCTCTCCAGGCCTAACAAAGCTAGCAGTCATCCTCCTTGAATCCAAATAAGCCTCTGCCCATTTTTTTCTCTTTATCTCACGCTTTCCTAGCATTTTAAAGCAATAATAAAGAAGGGGATTATTTCATTAATTAATCACACACTTTTATTCAGTGCTTTCTGGCACAAAACCATAGAAAGGATATGAAAATATTTAAAACATTGATCAATCTATATTAAAACCCTTTAATATTGATTAGACACAGAGTGCAAAAAATAGATACACCTGACTCTTCTTCTTTAATTTGCATGTGATTGTTTGAAGCATAAACTATGAACACCTAAATAGTATATAAAGTCCCAGGTACCGTATGACAAAGGGAAACTGAGTCACAAATAAGTGGGATTAGGAGAGGGTCAATTTTACCGAGGTGATTCAAAAAAAAACAAAGAACAAAAAACCTTCTTAAAGGAGATAGTCTTTAACTGTCTCTGAAGCAGTAATTCTTAACTTGTATCACAGACTACTTTGATAGCAGGAAGAAAGCCAGGGCCTCTCTCCCTAAGGACACGATTCCATCTATAGACTCACACATAATTACACTTACAATTTCAGGGAGTCTGTGCACCTGCTGAAGCCATCCATAGCCCATGATTCCTAATTTAAGGCCTTTTGAAGAACTGGCAGCACATAGAAAGAAGGCAGGAAAGGGCAGAGAAGTCGGGGATGTGGTTCATATGCAGAGGGAGGGCCATTGAGTCTAGAGTCCTAGCCCAGAAATCTCCCATTTGTCCTTTGCGATCCTGCGTCTTTAGCTCCGATCCAGGCTGTGGTAAGTCCATTGCTGGTCAGTTGCCGTGGGGGTACCATGTGCAAACTTGGAGAAGTGTCATTAAGGAAACTCCTTTGTTCTTTTGCAGCTCCTCACAGCCAGTGACCTTGCAGCCAGCGACCTCAAAGGATTTCAGCCACAGGTAAGTCCTGTTGATGGTTTCATGCAGTCTGGGAGAACGAGATGCTCCGTAATTTGGTTGTCAACAAACACAGTTGAAGCCAGGACAAAAATCCCTACCTTAGCTTCTTTGGCTCAAGGTGCTACCTGTGAGGATGACCTGGGAGCTGGCTCTCTCCCTCCACTCCTGCCTCATCCCACCATGGACAAAACCACCTCTTTCTGCTTGTATTCTCCTAATGTTTTATAGCGGTAAAAAAAAAAAAAAAATCTAGTCAAGATGCTTGGAATGTTGGATGCTGGGTGACTCAGCTTAGGAAAGGGTTAAACCAAAGGAAGTGGAGGAGTTGGGCCTGGGGTTCTCCCCTGTATTTCTCTCTTTTTGGACAGGATACTCACATTTCTGTAATCTTCGTGTGCAAATGCCTTGCAATCATGATCTGGTGTCCAGGTTAATCTCAGACACCTTACTGCAGAGGCAGACAGTTGAGTTTTGCTGATCTTGGTTAGGCAACGGGCCACTGTATCTCTGGCCTGAATGGTGTTTGGAGGTTGCCATGGGCAAACTACGAAAGGGTGCTTTAAGGGCTTTCTGGGGCCCTTCTTGGCAGGGATGAAGATGGAATATCACCCTCCCTGTCTCTGGAAGGGTGGGTGATATTCTGTCTACACACAAACACCAACACATGTACCAAAAATACACACTGGACATACAGAAGCCCTTGTTTTCTCCCATAGATCCCAGTGTAGGAGAAGCATGTACACAAAGGAAGGTAAATCCAGGGTGATAGTTGTGGGACAGTCCCCGCCCCTGTCTCCCTTTCAAGATGAAACTTTCTGTCACCCTCCAACTCAGCGCCTGCCTCAAGATCCCGCAGTGCTGCACCTTGTGGGAAAATGCATCATAGCTATTGGCAGTGAACTTCTGGGAGTAGAGCAAGTAATTTTCCAATGGCAGAAATTCCATGTATTTGGGACTGTTTTCTTCTTTAAATGTGTTTCACATCCAGGAGCTCGATGCACCCTCATATACTTCTCCCATGGGGGTGACAGCCCGTGAGCACCTCTTTACTGCTGGGGAAGCCGAGGACCCAAGGCCTAATGCGAAGTGGCCCCCGATACACAGAGAGCTAGGAACAGGAGCAGACAGGGGCCAGTGAGTGGCAAGAGGAAGAGAAGTAACCAATAAAGGGCCCCGTCGGTATGAGTTGGAGATAGATCCATATACCGGTTTGGGGTGTTTTCATCACAGCTTTGTTGATCCTTCTGTCAAGGATGTAATGAGGTTTTAGACATAGATAGCCAGGAAGCCTTTTTGTCAACTGTCAAAAACTGATAATTAATTAAAGTGCTTACTCACATAGTCACAGAAACGTCCAGCTGGGCTAAGGGAATGGAAAACCAAAACAAAAGAAAATCAACATTTACCCACACTCCACCCACCTCCGCACCTACACTCACACAGGGTAGCATCCCAGCCAAAGATTTCTTTCTATCTGAAAATTTATAAAAATGAATGAAAAAAGGGCTTCATGTGATGTTGTTCTGCCACTTGAAAAGAACACACAGTGGAGACCGAGTTTATGGAAGTTGTGTTTGTGTGTGTGTGTGTGTGTGTGTGTGTGTTTGTGATTTGGGCATAGCTTCTTTCTGAGCTAATTATATTCTCTCTGTGTCTACTGAGATACATTTTGTAGATATTGGATTTGAAATAAACTATTAAGTGAAGGAAAAGGTAAATATAAGTAGAGGTGCATCCATAACATTTGAGGGGGCCGGCAGCTTCCACGCTCCCCTGCAGACAACCCCACAGTTTGCAGTGCAGGTGGCTCCCTCCCCTGCTTCTGTGCAGCCTTTCTTTCCACACTGTTCCATGTGTGTGTCATCCCCCTGAGGCTGGAAGCATAAATGCATGTTTTCACTCCTCAAGATGCCTGTTCCTAAGGCCAGGAAGTCCTGGGAAATTTGCGGCCAGGGTGTAATGCCCAGATCAAAGTGAAGTCTGCAGTGTTATTCCTAAATCAAAAAGGCCCGGATGTGTCTCGAGTCAACACCACCCTTTTGGGTGCGTTTTCAAACAGAAACAGAAAGCTGCCCACAGGCTTGGGGCTGCCCCCTCCAGCCTCGCTGCACCTAATTGTTGGCTTCTGTTGTCGTCTTTCCCCTTCTCTCTTTGGGTTCCAGATGAAACTGAGCTCCATGTAATAATTCATGGGTGTGTTCCCTTCCAGAACCTGCCATTGACTGTCAGGAGGGACCTCACTGAGGACCCTCCCTGGGATAATTGTATGTGACTTCTCAGCTTTTGCATGTCTCACAGGTACCACTTGAGTGCAGAGGTTTTTGTTTTTTGTTTTCCTGATGTTTGTACCTGCTGCAGGCTCTTAAGGAAGATAGCTAGGATTTCCTCTCTAATCGCTGATCTTTGATGACTTTGAAAGTGTGAAGAGCAGTGACTGTACTGGGCTGGGCTGTTCTGTCTGTTGGTTTCTGTCCTTCTCTCTGTATCCAGATAGAAAAGAGGAAGGTAAGGAGTGAATATCTGCCTTTCTCCCCATGGTTATTGGTTTCTAAAGACATCATGATCGTTCCTGGAAATAAACACAGGACTTTGCAGGTACAGCCAGGTGTTTTCTAATATTTCATGCGTAAGCGATAGGGTGGTCTTTCCATAGGCTGATGAGCCTGGCTTCTGGACCACAGGGCAGAGCTGTCTGCTAAAGCCGGCCTGGTGCTGGTAGGTGGCTACTATTCTCAGCAAGTTTTAAAGGCACAGATGGAAAACCTTCTGAAACTCACAGCTAAACCACCCTGACTCTTCTGCCCACAAACACATCTCCTTTTTATTTTCTTACATCCTGTTCCTCTTGCCTTTTGAAGCAAAAGACACACTTGAGTCAGCTCCTTTCTAGTCTTTGGAGGATTGGAAATGAGGACCCTCATCTCCTTTTGTCCCACCGGACCTGTCCTCTCCACCCTCAAGAGTAAGAGCTGGCATCTAATTCTCTTTAGTGAAAGCCCAATAACTATATGCTTTCCTGTCCATTTATCTTTTTGTTCTTTTTTCCCCTCTAATGTCAGAGCTGTAAGTGTTCATTTTAGAAATTTAGAATACACAGAAAAACACAAGAGAAAAAATCTCCTGTTATTTTACCTCTGAAACACAGATAATGACATTTTGGGGTATAATCATCCAATCTTTGTTCTATGAAGACATACAAGTGTTGAATTTTTTTTTAATTGATATCATAGTTTACATTTCTTTGTTGCCTTAATTTTTATTTGTTTGTGTGATTTCCGAGTCACTGGAAAATCTAGCATCTGGCCATTCTTGTACTAGTCACCAGTACCATCATTCATTCACCCCTCCCCTCCTGTTGGACATTCCATTCCTTTTGTAGGCTGAGGTCCCCAGGAGCAATCCAAGGCAAATGCTAGGATTCCGCTGTATCCAGGATACAACTATGAATAGTATCCAAGGCTTCTTGGCATTTATTTCTTTTTTATTACTTGGTTCACTATAGGGACATGCAAGTTGCTTAAACTTTACAGTAAGTGCCCATGTGTGACACCCACAGGCTTGTGTACATGCTTACAAGGACTCAGGTGGGGAATGTGGTACAGAAATAACCATAGCATGGGGACCAAATTCAGATGCAGATTCTCCATCCCCAGCCGCAGTGTTGGGACAGTGACTTTATAGAGATCATCCCCCACGGAGGAGAGCACAGACTGAGAGCCTTGGTCCTCACCTGCTGCATAAACTCTCCATTGTCTCAGAGAAGAGGACACTTCCTTTAGGAAAAATAGAGTATCATTTCAAGTCTGGGGCAAGTATAATAGCTGCCTTTGAAGGGCAGCCATTTTTAATGAGTTTCTAAAATGTTAATTGCTATTATGGTCAAGGAAAACTTGTAGTGAAAGGTAAGGAGAAAGTCCACCAGGACACACAGGAAAACATTTTTTAGTGTGGAAAACACAGAGCTGTCAATCACATAGTTGTCATTTCATTCAAATGGCATTCATGGAAGACCTTTGTGTGGGGCTCCATACCCTTCCCCAGAAGTTGACAGTTCTGGAATGTTCTGCCAAGAATATTAGCTTTGTGACCCTGGAAAAGTTACCTAACTTCTCTGATCCTCATTTTGGTTATTAATCAAGAGAGTTGTGCTGCTTATTTCACGGCTTTGTGAGGATCAAATGAGACTATGAAAGCAGCCGAGGAGGATGCCTGGTACGCACAGTGAACTCAATTTTCTCTTCCATTAGAGAAGTACGGATTAAATTAATTAAAAATTCAGATGTAGGAGAAATTATATCGGGATGGAGCCAGCAGGGAAGTCTTCCAGGCAGAAATGTCATTGTACTTGGGCCAAGACCGGTGAGAGGGAAGTGAAGGGGTGGTGAACTTATTTCTAGGGGAGGAGTGACGCTGGGATGAAGGCTCAGCCAAGGGCAGCGATGCTTGGGGTGTGTTTTGGAGACTAGAAGTGGTTTCATTGCTCTGCCTCCCAGGGATCATGGTGGGAAATGACTTGTGAATTCAGGTGGAGCCAAATAAATTTCAGGTCTTAAAAGTCTAGAAAAATAGTTGGTCTTTTAAAAAAAAAAATTAACCATGATTCCAGTTTTCAAACTTACACAAAAGTAGGCATAATAGTACAATAAACCCATATACTTTTTATCCAATTTCAATAATATGCTGCTAAAAAAGCCCAGATTTATAGCACTTGCTGCTTTCTGTCTTGTAAATATCCCCATCGTGACCACTGCTAAGCTACCAGGTTTAACAACCTGTTTGCAAAGTCTCTGACAATTAGCTCTCCGGGGCTGATACGAGCTGCCCGCAGCACACCACTGGGCCCGCTTCAGCAGTCATTACCACTTTGCCAATCTCTCTTCATCTATACTCCCACCTACTTGGATTTTTAATTTTAATTTTGGGAGGAATACTCTAAAACAAATCCCAGTCATCATGTTATTTCACTCATAAATACTTTAGCTAGCTTTTCTAGCAAATAAGGACTTTAAAATATATATTTTTTATATATATATAATCACAATGCCATTATCACACCTGTCAAAATTAATTCTTTAATATTTTCTAATACCAAGTCTATATTCAGATTTTTCTGATCATCTCAACATACCATTTTACGGTTGATTTGTTTGAATCGGCATGCAGAGTTTGGATTTTGGCATCCATCTGAAGGCAGTGGGAGCCATTGAAGGTCTGAGGGCAGGGGAGGGTCAGAACGGTGATGCCAGAATATTTTTGCCTTGGCAGAAGATGAGATGAAATGAAGAGGCCATTCAGCAATAAGCCCGTGCCATTGGTTCATATGAGAAATAGGGGGGAATGAAGCTGGGGATGGTGGGGAAGTGACAGAGTCTGGAGGCAAAATGAGCAGGGCTGCCAGCTGCTTGGGTGGCTATAGAAATGGGGATACTGTTAACCAGGATGAGGGCCCAGAGGAAATGCAGTGTTCATTCCTGGGTTAAGAGTGATGAAGTGTTCAAAGGAGGAGGGTTTTGTCTTTCTCACATGAACCCTTACTCCATTTTCCTCTGGCCCCACAGTCAGTCCTACCCAGAGATCACCAGCAGACAAAACCGTTTCCGAAAAATCCTGGGCTCCACGAGTCTGAACCCAGGAGTTTTTAATGCAAAGCCTGCAAACATTTGGTGAAGAGAAGCTACTCATTAGGAAGGTGTGACTGTAGAGTTTCTGAGTGGAATGAAATCCTGGCTGTGCTCATCTCCCAGCAGAAAAGAAGGCCGACACGGAGCAGGGATGTCTCAAGGAGGGTCTACGTGTTTGGTTGCTACACATGGGCATTCCTGTCCTGGGAAACAGAGGGCAGGCAGGAGGGTTAGAGTCGTCTGGCAGCTCCTCTCTTTTGTAGCCTGAAGTCCCTGAGTTCCCAGGTTGCTTATTCTTCTAGGGTTGAGCCTGATTTTCAGAATAAAATCACTATGATCTGACTCAACTCTGAATGGGCATCTGCTATCTCCAAGTTGAGCATCAACAGTTATAAAGATTGAAATGGGAGCTCTGGGTTTTCCAGGGCACCCAGCCCCTGGTGGACTCAACCGGAGTTGTTGTACTAACTACATGTAGTGAGTACATGTTTGCACTGCCTTGGTTGAGTATACGTATGCCAAGGACTTACGGGAAGTGCATATGTGCCAGAAATTGTTCTTTGAATTTTATGTGTTATTATCTCACTTAATCTTCACAATGCCTTTGTGAACTCAATTATAACATTACCACCATCTTACAAGTAAGCATGCAGAGGTTTGGAGAAGTTAAAGTCATAAAGCTGTGAGTGGCAGAAGTGGGATTTGAACCCAGGCAGTCTGGCTCAGGCATCTGTGATTTTAACTGCTTATGGTATGCAACCTTGAACTGACGTTATCTCCACAGTTAAGATGGCTGAGACCCAGTCAGGACATTGGTAAGACCAAGATAAGCAGCCCCGTCTTCATTTTTGTAGATTGTGTTGAGTTTTCTAGATCTTTGTCAGGTTCCAAGACAAAAGCAATTCCTCCATCTCAGAGTTGTAGGGGAGTTAGTGCAGAGCATTTTGAATGCTTCCATCTTGGCAAAGGATTTCTGTTGCTCTCATTCTCTTCCTTCTCCAAACGCCCAAACGAGCATCCCTGGGCTTGGTTGCCCCTTCCACAAAGGAGGAAACCAAGCCGAGGGGGAGGTAGGCAGCGTCAGACACACAGCAATGAGGGAACGGGTTGGCTTGTTTTGAATTCACTGCATTATATTTGGTCTGCTTTTTAGGGACAAACCATCCACAGCAAGGCAGTGTATGAGGAGGACCTGCTGCTGGTGCTTCCTGATGTCCTTCCTTTCCCCCGCCCCCACTGTAAACTAAAAGACATGCTTGAGCACCGAGAGCAGCTGTTCTCAGCCTCAGCTGCAGGTGGGAATTATCGGGGGTGCTTTTGAAAAATACAGGAATCCAGGCCTAACCCCAGTGGTTTGGATTGGACTGGTCTGGATGGGGTCTGGATATTGGCATGTTCTGAAGCTCCCTTAGATCTAAGTCAGCCTCTTCATCTTCTAGATAAAGACTCCAACAAAGTCTTTAATTCACATTCAAATAGCATTCCTGTGCCAGGATGTGCCGTGTGCTTCTCTTGCTCCCTCAAATCCAGTGCCCTCAATACCCTGGTTAGCTGTCTCCCTCCTCCCCTTTCCCAGGGAACACCGTGGACCAGGCAGGGGAATGTGGCTAAGCGTGAGTTCTGCCAAGCCCACGCCATGTTCATCCCCTGCTATTTCCATTTGACAATTGAGATTTGCCCAAGATTGAAACTAGTGAGCAATGGTGTTTGGGTTTATGGTCTTCTCTGCTTGCTGTCTAGACATTCCTTCTGGGTCTAAGAGATAGCCAAAAAGATTCAGCTTGATGGTACTACCCCCCAAAAGAGAATGCATGGGGTGGCTAGCACGCCTCATCCCCTGACTTCCAAAGTGGGCTTGATCCCAGGAGTCCTGCTTGCTCAGACCCTTGCTTGGTAAACACATGCCTTGATTCTCCAGGCTTATTCCTGGCTTGCCTCGTATCAACTCTGCCATGTGTCTTTGCTCTCTGATCCCACACTCTGCAGATCATGAGCTGCAAATCAGTGCTGGTCCTTCAAGTATGCATCACTGGTCTGCCAGGTGATATATCTAGAAACTAAAAATGTCTAGAAACTTTTATAGCAATTTGATGTTTCCATGATATCTAAGCATGTGATTGTTTTCCTACTAATTTCTCTTTATAATGTTTTATCAAAGTATCCATACAAAAATATGAATTGAGGAAAAACACCCAGTCCTTCCCCAAAGGTCTCTTGAGAAGCTCTATTCTAGTTACCCAATGTTGAGATCTTCTAGTTTTTAGTAGAAGAATAGGATTTGGACTCTTGCTTCATCTTTTCTTCTTCTACAGACTTGTATGTGAATATTTAATTTGAGAATGATGTTCCCCCTCCAAAAGAAATGGTTCTGCCTACAGAAGTATCTTTGTTGCTACTTTTAGGATACCTGCACAAAACATGGATCTTTCTCCGTAATTCCTAAGGAAGTCCATTTAATTATTTTCGTTACCAGACATGGACATCTGCGACAATAACAGAACATTATTAACAAAAATATTTGTTCATATGCATGCACACACCTTGCTCTAAAACCTAAACTGACACTATTACTCTTCTTATGTGAAATCAACAGTTTCCTACCACAGGTATATATTTCTTGCACCGCCTGCCTTGATAGTGTTTTTAGTCGATTTTTTTTTTTTTTTTTTTAACAAAACCAGCACTGGCATTTGGTCCTGCAGAGAGAAGTTCTCCAGGTGTTTTCCAGAGAGGCTGGCATTTCAGTGGAATATTCTGAAGTCTTAATAAGTTCTCCTGGGATACTAAATCTCTTTAGACCTCAGTGAATGTTTTGTTTCTTAATCCCAAGATGTTCTGGCCATCTGAGGGCCATGTGCAGGTGGGCTCAACTTAAAACAAACCTAATGTGCACAAGTTCACAGGCAAGAAAATTGATAAATGGCAGGTGGGTGTCGAGCGAGGAGGGGGTTATTCACATGCAAGAAGATTTTTCCACTTTGTTAAGGGAATCAATACAAGTCATTCCTGCTAGTATATTCACATATGACAATTATCCTTTCAAAATCTGATTTAAAATCTTTTCAGAATAAAAATATAAACAAAATGAGGCCAACCAGGCAAATTAACTTTGAGTGGTAACTTTAGCAAAAATGATGTAGGATTAGATGCGTTCTGTAATCCCTTGGGTCTCCAATGGGTTCAGTTACTCTGTGCCTCCTCCCCTGTCTTTATGTTCCAGTTTTTCATCCTTGGTTTTCTCTCCAATCCTTTTGGTCCATAGGCCTAAAGATGAGCTTCTTAAAAATTCTCCTGCAATTCTGATTACTTGAGGCCTGGTCACTGATGTTTGAACTCTGTGTCAAATGGCTGCATTTATGAGTAGCTTAAGTTACAGCATCAGACTCTCCTGTTTCTGAAATGTTACTAGGATGCATGACTTTGCTCTGTACATTTTTAGGTCTAGGAATAATTCAAATGTAGTAAACACAAATTCACAGACCACGTTTAGGGCTTGAGAGAAGGTTTCTTCTTCATAAATCCTTTATCAGGATAGTCCCCACACCTGCCTCTCGAGGAAGAAGGCCCACCACTCCCATAGATAAGCTAGCTCCCTTCCTGAGTTCTTTCCTGCTGCCTGACTCACAGTTTAATACTCTTGCCCTCCTAGCCATCTACCCATCCCCTTTCCTACTATCTTGTCCCAAGCAAAAGGGATCAGTTGAGAGATGTCAGAAGACTGCTGTAAGCTGTCCTCAGTGGAATAGCTTGCAGACCTCAAGCGGCCTCTTCCAGCCATCCGCTTGCTTGTGTTTGGAGGGTGGGTTAAGTCTGCACACAGCCTCCACCATGGTTTTCTGATATTTCCCTGGTAATGGTCATCCTCTTTTCCCACCCTCTCCAGCTCTGCACATGATTTCCCTTCTACATCTCCTATCTTCCTAAAAATGTATACCAGAGCTCCTGGTAAATCCCATGTTTCCAACAGGTGACCTCAGCCAAGGATGCATGGATGGAGAAACTTTGTGTGATATTGTTGTAATCTTTACTACTATAAACAGTAAAAATTGATGCTTCCTTAGTAGCAAAACATGAATCTCTGCCACCTCGCTGTATCCAATATCAAGTGTAGAGAACATTTCCCATTACTTTATGGTTTAGTAGTTAAAAGCAATGATTCTGGGTCCAAACTGATAAGTCTGAATCACAGGTCTGTCCCATACTAGCTGTGTGACCTCCAGGAGTTATTTAACATTTATGTGGCTCAGAGTCCTCCTTAGTGGAGGAAGGATACCTACCCCGTGGGATTTTTGAGGGGAATTGAATAGATAGGCCCTCTGAAAAGTGTCTGGTGTCTAGTAAACACTCTATAAATGTGCACTATAATTCTTATTGCTCTTATAAATTACATAATTGAAATTGATCCTGGACTGCTGAAGTCAGGGTTAAAGCACAGATTACAGCTTCCCAGGATGATATGGCTAGAGTTTGGGATTATCCAAAAGTGGGGGTGGGGGGGACAATAAACCAAAAATAAACCAAAAATCTAGATCCACCTGCCCTTTTCACTAGGCTGCTTATGGCTCCTGCCAATTATAATAAGCAATGACAGACACCGTGGCCCTGGGAGAGTAACCGCAGAAGAGGAAAGAGTTGAAGAGAAGCTGACAGGAACAGGCTTGGGTATGAGTAGGGAGTGTTTGGCCAGGAGAAGAGAACACCCACGAGTGTCTTCACGGATTGCCTGCCTCCCTCACCACCTATGGCACTTTCTGGATTAATGTTTTATCTTTTACTGATGGAGAAGGAATGGCTATAAAGTATTAAAGGTGATTTTTAACAGATGTATCAAGAGCTTTTCCAGCCGCAGTATTGCCTCATTTCAACAACCTCCTTGGGGCCAGTGATCCTCAGTCTATTTCTGGAAGTCCACTGAGGCTCCTACCCCGTGGAAGAATCATAGGCACAGCGATTTGTTGCCCAGAAACATCAGTGAGGAACTGCACCGAAGGGCACTTGGCAAGACTGCCTTAGGGCTTGGGGATTTTTTAGGAATTTATGTGATGACTTTCATACCCCTAAATTCAGGTGTTTCTATATTAAAAATAAGACAAGAGGTGACTCCAAGAGCACCTGGGTTCTGGATTTAATGGGCCATCAAAGTGAAATGGCACCTGCAGAAGAGAGCTGTCCTGGCTGCAGGACTCTTATTTCCAACAAGCAGTCCATTGCCGCCTTGGGGACAGGGCAAGCAGCTTGCTGGTAGGAAAAGGAGAAATCTGTGGTGCTGGCCTTATCTGTAGTGTGAGAAAGCACAGCTAGATTTGGCTTCTCACCCTTGATCTGGGCAGGAACGGAATTACCAAAGTGGGAAATGGGGGAATGAGTGTGGTGTAAGAAAAGAGTCTGTGTCCTTCCAGCAAAAAGTAGATGCTCAATAAATTTGGTAGAACCCATTCTAGGACCGTTTGACCCAGGGGTCAAAACGGATTCCCCAAACAAAAATGCATGGAGATAAATTCTGAGATTTCTCTAATGCCTTCTAGCCTTGGGATTATAATGAAGATGTCTTCTATAACTTATTTTTGGAGCTAAAAAGTTTTGTGAGGTTTTTTTAGGACAACCGAATCTTTGGAGGTTCACTTGTCTTTTTTTTTTTTTTTTGGCTTTATGGTATAATAGGAGTGTTCAACTACTTCTGAAGGTGGGACCAAAAGTAGACAACTTTGAATCACATCGGTTAGATTCACCCACCTCAAACCTATTGCATTATTGGCATCTTGGCATCTTGTGAACAGTGGCCTCAGGCAGGGGTGGGTAAGAGGAGAGGGGGAAGGTATTGGCAAAGAGAATCTCCTGTGAAATCTCAGCCTGCAGGCGTCTAGAGAGACAGTGCATTTCATTCTTGATAAACTCTGGCAGAAAAGAGCAATCAGCTAAACGAGAGCTGGACAAATTAAATGGCTGAGTATTATTTCAAAGGAGAGCTCAGGCAGCATCAGAAATTCCCCATCAGCTATAATAACGCCAATTACTTTGCCAATTGCAGATTCCATCGTGATGCGTTTAGTGCAATCAGGCATCGGACTCTTGCAGAGGCCTGATGGGTTTTGTTTACTCTGAATGTGCATTTGTAGAGAA
The DNA here is from genome assembly GCF_041146395.1 of Eulemur rufifrons. Classification (NCBI taxonomy): domain Eukaryota; kingdom Metazoa; phylum Chordata; class Mammalia; order Primates; family Lemuridae; genus Eulemur; species Eulemur rufifrons. The sequence continues at coordinate 23,563,226 of NC_090987.1, read as the reverse complement.
TCTTTTGCACCCAAAGGCTTAGAGCTCTGAATGTCCTTCTCGCCAGTCCGATTCACACACAGCTGAGGGAGATTATCTCTGAGATGGAGGCAGGGGCAGGCTGGACCCAGTGCCCCTGTCACTGGAGAATGCCTGGGATTTAAATATAAAGAGCACAGCTGGGTTTGGTCGTTCTTAGTGAATGTAGCAATCTCCAGAAAACCTCTCTGTAGATTAACCAACCAGTCAATAAATATATATTTCCAATTACAAGCGAGGCTTCTTGGCATGTTGGAGCATTGGACAGATCACCATTAAGCAGCAGTAGCAAACGTGTAGCTCTGGGAGCAGAGAACTCGCCAAGAGTTCATTAAGCCTTAAATACTGACAAATGGGGGTGCGAGGGCTTTCACTATCTCCCTCTGAGAGTTATTTGGTGGAATGTCAAACATACAGATCATTTCAACTATGGGAAGAGATCGGAAGAGAGGAAGATATCCACCCCCTCCCCAATATTTTAACAGGGGAAATAAAATTTGGAGCGTGTACAGGAACGTTCATTTTCTGTTTACATTTGGCTCCTTAGAAATGAATGGGTGTGTGGCTGCCGCTACTTTGAGGAGTGAGCTGTGATTCTCCATTTACGCTCCCAATCAAGGAAGGCGCTAATCATGGGCATTTACAGAGCGCTCCGTGGCTGCTGGAGCCGCAGACTGAAGCGCGAAGGGCTGATTGGATTCCACTTGTGCTCAGCTGTCATCTGAGGCCAGAGCCTGGAGAAGGGGAAGCTATTCTCTTCCCTCTGCTTTGTGACAGGCAGCATTTGTATCGTCTTTTTTTTTTTTTTTTAACCTACTTCTTCCTCCTTCGTGCCTATGATAAAGGCCACTTTGCCTACGGAAGGAAGGATTCTCCTGAATTCAGAGGCAGCTGCCAATGCCTCTGAGTAAGTGGCTCATGGACTCCCCAAGACCCCCCTCCCCCAGCTGCTGCTGAGGGCTCCCTGCCCACAAGACTGGGATAAGGGCAGGTCCTGTTTTAGATAGGAAGGCAGACACGGGATCAGGCAGAAACAGGCGACTGACTAGGTCACAGGATATCAGATTAGCATGGCAGGGCTCATGCTATAGGCTTCAGCAGCCTTGCAGATCATTGATTCCAGATGTGTGCGTGTGTGTGCACGTGTGAATGTTTCCCCTGAAAAGAGGTACTTCTACCACTGCATTTGGTTTGACACCAGCCTTTCTGCAGCCGGCCACTGTTCAGATAAGCTACCTGGCTCTCAGATAAGAGGCAGAGCTTGTCTCCTGCACACCCTGGGGACAGGAGAGGGCCTCAGAAATCACGAGATAACATACGAAGCATTAAATGGAGGTGAGGCCATCAAATCATGCCACGTGTACTCAGCATCAGTAACTCCACGACCAATGGCAGAGACGGAGCTGCTGTATCCAGCCTTCTCATCAGCGGGAATTGGAAAACACTCAGTGATCCCCTAGTCTGTAGGGAGATTCATTTGTTCCCATGCGAACTTGGAGGAAAGCTCTGATTTGGTGAAATAGCCTCCACCATGAGAAGGATGTTCGGAGATGCAGTTCATCAAAAGCGATCGCAGTGGGGTGCAATCCTGTGTCTGCCCCCTTGGGATCGGACCAGTCTTACAGGCACTGACGTAGCTCAGCCTTGAAAATAAATTCTCCTCGTGCAGCTAATACTCTTCCCCCATCTTCCTCCATAACATCTTTAAAATAAATATATGCTATAAACAGGCAGTTTTGAGAAACTTAGCCCTTGTGGAAATCTTAATAATTTCGCTTTCCTTAAATATGTATGAGTCTAGATTAGGTAAGCAGGTTGTGTGTCACCATATTAATTCATCTCTACTAGGTACAGGACCCTCTAGCAAAAGTAAGGGCCAGGGAAACTTTTTGAAAAGGTGTTTCATTCCTTGCATGCATGGAACAATTAGGGTGATGCACTAAACCTGCATACAAGATATGAAACAATAGAAACAGCTTACATTATGTAGCAGTTTTAACTGCTGTCTTATACTTGGTGAGCAGCAGAAATGTGAAATAGGCAAGGATGATTAACTCCATTTTACAGAAGAAAAAGTAGACAGTGAGGCAAATTAAGGGATTTTTCTCAAAATCCTTAGCTGTTAGGTGGTGAAATGATAGAACTGGGTTTACCTTGCCCTCTAAGACTCCGTTCCCCTTTTGTTCAGACATAAGACAAGAGAGTAGCCAGTGTTATGTACCAGTGGTGTCTCTATACATTTCTCTTTTATGTATACAAGAGATTGGGAATTTCTGCTAATTGCTCCCCAAAGAAAAAACTAGGACCAGTGGGAGTTGGTTGAAAGAGGCAGATTTTTAGTTTATTTGGGAAGAATTTCCCAGCAACGGAATGAGCTCACTCCCATGTGCCCGGTTAGCACCCATCTCTGGGTGCTTTTCAGTGGCATCTGAAGAGAAGGCAGTGGAGGGTCGGGGTTAGTGGCACCTGAGGCTGAATCCCAGGTTCAACACTGGTCAGCTCTCTAAACAGAGACCAGTGAAATACGGGTGTAAGGGACCTAGCGCTTTGCCTGGAACAGAGTACTTTCTTAATAAACCTAATTTTAAGACCTCCCCAGCTTGGCATTTCTCCAAGTCTTTGTACCCCTTGTGTCTCCTCTTTCTCTGCCACCCTTTCCAAGTCAACACCCTTTGTACAAGTAGAAAGAGTTGCCCCCGGCAGGTCATTCCCAAGGCAGCATCGGGAGCCAGGGGGGTGTGTTCCCCTCTCCCAGTTCTGGGCTCAAAACTGTTTTAAACTCACTTTGGATTCAGAAGCAGAAAAAGGTCATTAGAAATATGGAACTGGAGTCCCCAGCAACTCTGAGTAATTCACAAGCGTGCCATCAGAGAAACAGCGTTTGCCAGAAGATGACACATGGGAAATGTATCAATGGAGATACACTTGTTTGAATAAAACTTCTTCCAGCCCACTCCATTGGGTTCTGCTGGCATCTTGAAGAGGTTTTTCTAAAAACAAATGGTGTGAGTAACTGGGTCGTTCAGTATGTCGTGAGTCGGGAGTCTCGGTATATTACTACAAACATGAAATACACATCTACCACCATGTATTTCTGATTACTATGATAATACATGTTTATTGTAGAAAATTTGTAAAATTAAAATTAAAAGTCACCTAGAATCCTGCCTAGGAATGACCACTACCAACACTTTTGCAGGCTAGCCTCTGGATTTTATTTAATGTGGAAACGCACGTGTAAATGGGACTTTGTCACTTTGAGCTAAAGCCAGACAAAGCTCACCATGGTAGACTCATGACACTGGAACGGCTTCCAGACCTGGAGCTGCCATTATGTGGCTGACTCTAGGAAGTTCCCTTTGCAGCCTTGGGTCTCAATGTCCTTAGCTGTAAAATGGCCTTAAACCAGCATTTTCCAAACCACATTCCCTGGAATTTTATGGATGTTTCTTGAAAGAATCTGTAATCAAATAGGTTTGGCAAAGGCTGAGTTAAAGAAAAATCATTATTGAATATTATCAGTATTCTCAGAACTCTTAACAAGTAAACGAGCACATAAACCCCAAGAAAAGAAGTTGATGGGCCATAGAATCCTTTTTTCGCAGCACACCTGTTAACATGTTGTAGAGGTAATATTTTTTAGAACATCTTGGGAGCCATACACTATGCCACAATCACTAAGGATTTTTCTATTTTGATACGTTCCGATTCCCGCTTTTTGGTAACACGTGGGTATTGAAATGGATCCCCTGGACTGTGACCCTGATAGGATTAAATACTCCATGGGGCACCGCCTTCCGTGTATCTGAGGGAACCGAGGACCTAAAAAGTGCCAAGTGGCTGTAACCTTAGACCTCGGAAAGTAAACATTCCACAGCTGATATCAAGGTCTCCGACAAACTGAGTGCAGATGAATCAGAGGTTTTAGCTGAGGAAGTTTAGTGGGTATGAGCCCTGGACCATGTGTAGGCAGGGAAAAACGTGCTCCTAGGTCATGTTCTGAAGCTTCACATGTGCCCGTTTCACAAGAAAAACAAAGTGGCTCTCCCCGTAAGAGTCGCCTCAATTATGCAATTCCTTTGCATCCTCCTCGTTTGAGTCTTATGTTCTTAATGGAAGCAATCCATTTTCGTAAGTTCTTAGTGAACTCCAGTGGTGTGCAGCAAACTATGCTACGTACCTGCTTTGTTGGATAGTTTGGATCCAACATAGAGTCAGAAGGTTCCAGAGAGACAAACATCTCATACGTGGAAAAATTAAAAAGCAATCACAACTATGTCCCAGAGTATAAAATTAAGAATAAGAGTTCAGGAGGATCGAGAAAGGTAGTGAGCCTTGTGGCCAGTGTGCCCTTGCGATGTGTGTCTCAGTTCCTTTATGTAGCAAATGGGGGGGGGGAGGGTTTACATGCTTGAATGATGGCTGAGAAGCTTTCCAGCCTCTAGTATTTTGTCACTTTCCATTCCATTTCATTCCTGCACAGATGGAACCTCCAGAGGCTGTAAAGAGTATAACTGAAAGTTTTTAAGAATAGATACTGCTTTTCTATAGCTTATTTCTCGAGACGTTGGTTACTTAAATCTTCCCTCTATCCAAGAAGTTTCTCAACTTGCTTGGACCAAAGTCTTCCTCTTTCTTTTTCTTTTTTTTTTTTTTTTACTTTTTAGTCTTTGATGAATGTATATTTTTCCTAGTTGGATAGTGTACTTTTTATATTCATATGTAAAAGTGTTTTTAATTTAAAACAAAAAGGAGGAGTTTAGAATCTGTGGCCCTGAGATCTATACAGATGGCCTTCTGTAGGAAGGGACCTGTCACTTTTCAGGTGTATCCAATTCCTCTTAAACTCTAGCACCTATCAGATATATGGAGAAAACCTCATCTTTGGGATTTTCATTAGCTTGGCAACCATTTCTCCTTTTGAAAGATTAGGGGACTGTACATTTCATTATTATTATTCATTAAAAGGAAGCCAATATTGCACTCAACACCATGCGTGTATGACAGCATTCTAATGCCCCCACAGAGCTTCCAATCAAGCTCTTCCAAAGTGACCTCCTAGTTTCTAGCAAAAGGACTTCTCACACTGAACTTATCAGAGACCCTGGCTTGTAGCAGTCTCTCAGGAACACTTGTTAGCTGAATAAATGAATGAATTGGTGAATGAGTGAGTAGTGTCACCATGCGGTATTTGGGAAGAACTTAGACTTTGAAGTCGGATAGAATTGGGTCTAAAATTTTGTCCATCCTCTTAGTAGATATATGACCTTGAGAAAAGTACTTAGCTTCTGTTTTCTCATTTGTTAAATGGGGACATTAGCTCCTTTTGAGTGTTATTGGAAGGATTGGAGATGATCAATGTAAAGTGCCTGCTACAAGGTAAGAGACCAATTAAAGAAGGATTTTTTTAAATTTCCATTCCTCATGCAGGGTCTGGCTCCTAGTGGGCCTTTAGCAAGGGGTTTGCTGACTGGAGAGAGCTGAGCCCTTTCCTTTGGAGCCCATGATTCATTCACACCCAGAAATGATACCTCCTTCATCTACAGGGCCTCTGTTTTCAGCTGGGGAAGTCCCCAGTCTCCTGGTTGGCATGTTGTTCCAGCCAACCAGGTGTTTACAGCTCTCTGTGGCTATTTGGAGGATGAACAAGATTATCTGGGAATTCCCCTCTTGATGGGACTAAAGACTCCTAGCCTTGGGGCGGAGAGAGCAGCTCTGATAATGGGATGACAGAAGAGAGGCCTTTTGCCTGTTCTCAGCTAAGGCCTGAGCAGTAGAAAAACAGGCTGAAGTGTGCAAAGGCTGAAGCCAAGGGTAATGGCAGATCTTCAGAGTAAGAATACAGGAGCAAGGGCTGGCTAGGATCAGTTATTCTAGGCTGAGCACTCAGAGTGGGCAAAATTCTCAGACCACTGACAACAGGGGAAGGCACAGGCAGAAAGTACAGTGAGCAAGTGGCCAGCTGTGTCCAGGATGCCCAGGGCTTATCCGAGCAGAAGAAGAACAGGAGGAGGTCAAAGGCCTTTGCAAAGGTGGTTAAACAAGGATCACACAGAGGAGTGGCAGCAGGAAATATCCAATTGCAAATAACAGGAACCCAGGTTCTAAAACACAAGGGTTCAGTGGGAGAAGGAGGGGGTACTGGGATGCCGGACAATAAAGCCACACTAGAGAACATCTGGAACAACAAAGAAACAGTCATTTTCTGGGCTTAAATAAGGAACTTACACATTGGAAGTCAGCCAGTCTCCACCCCAGACAAAAGTCATCCCAAGATGCCCCTGCTAGGTGGGATATTGAAGGGTGCTGGTTCTACTCTCTGCAATGAGGATGGTCAGTTTCTACACCAGGTTCCCAGTGAGTCAAATTGTATAAATTGAGCCTAAAACCATGCATGTCACTTGGTGAGGAACAGGGCTAGTAAATATCAAACCAAAAGTTTTGTCCCCTGTGAGTCAGTTAGCTCTGCGGGTCTGAAGGTGCATTCTTAGCAGCTAGTCAAATGTCACATCCAGGCCACTTTTAGAGCACACTTAGGAGTTTTGTTCTGGTCAGTGTGTGGAGAGCTTTTTTTTTTTTTAACAAGATCCCAAGAAGTAATGTCTCGAAACTGATACCGTTTGCTCTATTCTTTAGTTAAAGATTTATCTTTCCTCAGCCTTATGAATTGAATTGGTACCAGAAGGAATGGGCTTCCCATTTGGTGCAAAGTAAAAAGTTATATAGCAGATAAGAGAGCTTTGTGCTTTTATTAAAACTGTGACAATCACCCTGTTCATTTCCCCAGACTTACCTTGTCTACTAAGGCCTAATACACCTCTATTATGTTTATCCTTTGTGTGGACTTACATGAGCAGTGACTGTCATTGACACGGCCACTGAAGATTAATAATGTTGATGCCTCTGAAGTGCCAGGGGATTGGAGTATGGAAACTGGTTGGTAGTAAATTAGAGGTCCAAGGAAAAGGTACAAAGAAAGACAGTCTGGAAAAAGTTGACAACCAAGCCTTCCTTAGAGTCAAGTCAACCAACTGCTTTAGTTTTAAGACCTTCTCCTTGAGGACTAGAGAGATGTCTTGATTTTGTTTGAATGTGTAAGATGGAGTATCTAGTAATAACATACCTGACCACTCACCAGCAAGTGGAAGCTTCTCTCCCATACTTCTTTATTCTCAAAGAATAATAGCAAATGTGTTTCATTTACCTCTTGGCACTAATTGACTTGAAAGTTGAATATCTTCCAAGAAAACTTGTTTTTTTTTCCCCTATTATTATAAAGTCATACCCTTCCTACCTTTTTTCCCTTCAGCATTTCAAAACAGATAAATAATTTTGCTAATGCTTTTAGAATTTCTCTGATTCTTTCATTAATCTCCAGAGACAACAATAGGCCTCCATGGCTTTAAAAACATTCCATTTTTCTTGCCAAACTAGGAGAAGAATCAAAAGAGGAAATTAGTTATCTTTGTGCAAAGATGTCCACTCTTTCTCTAAAAGTTTGAGAGCTACCATCAAAGCCTTATTTATCATCTCTAATCAAGCCTGTCCTATGAACAAAAAACAACGAGAAGTCTCGTATCAATTAACTTAGATCATTTTTTGATTCCCTGAGGAGTTCAGTTTGGCCCTATCCATGTGGGAAGTGTACACTGGAGTCATAAGAAATGCCATCTCTAGCTGTGAAAGTCCCCCTCTGCTCTTGGGACCTCAGAGCATTGTTAAGGGGGTGGCAATGATGTCTCCAAGGCATGAGCTGCACTCACTCTGCACCTAAAAGGGCTGATACCCTTTTTGTCATCCACATTTGTTACATTCTGCTGCAGAAATCTTAGCAGATTGCTGAATTAAACTGTTGAGATGAGGCCTATTGATACATAATTAACCCAGGACATATTTCATAGCTATATGTCTATACACACAAAGAAGGGACAGATAAATTTAGATGTTGATAATTAATTAGTATCTATGGGGAGAAAACCCCATGCACAGCGTTTGCAAATAACTGACCAATAGCAATTCTTCTGGAATCCCTATTTCCCTGAAAATTTTTCCCTTTTTATTGGATAGTGTAATTTTTCCCAACATTTAATGGACGATTTGTGCTTTTTTATAAAAATTCAGTTAGCATCCTTCTTTCTTTCTTCCTTTAATAGACAAATAATGTTGTACATATTTATAGTCTACAACATGATATTTTGATATATGTATACATTGCAGAAAGGCTAAATCAAACTAACTAACATATCCATTACCCCACATACTTATGTTTTTTGTGATGAGAACATTTACAATCTATTCTCGATTTTCAAGTATACAATACCCTGTTATTAACCATAGACACCATGTTGTACAATAGATTTCTTAAACTTATTCCTCCTAAATGAAGCTTTGAACCTTTAGATCAATGTCTCTCCAGACTCCCCCTCCACTCCCAAGGATTTTTTTTTTATGCGTTCTTACTTCAGTAGTGGCAAATCTTTATGTAAAAAGCAGAATACCTTTTTGAAATGTTAAATATAAAACGGCTATTAGTTCTATATAATACTAAATTCTTCTGCATCCTGATTGTTTCTCCCTCTTAAGAGATTGCCCTATTTCTCTCCACCTGTTGAGGGAACTTTAGTAGATGAGGAAGCTTCTTCCACAGGAATCTTCTTAGAGTACAAAGATGGAGCATCCAGAAATGTTTGTATAGATCGTACGGACATGACATATCATCAAAAGTTGTTAAGAACAAATATGCCTGTTTTTCTCTAATTGTTTAATTTAGGGGATCTCCCAAAGTAGCCTCAGCCTGCAGCTGGCATAAGAAAGGTGAGAGGGTAAACCATGGACTATAACTTATCCACCTAATCTTACACTTCAGTATGCTTCATTGCTTAAAAAGTAATTTCCTGATGAGTGTTGCATTGTGTTTTTATATCAAACCTGTGACCTAGTCAGGGAAATGACTGTCATCCAAGTTTAAACTCTAAGGAACTGAGGATCAAGAGATTAAAGGATTTTCCCAAGCTCAAGTGTTCGTAAGTGACCAAACTGGCTTGGAATTTACATGGATCTTCTGATTCCAGGCTTAGGGTTCTTGGCAAACACAAAACGCTAAAACACTTCACATGAAGCAGAGGGCGTATCAACACAAAATGAAATGAAAGAAAAGCACTGTAGACTCACATATATTTGATCATCTATGTCTGAGCTGTATTTTATCACACATATTCAATCAGCAAATATTAAGTGCCTATAGTTTTTAAGACATGGCAGTGCTTAGATTTTAGTATATTCAAGGACATTGGTTTGAGAAATAGACCTTCAGTTGAATGGAGTCCTTATTTATTTGTTTTCTTTCCTTAGATTTATTTCTTGGGTAGAAACATTCAATTCCAATGTATTTTCTTTACAGATGTGAACATAACCCTGTACTCTGGGGGACACCAAAGGCCTGTCAGGCCATGCGCTGTGCAGAGGCAGAGGAGAATGAGTTGCACCTTGAGGATGGAATAGGATTTGGACGGTGGAGGGAGAGTGAGATGAGGAGAAGAGAACTTATAACAAATATGTATTAAATGTCTATTCTCGGCCAGGCGTCATGGTAGACCTTTTTATCTTCCGATATGATCCCTGGTCTCCTGATTAATTCCAGGAACAGAGATAGACATTAATAGTGGGGTCGGAGGAAGCCATTCCACAAGTAAGCCCACATCTCATTTCATCTCATTTTAATCGTACTATTTTCTGTCATGCACATTATTGTCCTTTGTCCTCTTAGTTCTCTTTTCCCTATTTGTCATGCTTCTCCCCAGCCAGGTACCTCTGAGCACTGGACAGGGGTGGGACAGGCTGGACCTCATTATAACCCAACCTTGGCCCGAGTGTAAGTCATATAATGGGGTCTTGCTCCAGCCACAGCTTCCAAAGTCATCATGGGTGAGTCTATTCCACCAAAGTGAGTCAAGGTTACTGTAACCGTGGCTTTAACGCAGGCTGCAAATGTCCTATTCCTGAAAAAAATGACGTGTTTGAGGCCTGCATGATCCCAATTGGCTGTAAATATTTTTCAGATTTCCTGTACTATTGCTTAGGCTTCCATTGTCCCTTTCCCTGTGTATCTGACCGATTCGGAGTCCTCCTGCAAAAATGCCAGGTGAGCCTGGTGTTTGTATCACGGAGGCCTTTTTTTTTTTTTTTTTTTTTCTTTTTAGGTCACACGTCTTTCACAGAGATTTTTGTCACAGATATCTTGAGATGGGAACTGGAAAAGACATTATTTTTGAACGTTTGAACGTTGCTTTTTATTTCCTCAAAGGAGTTTGCACATGATCGACAGACATATTAATCAAACCCACCTACGAGATGAGAAACCCAGACTCGAAGCTGAGAGGAGGGGAAGTGCTCTCATGTGAAAAGAAACAGCAGAAATTAAGCTCAGATGTCTCATAAAATGAATCCTGAATAATCCTTTTACATTCAAACATTTTGACAGTCTTTAGGCATGTGAAAAGTTTACACAGAGCCCAAATTATCTCCAAAATTGTTTGTTTGCTATTAAAGAGCTGAAAGAAAATAAAACACAAATACAATTCCACTGTCCTGCCACTATAGATGAGAAGAAGTTCCATTGCACAAGTCCTAGCTGTTCTGTTGCTAGAGAGTTATAGAGCTGCCCAAGTTTTGCTTTAATCAGGCTCAGTAGAACTTGGGGACTGGTCTTGTATGGGAATTAAGACTGGTAAGAAAAATGTCTCCTTGGGGTCTTAAACAGACTCTCCAGGTGGTGCAGACAGGTGCAGACACCTTTGAAATAACATCACTTCGCATATGCCTGTGGCTTTAGGCCTTTTAAAGCCCATTTACATGGGTTATTGTGTAGAATTTTAGCTCTGAAAGAGGTTCTATCAGATTTGATCTTGCTACCAATTCAAGAATTCTATTAGGCATACCTATTTGGTCATCTCATCTCCGCTTGAGTGTTTCCAGTGATGGAGAGCTTCCTATTGGGTCAGGCAACTTATTTTGTGGCTGGACAGCTTTTATTGTTTGGAAATTATTCTCTATCTAGTGTTCAAATCTAGTTCATAAAAGCTTCTATCTACTGGTTCTATCGTAACTCCTACACAATAGTTTTTCTTCCTCATCCACACGATAATTTTTCAACCATTTGAAAGCAGTTACCACGGCTTCCCTAAATCTTCCCATCTCTTTTTCTCAGCCAAGGCTTTACGGATACAGTCTCCATCCCCTCCCAGTTTTGTTCACCTTCCCCTAGAATAGCCTTCTCCTATCTCCATGACTCTAAGCAAGGTTCTCAGAGTTTGACACAGTGTACTAAATGTGCCCTGACCAATGCAGTGGGATAGTCACCTGTGTCCACTGGGATTTTCTACTTCAACTTCTGCCGTCTAGGATTATGATGACTATTTCAGCAACCATTGCTAGCTCAAAAAGAGCTTGTGGTCAAATGACATCACCAGTCCTTTTCCCAGAACAACTTTGACTCACTTCTCCCCACTCAATTTCTTCTCATCACCTTCAAAATAAGCAAACAACCTAAGTGAAAGGTTTAGGTAGTTATAACAGAGGCTGTCACGTCAATTTAAAAAAATATTAGATGACATTTACTGGCCACTAACTGAAGGCCAGGCATTAACACTGTTCTAAGCAGGATTCCTACATTAACTCAACAAATGCTGCTAATAGCCCTTGGGGTAGGTTCTATGAATGCTCCACTTGAAAGATGTAGAAACAGAAGCATGAAGAGGTTTGGTAACTTGCTTAAGTTCATACAACTTGTTAACTGGGGCAGGCAAGATGCAAATGCAGGCTCTCTGGCCCAGCGCCTCACCCTGGGTGGGTGCATAGGTAGTGATCAACAGGATAGACACTTGGTCTCCGGCTGCCAGAGGAATGTTCCTTCCTCACCCCGATGTCACCTTCCTGAAGTGGCCACAAGTCTTTTACTTTCGAGCTTTATGATAAGATATTTTGGTGTTTTTTTTGGTCTGGTTTTTTTTTTTTTTTGGTCTGTTTTTTTTTCACAAACTGAGATCCATGACCCCTTAGCAGATTATGAATTCAATTTAGTGGGTTAATACTTAGCAAAGAAAGGAAGAAAAAAAGAGAGAGAAATAGAGAGGGAGGGAGGGAGGAAGAGAGAGAAATATCAAAATGCATCGTACATAGTAAGTGCAAATTTTGTTTCTTAAAACTCTTATTTTAACATGTGTGAAATGCACACACAAATACACATTGGTATGTGTGCACAGAATTATGATGAAAAATGTATTTCTTACTGTCTCACACAGTCAAAACAGTTTGAGAGTTGCTGCCGTGTACACTGTATATACCAGACCTTGTCCATTTCTTTACACTAAGGTTAAAGAGGCATTGTGGGGCACACTTCAATAGTTTTAGATCTCCATTGATCTGTAGCCAGTGAGAACACAACTTGCAACTAAGCAGAAAGTTTAAGCAAAGAACCTTAGAGTGAAAAGAGATGATTGAGGGCTGAAATGAAAAATAAAAAGCTGTTCCGATTTCAATTGAGTTTCCATTCAACAGCCTCATAGATTCCTAACTCATCACCTCAAGCAAGTCACTTCCTCTCTCTCCAAGCTATTTACCGGAACCAGCCAGAGAATGCAGGAGATGCTACTCACTTTTTCTCTGTGAAGCTTGGCAAAATGACTTCAATTTAGCCAGCCTTGCAGGAAACAATTGTAAATATAAATTTGTTTTACATATTCCTCGAGAGGAAACTTGCAGTTTGCCTCCCTAGTAAACAGGGAATGCCTAGACTTGTATTTCTGGTGGATCTTACTTGGATCATTTTTTTTCACTCTTCCATGTAGCTATATTCTTAATTGTGATAGTGATATTGTGCTTGTTGGATTGTCATGAAGCTTAATTTGCAGGCTTAAAAGCCCCCTTTGGTGCTCAAATAAAAATTATCACATAAGGAGAAAAAAAAATTATGTTGATTAATTATGGGCGTATACAATTTATTTGTATCCGTGAGGTCCACAGTGATATGTATCTGAATATGATATATAGACTGAAAACTAGTAACTGTCCATGGTTATTTCCAGAATCATTTTAGACACTTGGAAAAGTGCATTCTCCCATTTTATTCAATTAAATTACATATAAGAATGAAGCAAGTACAGTACAAAAATCTCCAGTAATCAACAAAGGACCACCTAGAAAATCTAAATGTATTTCAGCCATTGAAACAGAAGACCATTTAGGTCTAACTCACTGCTAGAAAACATAACTGAAAACTATGAGTTCACATCACATGCTGTGGATAAATGCTCAAAAACCCAAGTTACTGTGAATTTTGAAAACATAAGACCAAAAGAGTACAATGAATTTTGAATCTCTTCTCCCTTTCTGAGTGTAGGTCCTCAAATATAATTGGGTATTCAAATGGTGTTCAGTCTTCTCTATTGGGTGACTATGGCTGAGTTACAAAATGGCAGTGACCTTTGACAGAGGAAGTGAAATGGCTACCCAAGGTGCCACAGCAAGTTTTTAGAGCAGGAAGTTGGACTCATAGACAAGTGCTCTTTCCATAACCCCATGCTGCCTCCCAGTGGGAAGGTGGCGATGGTGTTAGGATGTAATCACTTCATCAATTACTATCTTTTCTTCCAACTGGACAAGTGGTTAAGAATTTTAGGATGGCTTATAAACCTAACAATGCTGTGTTTAGCATATAATTTGAAGACTAAGTGACTTCTCTTCAGGGAAACTAAAATATTTACTTTTATTCATTCCAACCAAAGAGAGAAAACCACTTTGTATGCATTACAAACTATTTATTAAATATCAAAAGGAAAATCCAAAGACCTTCTTTAAGGGGACTCGGTATAATACTTAGTATAATGGCAGAGTAAAAATGTGTTCCTCATTTCTCCCCGCTCACCTGACCCTCCCTACACTAACTCCCTGATAGGAGCATCATCATTCCCTGAGGCAGAGTGCTGGAGAGGAACCTACAGTCACAGCAGGACCTCCTGGGTACTACATACCTGTGACATCTGATCCTTTCAGTATTACTCATTGTCACTTACTTCACTGACTACTCCTGGCAGGTGGGCTGAGGAGGGTGGGATGGAGAAATGAGTCTCTTTCACACAATCTTTGAATTGGTACTGGAAGGTACCTTGAGATCCACTGTTCTGACTTTCCATCTCATAAAGGACTCTGGGACAAAAAGACATTCTGTCTCTTCTAAAATTTCCAGCAGCTTCTCCATGTCTGAACAGTTCTGATTTTCAGAAAACATTTTATGTTTTGCTAAAATCTGTCCCCCAGTTACTTTCACCCATTAGCCTATTCCTGCTCACTGGACCTCTACCTATGGCATAGGTCTAATCCCTCTTCCATACCTTGGCCCGTGTTGTATTTAAAAAGAACCATTATCCCTGAGCCTCCCTCCCTACATCCAAATTCCGATTCTTCAGGCTGAATATCCTCATCTTTCCTCTGGTTCTGTTTTCATCACCATTGTTATTTGTGTTTCTCTTCATCTGCTGCAGTTTATCAATGTCCTTCTTCTTCATACTCTTTGGTTACAGATATTTAAGCAGCTATCAATCCACCCAACTGTACCATCACACTCACACGGTTCTATCAAAACTGTGAGGCTTTATCAGAAATGTTTACCCAGCTGTCGCCCAGAGCGCGTTGCCTCATTCCTGTTGGGACTTTGCTTCTGGTTGGGCAGCTGTGCACTCCTAACTTTTGATTTTCTGCCTTATTTCCATAAAAGCATTTCAGAGGTTAAGATTGTATTTGAGCCCCAGAGTTGTTGCATTTCTCTCCTTTGAAGTACTCCATGGTCCTTTGGGGGGCTATTTAAAACCCGAATTATTGAGGTATGTCCCCCAGTCTGTGGCCATGTCACACTCACCGTGGGCTCTTTCCCGATTCCATACTGGCAGCTGAAGCTTCGGGGCATCCCCGTATTTGAGAAAAAACAATCATCTGGGCCTTCTGTATATTCAAAAGGGTGAGGATCTAAAGCTTTTGTGAAGACAATATGGTGCTTCTGTTGATTTATGTGAGTTGAACATATGGAGGCTCTGAGAAAAAAAAGTCTGCCCTATTTAGCGACCCGGGGCTGATGAGAAGGTGTGTTACAAATTCGTATTCCTCCCAGCATGTGGTGTGGGACACATCAGCTCATTTTGCTGATGAGTTCCTCGAATCAAGCAGGGGCCATCATCTCTTACCAGTTTATAGCATTAATTGAGTTGTGTGAGAAACACTGCAGGTGCGTCTGTGAGGGGGAGAAAACTGGGAAGCACTGTTTCTGCGCTCAGAAAATAGGTAAATAGGAAAGAGGGAGCAGACGTGTAACCAGCAGAGTATGAACAAGAGCAGCTGCTCGGGGGCAGAGCAAGGCCATCTTTCTAGAAAAACGGAGACACCTCTTGTCCTGATGGGTGAGAAAAATGGTATTATTTTAGTTATGGTGACCACGTTCTCTGAACCATACGTACGGATCTGTAGCCTGTGTGGAAGGATTTTAGTACACTTCTCGGGGTGTTGAGTTGGTACAATTTAGATACTGAAGTGTTGAGATTTCCAGTGTATGAGAGTGTTACATGGAGACAGTACATCAGAATATTGGAAGTACAGGCTGTCATACAAAAGTTGTGAGTTTGGCCATTGTAGTGATGATGCCCAGACTTCTGAGGAGTGAACACCCTGACTCTAAACTGAGATGAGCTGCTCACTCGGGGCACGTTGCCTGTACCCCAGAGTGGCTACCAGTATAGAGATGCCCATTTTCTTGTCCCTCCACATTCCTTCTGGATCCCAGAGCAAAGACCCATATTGATCAAGAGCCTTTTAAGCCATGCCATGACTTGACTCTGTATGTTTATAACTCACAGTCTTTAAGCTTAGTTGTGATACCAACCACTAGTGAATTTCCCGCAAGTAATACAGTCATACGGTGAATGTACAGTGACGATGTGTCTGGCCAGCCACTTGGTTCTCAATTTTTGGTACATATGAGAATCACTTGGCACAATGTAAATACAAATGCATAAATAGGGAGGGAGGGAGGGAGGGAGGTAGATAAATTTTCTGTCTCCCACTTGTAATTTATACCGTATGGCTAGAATGGGACCCACTCAGAAAGTTAGAATTTTAACAAGCCATGCAGGTAAATCTGATGCAGGGCGTCCAGGTCCATATCTCCAGAATATTATTAATAGCTAGAAGAGGATTCTCTCCAGGGCCCCAATTTCCTGAGTTCTTGGAAGGAAGCCAGGAAGCCTGCCTCTAGGATGTTTTCTCCCCTCTCACAGTCTTTGTGAAAGGGCTCCAGGTTCTACCGTGCAGAGTCTTGCCAAGCAGAGTTTGGAGCAGAGTAAATTCCTTTTAGGATTATAGGATTAGAAAGCTGAAAGGTGATTCAAATTCTTGATTAAACAGAAAGAAGGAAACAGGAGGGGATGCTCCCGAGCACCCACATCACTCCAATGTGTTTTCTCTGTAATTAAAAGAAGTGATTGCAAAATATTTGAGAGGATTAAATGCTCAGAGAATATAGTGATCAAATAACATGGGATGTTGCATTCTTTAAAACGATCCCCAGCTTGGCTCTGCACATGTTTTTGCTCCACTGTCACTTACACCTCAATGCTCAGGGCCAAGCGGAAGTCTTCTCTGCTGCGAGGCTGGAAAACAGCACTCGGTTTCCTGTCCAGAGACTCTGGGTTCTAGTCTGGGATCCTCCCATGAATTTTCAAGTGACAGCAAAATAAGGTATAATGTCTTTATTGCTCTTTTTTTTTTTTCTTTTGTAGAGTTATAATAATAATCACTGCCATCTCTTTCTATACTTTTGCCTTTATTAGTGTCCACAAATCAGGCAGTGATTTATTGAAAAGCTATTTTAAATCCTCTCTAGGACAAAGGGAGCATTTTATATAAATAAATAGTCACATTTTTTTGAATGGCTTCCAGATACCAAGCTTTTTTGGAAATACAGAGAGATATTCCTTCCCCAAGGATATAATAATTAGGGCTTGAGGGGAATCATGGTATAGGGAAGTTAGAAATAGAGTTAGAGTGGTTTCTCAAGAAAGGAGATTCCATCTCCCAAAGAAAACTCCAGTAGTTCCCCATGAAAATAGATGTTGACCGTGGTGTATGGTCAGCCGTGGAGGAAAGAGCTCCAAACCCTGGAGTCAGGAAGGTCAGGACTGGGCTCTCCTCTCAAGTCAGGGCTGGCTTCGTGGACATTCCGCCTTTGCAGCCACAAGGGGCCTGCACTTGGAAGACCTCACACTCAGTTTAGTGTTTTGTTCTCGCCGTCTGAAATTCTTAATGTTTGAACAAGGGGACTCACCATTTCATTTTGCACTGGTCTCCACAAACTATGTAGCTGGTCCTGATTCAGATCTATGCACCCTTAGGAAAGTTACTCCTGCTTCTGAGCTAGAAGGGATCCGGAATCCATTTATATGATTGTGATGGTAAAATACAAAAATATATATTAAATGCTTTTTTTAAATAGAAGATGTTTAATGTATGTTATGTCTAAGGGGAATAAAGACGACTAGAGCTGAAGTTCGCTTTCTCTATAAAGGGCCACATAGTAAATTTTTAGGCTTTGCAGGCCACACGGTCTCTGTTGCTCTGCTATTGTGGTTTGAAAGCAGCCATCAGAAATACATACATGAATGAGTGCAGCTGTATTGTCATAACACTTGTTTATGAAAACAGGTGACCACAGTTTGCCAACTCCTGGACTAGAGGCTAGCAAAGCAGAAAACTGAGACAGCTGGGACAAATAGACCAGTGGTTTCAAAGTGTGGTTGCAGCACAATAGCATCCTCAGAAGCTGTTAGAAATGCAGGTTCTCAGGTCTCTGCCCAGACCTGCTGTATCAGAGACTCTGGGGTGGGCGCCCAGCAATTTGTGTTTATCATGTCCTGCAGGTGATTCTGACACATGGCTCAAGTTCAAAAACCACCACTCCTAAAGCAAAGAAATTCAAGAATGTCAAACAGTAAAGCAAAAAACACACGTAAGAAAACTCCATCAATCGATTGTTGATAATTACAAAGGCATATATCTTTATGCTGCTCTATGGCTGTGAACAGACCTCAAACTTTTCCTCTCCGTTGATCTTCAGGACCTGCCTGGGTTCCATAAGAGCATAGTCTTACAGAAAATGATTTGAGTGACTGGTTTTCTCCATTCTCCCGAGGATGATATGTAGCTAGTACCATTCCAGATGCAGAGGAGGAAAAGTCATTTTCATTACACATGACGAATGCCATAGAGCATCAGTTTTCAGAGTGTGGTCCCCATATCACAGCATCAGCATCACCTGGGAACTTGTTAGAAATGCAGATTCCTGGGCTCCACTCCAGAGCTACTCTGGGGATTAGCCTCAGTGCTCTGTTTTAACCAGTTATCGAGGTGACATGAGCACACTCAAGTTGGAAAACCACTGGCTAAGGGTGTTAAGACTTAGCTCTTATTTCTGCTTGAGAAGGGATGCCACACCACCAGGGAAAAGGAGATGGAGCGGGCATGTAAGTGATTGTTCAAGGGCACTTGGCCCGTACCAGGAAGGGGTGGGGGTTTGAGCCCAGGCCTTCCAATTCTGAGCCCAGGACCTTTTATATTCTGCCAAATAATACTAGAAACAAACAAAATCCCCTCATCAGCCCCCACTTTTTTAATTTAACACGTGAATCCACTTAACTCCACAAAAACAATAAACTGCACATGAGGCTTTAATATATAAAACAGAACAAAAACTGTTTGACACCCTGAGAAGATTCAGCTTCCTCACTTGAGCTAATAATGCTAATTTAGTTTTGTTCTGTTTCTTTTGGGGGAATTAACAGCCTCTCACTTCGGTAGATTCTCTCCTTCCTTCTTTACTGCGCCCAGCATGAGGACTAATGTCTGGCTTTGCAGTGGTTTACATTGCTGTCTATTCTGTGTTCTTCTGTCTGTTCTGGGATGACCTTGGACTTTCTTGTCCTTTTTTCAGGCAGGGCCAATGACATTGAAAAATTGAAAGGAAAATAAAGTCATCAGGACATAGACTTTTCAGACTATAGCTTTTGAAGCCAAGCAGACCTGTCTAATGAATTCAGTCTTTTTCTGTTTCTTCTTAACTTTGTTCTTTGCTTTATATCTTTGTGTTCTTAGAATCATCTTTGCCTGCATGTGAATGATTTCAGGCCACCAAGGGGCAGCACTTCATTCGGTCCGCGGCCATGTGGGAGGCATCGTCTTTCTCTTGGCTGAAGCTTTGGGTGGGATAGGAGGTAGAGGAGATGAAGGAATGAGAGACATAACCCTCTGCCTATAGCATTTAACCCACTCAGTGGGCCTGGTGTTTGATGTATCCCATCCCCTAGAATCCACCTTTCCTGTCATGCTAACCAAGCATTATATACTCAGTACATATATTGCACTTATGAGCTATATGGAAAAAATTGATACTGAGCAGATCCATCTTGCAATAATTGTGACTTGACCAATTATAAATATTACCCAGGGACAAACATTTCTGATAATATTTGACCATTAATGTTCTTAAACCATTAAGGACCACCACTTTCCCTCTTTTAGTCCTTCCCCACCAACTATGCATTTTAACACCTCTTTTTCACTTCCCTTAGAAAGTGTGAGTTCCCCAGTTATCAACTCACTTATGGGGGCTAGTTATTCTGCCTGTCTAGGCTCATGTCTCTATAGAGCTTCATGGTTCAACGTGCTAGCCACTAGCTACATGTGGCTATTGTAAGATTGAATTAATTAAAATTAAATAAAATTGAAAATTCAGTTCTGTAGCCATACTAACCATATTGCAAGCACCCAATAGTTAGATGTAGCTAGTGGCTGCCATATTGGATAGTGTAGATGCGCAATATTTTCATCATTGCAGAAAATTCTGTTGAAAAGCATTGCTCTAGACCTCTGCTCCCACCCACCATGTATACCTTCCTCTCTTCCTCTCTCTCTGTTACAGTTTATAGTGTCTTCTTGTGCTTTTCCCTCCTATCAATTCTTGTGCATTTATTTGTGCATAATATACTCTAATTGCTAATATTGTTTGATGTATATACATTGTAATATGAGTACAACCCCTTAGCTAAATTGGATTGAGGCCTTTGGGGGTAGAATTTCAGGTGTCAACTAGTGAAAGAGAAAATGCAGGCAGGGCTGAGTAGGGAGCATTCAACCAGGCCTTCCAGTTGCCTCAGTGTAGATAGGCATTTTCTAACCAACTTTTTACTATGGAAATGTTCAAAAATACAGAAAAACTAAGAAAATAATACAATGAACATCTGTAAAACCTCTAGTTAGATTCAGATATTACTGACATTTGCCAAATTTATTGCATTTGCCCATCCATTTGAAGAACAGATTGCAAGGCAGAGTGACTATTTACTACCTCCTTCCCTGAGTATTTCTTAATGCCAAGAGCATTTCCATGCATAACCATGTCACCATTATTGCACACAAAATAAACGCTGATTCTACACCAGTTAAGCATTTACTCACACTAAATACATCCACCTGTATCCATTCTTTCCCATGTGAAAAATGGGGAAATGAGAGCTCTCTTTCTCTCCTACTCTGGGCTGTGCCTATCTGACATGTACACACCTGCTGTCCTACACAAGGAGTCCAGAGCATTTTATCTTCCCTCGGTTGCCCTGAAATGTCAGGGAAAAGGTACAGAAATAGATCACTACCTGATATTATTGACAACTTAGATCCCCTTCGCTTATCAACCAACTGAGTAAAAAGGCTCTGTTTGTGAACAATGCCCAGCCACACTGTGAGAAAGCTTATAATAAACCAATCTAGGGAGTCCAAAGGGACTTCATGGGGATGACTCAGATGATGAGAGGAGAAAGGAATGAAGAAATGTAAGAGGGATTCCTTGCCCTCCAAGACTTGATAAAACAGTCAGGGTTTCTGAGCTGGACAAATGCCATTGTCATTATCATTATAATACCTAGCAGTCTGTTTTTCACTGCAGTAAGCTTCTTGCAGGCATCTTCATCCCCAGTGCCTAGCACAGACTAAGCACAAAAGAGATGCTTGTTGAAATTAAAATCACAAAATAATTATCTGATGCCACATAGTAGGTGCTCAGTAAGTACTTATACTGGTTAAATTGAATTGATTTATCAATTTCCTTCCTGGGAACTCTTTCATACTTAATATCTGTACTGCTCATTTGATAGTCTGACCTTGTTATTTAAGGCTTGACGTTTCATTTATTTTTTTCTTATATACAGCTTATCTCCACATTAAATTAAAGGTCTTTGGGGCCAGGAGTCATATCTTCTAATTCTTACTATCTTACATAAAACTTGCTATAGTACTGGGTCTACAGCAGGCTATTCATATATGTTTGCTAATGAATGGATGGATGGATGAATAAATGAATGAATTAAATAGAATTGAATTTTACAAATAGGAAATGGAATTACTTTAGAGATTAGATTTAGTGTAGATCCATGCTACAAAATCAATGACAATAACTCTTTTTCAAAGATAAGGGTGAAATGAATGACCCGTCTGTGACTACCTATTGTGTCTGTGCATAAGATTTCTAGGTTTGTGACAACACATACAAACAAAATACAACACAAATGCAAAGATATCTGCACCTGGGAGCCAGTACATATTCCTTTTTGTTTTCTAGGCATGTGTAGCTTCTGTTCATTTTGCCTTGAATTCCCCTACTCGTACAGGTATAGTGCTGTGGATTTAAATGACCTCCTTATAGTGTTTTTCTCGTGGTCAAGGATGCCAAATTGATTATAAATGAGGTTGGTATTACCAAAAAAGACAAAACGAAACCTCCAAAAATTTAAACCCATTTTCACAGACTTAGCAATGCAAAATCCTGTGATTATATTGAAACTAGCTCATTGCACAAGCACAGGTTGACTTTATAATAGCTGATCTTAAAAAGACCTGGTTATTCACATTAGTCTAGTAGGCTAGACTGACTTAACAAATGTGTGATAGTTCAGAGTCTGATATTTCTGGCCAGAGACAATACTCTATGCAGTGATTCAGGAACCCAGGCTCATTCCAGCTCATGATTCTGCCATCTGCTAGGTGGCTTCAAAATGAAAAGGATCAATAGAAAATGGAGGCTCCATCAATACAAGTATGGAGGTGCACAGTAAGAGAGGCAGTAGTTTCAGTTCAGCAAGAGCAAGTGTCTGGATACCACATTTTAAATGGAACATTAAGAAACCAGAATTGGAACAGAGAAGGACAGACCAAGAAAGAGGAATCCAAGAAGCGTGTTCAGGAAGAAAGGATGACTAGGATTGGAGCTGTTTGTCCTGGGCAAGTGAAATATAGGAGCATATCAGTGATGGCTAGAAATCTTTTAGTAGATGAAGTTGGCTTGTTCTAGAGGTTTACAGAAGTCTCAATTGTGACTGCCATAGAATTTAGAAGGATAAGAAATATGTACATGTTACACTATGTCCTAACCACTATGGCTAACCCAACTTAGACCCTCAGTAACTTATATGGATGGAATTAATTAATTAATTAATTACCAGGATCCAGATTGCAGTCCTGGATCCTAACAGAGTTTCCTGATAAGTCATAGGTCTCTGATACCAAGGGCATTGAAAAATTGGCTGAACATGCCAGGAATGCTGCAGCCGGGACACAAACAGGGCTGTTGCCACAAGCCACAGCATTCACAACATCTGCAGTATCCTCCAAGCAAAGGTCCCTTCTACCTTGATGCAAGGACTCTTCATCCCAGATCAAACTTTTTAGAGGCTACTGTGGCACAGCAGGCTTCAGCATTGTGGCCAACATCAACAGGAGTCACACAAAAATTAATTGACCCGGAGAACTGTCAAAGGAGTTGTTCCCTTATAATTGGAAGCTACTCTTGGAAAACTCTTCCCAGCTCCTTTCTTCTTGGCCAGTATTTTCCAGTGCTACCATGAACTTTGGCTCAAGAGTTTACCTCCACTACCTTTTAGCTACACTCCCTTACTCTAGGGCACTCGCAGCCAATGGTCACGGTCACCTGTTGGACACCCTTTCCTGTTCCCATGGCCCAGCAGCAGGGCTGCTGACTGAATCCTACTTAACAGACAGCCAGGCTTTCTGGGGATGGGGTCACTGGAACCAAGGATACAGGAAACACTGGACATCTTTGCTTTTCCAGCTGAGTTTGGAAGCTGGTGTGATTCTTGAAACTTGAGTGATTAAGAGGAGGAGCTTGAAACATCAGAATTGCAGCATGACAGACTATCTTGAGAATGCTCCAGGGAGATAACCAGGAGCTACCTTCTTTCTCTTCTGATAGTAGTCTTAGCAGCTACTAAAGTGATTTGCACACACTCCATCTTTTCTCCGTGTTCGACATCTCTTGGTGCGTTTTGGTGTAACTAGCTCATCAGGTGAGACATGAAGGGAGAAAATATCCTGCAAAGATAAAATTTTAGACAAACCACCCCTCACATCTCATCTGCACCAGGAGAAAAACTGGCAGGGCATAGAAAGAAATGCCCTCTCCTCTTTTAAGATGGGAAAAATTCATTATACAGTTATAGGAAATGTCCTAAATTGAGTTGGGAACAAAAATTTGACTAGATTAATTTTTTATTTCTAGCCCTCCTTGTTCTAGAATAATATTAAATGGCTTGCAAAGACAGACAACACTCAACAAGGTAGGGAAAATCAAAAGAAGTCACAGCAGAAGAAAACAAAAGTGAGGATATAAATGAACTTTAAAAAGTGACTAGACCAGTCTCATTATTCCTGTTTGAGTTGTCAGGTTCATGGTTGTGTGATGTCGGTAACCCTCTTAGACTTTTGTTTATGTTTAGTAACAGCTTTAATGAGGTATAACTACACACCATAAAATGCACCTTTTTAAAGCATACATTATGGTGATTTTTAGCGTATTTGAAGATTTCTGCTATCAACGCCTCTCTCCAATTCCAGAACATTTTTTATCACCCTTAAAAATAAACCCTGTATCCATTAGCACTTATTCTCCATTTCCTCCTCTCTCCAGTTCCTGGAAACCACTAACGTACTTTCTGTTCCTGTAGATTTGTCTATTCAGGACAATTCATATAAATGGCATCAAATGATATGTGGCATTTTGTGTCTGGCTTCTTTCACTTAGCATAATATTTCTGAGGTGTATCCACGCTGTAGCATGTATAAATATTTCATTCTTTTTATCACTAAATAATATTCCATTATATGGATATACTACATTTGTGTACACATTCAACTACTGGTAGATATTTCAGTTGTTTCCACTGTTTAGCTGTTGTGAATAATGCTGCTATGGACATTTATGTACAAGGTTTTGTGTGAACATACGTTTTCCGTTCTCTTGGGTATATACCTAGGTGCGGGATTGCAGGGTCAAATAGTAATTCTACATTTAACTTTTTGAAGAACTTCCAAACTGTTTTCCAAAGCAGCTGTGCCTTTGTATGTTTTCACTAGCAATGTATGAAAATTCAGATTTCTCCATATTCTTACCAAATGTTTGCTATTGTCCATCTTTTTTATTATTGCCACCCTAGTAGGTATGAAGTAGCATCGCATGGTGGTTTTGATTTGTATTTTCCTAATTGCTGATTTTGGCCACATGTATAATTTCAGAGAAGAAATGTCTATTCATATCTTTGCCTGTTTTTTAATTTGTTTGACTTCTTATTGTTGTGTAAGACTTCTTTATATATTCTGTATGCAAGTCCCTCATCAGATGTATGAGTTGCAGATATTTTCCACCATTGTGTAGGGTGTCTTTTTACTTTCTCCATGGTGACCTTGGAAAGACAATTTTTTATTTATTTTTATAAAGGCCAATCTATTTATTTTTTCTCTTTTTTCTTGTGCCTTGGTATCATATTTGAGAAGGCTTTGCCTAACCAAAAGTCAAGAAAATTTACTCCTATATTTTCTTCTAAGAATTTGATAGCTTTAGTTCTTACATTCAGGTTTATGATCCATTTTGAGTTAATTTTTGTCCATTGTGTAAAGTAGGGATCCAGCTCCTTCTCTTCCTCCTCCCCATTCTCTTCTCCTCCTCCTCTCCCTCCTCCCTCTTCTCCTCTATCATCTTCTTTTGTATGTATAGACCAAGTTGTCCCAGCACCATATATTGAAAAGATTTACTCACCATTGTATTATCTTAGCACCCATGTCAAAAGTCAATGAACAATAAATGTAAGGGTTTATGTCTGGACCACAATTCGATTCTGTTGTTCTATATGTCCTTTCCTTATTCCAGTACCACTCTTAATTGCTATAGTTTTGTAGAAATTTTCAAATCAGGAAGTGTGAGTTTTCCAACTTTGTTCTTTTTTGTGATTTGTTTTGGCTATTCTGGGTCCCTGGCATTTCTCTATGAATTTTAGGATCAGCTTATCAATGTCTGCAAAAAACTGCTCTCCTAGCTTCCTTAAGCCTCCATGGTCTCATCCGTTTAAAAAGATTGCTAACCCATGTCCTCTAGAGTGCTTGTGATGCCCCTTAGAATATCAACCTGCTTTAAATGTTAAAAGTATTAATTTCAATCCCCATTTTTTAATATATTTCAACTCATCCAATTCAACCAATATCAATCCTCATTTTCAGAGAAATCTTTTTCCCTTTTTATTAACATAGTGCTATCATCGTCATACCTCTGGACTCAGTGAAAACTGTCATGTCCCCTGGTTTATGCAAGGACCGGGATGTTGCTGCTGCTGCCCACTCCCTCTGGTAGAGTCACAAAATTCTGGGTGTGTGAAGGAAAATGGCCTCACTTATCTTAAGGTGGGATGAGGTTACTGTCAGAAAGGAGAGAAGGAAGGAGCCATTGAAGGAAGGAAAAATCAGGAGAAATGGAGAGAGATGGGGAACTTCTTTGGCTGCTGGCAGTGCATAGAGAATTATACTGGAAGTGGGTTTGTCTCGTGAGAGGCTGGGATCTGGCTGGCAGTGCTGAGGGGGAATGTGTTTCTGCTCACTGCAGGCTCTACTCCACCTCTAGCTGGAAAGCCCATTATGTGAATAGATCAGAATCCAGTAACCCAGCTTATAGGTGTCTGCTTGGCTGCCTTTTATTTTGCTGGCTGACTCCAAATATAACCCAAAGTGATGAGGATACAAGGGGGATCATATTGGCCAGGGTCCAAAACTGAGGTTTTTGTCATTCAGGCTGTCCTCTGAAGCTAGGGTGGAGCATCGTAGCTGTCCTGCTGCTGGGCTCAGAGCGGCCTAAAGCTAACAGCAACCCAACAACAGCTCTTTGTCCTCCTCTCTTCCCTCTATTTATGTAACGCATGCTACAGTCACAGTTATCTTAGCTAATGTTTATTGAAGGTAAGACACTGTGCTGTGTGCTCTACATGTATATTATTTTATTCTAACCACAGAACTATGAAGTCAGCACAGTTATTATCCCCATTTTACAGTTTACAGTTTCTTTCTTTTTCTTATCTTTTTGGCTCAAATGACCTTTTTCTCACTTTGTCTGTACTTGGGGAATCACAGAACTAGCTTCCAGCCCTCGAGAATTAAAAGACCCTCAAGGGCAATGACCTAATCCCATTTCTTCAAGGAAGTGCCCTCCAAAATTCCTGGCGATCACAGGGTGGTCTCCTTTCTCTGAATTCCTGTTACATTTGATGAGGCAGCACTTTATTCCATAACAATTGGATGGGCTTTTCTGAAGGCTGAGACCTGTCTGCCTTCCAGGCTACTGGCATCACCAACAATGCCCAGACATGCCTCTTCCTCTCCAAAAATGTTTGTTAACTTGAGCAGTAAGTTCTCACTAAAGACATGCTGACTCTGTCCTACGGCCTTCACGCTGTAACCACCATTGCACTGCGGCTGTTCTGTAATAACAGATCAGAGACTGACAGCGGTGAGTGACTCACTCAAGAGATGGTGATGGGGTGAGATGAGGGGTAGCCAGGGAGAGTGAGGGGTTCTTTGGCACTTTCCCTTCCCTCACAGCTTCATTTAGGCCAAACCTGGATTGACCTGCTTTTCCCAAACCTTTGTGTCTTTGATGGAGTCAAGAAGATCAAAGAAGTTGTTGTATGGACAACCCAAAGCGCACACCTGTTGACTGTTTCCCACTATGTGAATCTAACTGAACTGAAACTGCCCCGTGTCTGTTAAAGATCAAACCAAGCTCTGAGCGGTGGCCTGATATCAGTGGTGCAGGAAAGTGTCCTGCCGGTGGTCAGCATCGTGGCTCTCTGTCATTGCCTTGGCATCCTCACTAGCAACTTTTCTTCTCCCAAAGGAAACTAAATCTCTTGCCCTGTTAGCCTAAAAACTGGTAGGAGTTTTGTTTCTTAGTTTTGTTTTGTTTTTTTTGTAAAAATCATGAATTCATGATTTTTTTTTTTTTATGTTGTTGATAGTGGATAGGGGTTGTTTCTACTTTTAGGTCTCATCTAGTGCCTCCCCACAGGGAAATTAACCTCTGATTTTCCTGCACATTTTGGGGAGCAGTGCAGGCCCCTGGCCGCCCCCTGCCCCTCACCCCTTATCATCCACCTACACTGTTCTTATTTGCCACTCTCTAAAGTTTCAGAGAAGGTGAAGGCCAGGGTAATTATGGGTATCAACATAGCACCTTGATTTTCTCACATCCCTGTATGTGTACGTGCAGATCGCTGTGTAACACAGGCTGTCCAAGGGTGTAATTTCTTTTGAAAAAAGAGAAAAAGTGACAAAGAGTTTCAATAAAATAAAAGGGCCATTGAGCCAGGCCCTAAGTTTGAAATAAGGGAGGGAGCATTCCTCACCAGGAAATTTTGCATCAGTGATGAGGCATTTTTGTCTAATATGATCACCCCATTTTCTCCGGTGTGTATTTAGCTCATTGAGGCATCCATTTACTGAAATACCACTAGCCCCTTAAATGGAACCTGTCTTAGAGTATAGAGCTGCCAAAGAATTTATACTTGAAATAATCCTTAGAAATCCATTATTCCAGCCCTTTATCCTACAAATGATGCTCTCCAACAAGGAGAGGTAAAATGACTTTCCAAGTCACTCAACAGAGTTCAAATTAGAAACCAGAAAGCCAGAATCCTGATACCATGCTCTTGCTGCCTACCAGCCACCTGGCTCCAGTTGAACAGAATTTCATCAAAGTCGTAGAAGAGGTGCCACCCTCTGGGGCTCCCACCACTAGGTGATAATGTTCTCCCCACTCTGCTTACATTCTGCTAGCATTGCCAGACTTTGAGCTCTTTGAGCTCTCCAGTGAAATTCTTCATCAGAAAGGGCCTGTCCTACACTTCCCAACACCCCATACCTGTTCCCTAATAGACATTCAAGCCATATTTACTACTGCTTGACTACATGCCAGGGACTGGGGCAGACATCATGGAGAAGGCACAGATGTCTTAGTAGTGAAAGACAGAAGACACCTTTGTGTGTGGTCATGCATGCACACACAAACACAAATGCACACATGTAAAGGCAATAGGTGACAATTAATATATGACAGATATAAAGAATGTGCTGGGGGTTTTGGAGGGAGAGAAGCTAAGCATCTCTAGCAGAGGTAAAAAGATGGGAAGGAAGTGACGTTGAGCTTCCCTTTTATAATAAGTATAGGTCAGATTGACTCATAAGAGCTTTTTTCTAGATGATATATTTATTGTTTGGTAAATGTTGTTCTTGACTCTTTCAAGCTTTTCAAGGACAAAGACCATGTTTATGGCATGTAGTTATAGCTCAATAAATGTTTATGGAAGTGCTGAATTTTACCTGCTTCTTCTAGAACCTGTAGCAATATCATCCAAGTAATGATGAAATTTAATTAGGTTGAGTCTGTAGGGGAGCCGATATGTTGTGGAATGGATGCTACTGATTGCCTTCCTTCTAGAAGCCCACTTTATCACTTGATGCTCACTGAGCACACCTGTGTACATATTTTAAAGTTGCTTTTCATTATAGTGTTTTCTGTGTTCAGAGGATTTTTACTCCTCCTTTATGCATGCTCATGTACACGGGCTCTCAGTTATTTCCTCTCTTCTCTACTCTCTCCCTTCCTTCCCTCTTCTTCTCTCCTGGTTACTGACCTTTCCTCTCAAGGATAACCGAGGGTGCAGTGGGGACAGGTGGTGTCTGTGTTGTCCCAGTGTTCTTGAGGTCTAGCCCTGGCACTTCACCGTACTGTCAGCAACCACTAAACAAGGGGTTCCCTCCCTCGGGCTCACGCTGCCTTCTCTGCATCCACATTAGAGCCTCCTAGTCCTGCCAGGAAGTGAGTAGAGTGTGCATCTCTCCCTTGGGCAACTCAGAGCTATGTGTGTGTTGGCTTCTCAATGTGCTCTCTCAGGCATGTTTGAATGGCCCACGGTGACCACAGCTGGCTGTGAAAAGGTCAGGCTGACGCCACACCATGGCTGGGTCCATTCCATTTTTAGTTACTAGGGAGGCTTGGTTTCACTGGTTTATTTTCTGTTTCTCTCATCCATTTGCTCCTTTCTCGGCCTTTTGCAATATAGAACATGCCATTCCTGTATTAAAAAATAATACAGGGCTTAGGACAGGTGTCCAGACCTGGCCTTTCAATGTCTACAGCATTTGTCCTTAGACGGAGGACAGACCCTAGACTCAGCGTAGAGTATCTAGAACTGCAGAAGGCACTCACTCGCATCATCTCTACCCCAGACCATACATGCCTTTCTTTCATGTTCTTTGTGTGTGGTTCCCTTTTGCAACTTGCACATGCATTGCACGGATGTCATCTCAAAGTAAATTGCAGTGTCGTGAGATACCTGGGCTGGGAATATTTGTCATTCAGAACACAGTGATCACCATTAGCTGTTGATTATGAACACAGTGGCCTAAGACAGGACTTGACTAATGAGTCAACGCCCTGCCCTCTAGGAAATATTCTACTTTAGGCAACAAGGAGTACACTTGAGCAACTGGGAAATCACATATCATCATATTTTGTTTTGTCATGTCAACGTCAAGGTTGGGCATTTGATTTTTAGTTTAGTCTGTTTGTTTTCACTGGGCAGGATCAAAGTCACAGTGTTTCTACCTGACAAAGACTGGCAGTAAATAGATGGATTTGGTGTTCTCTTCACTTTTCAAGTGACTCTCACCTTTTCGATTCACATAGGAGAGACATTTCATTCAAGGGTAAATGTAATCAAATGATGGTGGGAAGTGATTGGGGGAGGTAAGGATGGTACCATTGGTTGTTATTAATACAGGCTTCGGACTAAGGTGAGAGTTTTAGAAGAATAAGATTTGGAAGGAAACTTAAAATTCATCAGGGCCAACATCCTTATGTTATAAACAAAGTAACTTAACAACAGAAATAGAACTTGAACCCAGGACTCTGATTCTGAGACCAGTGCTGTTGGCTGTGAGCTTTCTCTGAGCTCTATCACCCCAACACTCTACCCAGGCAAACATTCAGAGAAGAGCCCCTTCAGCAGCTGGCTGCTGGAGTGAGCTCTGAATTTTTGCATAAGGCCTATTTTAATTCCTTCACAAATCATAGATGACCAAATGAGATCATTAAAAAATACCAAAATTTACTCAGTAAATGGCTCAGGTTGTGACCGATGTCATGACTATGTCATAAATACATGCTTTATATTAACTTGAATATGATTGTGGAAATTCATGATGAAAGCATGTTTTCTACTGCATGCTCAACTTGGCAATCGAAGATGTAATAGGGCATCTTCAGGGGAAAGCTCAGGGAAACATTTGCCCCTCACTCCCTCACACTCCAGATGACAGCTCTCCAAGGAGGTCTCCTGACTTCAGAAATGTAGTCAAGAACCAGTCCTCAAAGGATGTATAGGGTTTCATTTGGAGACTCAAGGAAGAATTATAAATCTTTTCTTCCATCTAAAGGTTGTTGGTATCAAGTGGAGGGTGGAAGTCATTCAACTAACCAGTGAGTCAATTAATAAATATACACAGGGCACTTAACAGTGTGTGTGCTCAGCCCTACGCCGAACACCGTGGGGATATAAGAACAACCATGATTCCCACCCTCCAGGGGCTCAGAGCATTTTTGGAAGAAAAAAGATATAAACACATAAAAATAATCACCAATAAGGGCTCAAATGTGCAGCATTGACTGCTAGCAGCAATCAGATGTCAGACACACAAGATGAGAGATGGTTGAACAATGAGGAATGCAGAGAAAGCTCCAGGCAGACACCAGAGCTGGGCTTTACTTGAGCAGAATCTGGTTAAAGCAGGGAAAAGAGACACTTGGGAAGAGCCAAGCACAGGCACCTGCTACCACTTACTGTGTGCCCTGGGCAGAGCACAGCACTTCTTTCTTCTCATTCT
Organism: Eulemur rufifrons; assembly: GCF_041146395.1. NCBI lineage: Eukaryota > Metazoa > Chordata > Mammalia > Primates > Lemuridae > Eulemur > Eulemur rufifrons. The sequence goes on along the minus strand of NC_090987.1, from coordinate 23,531,849 downwards.
GTCCCCATGAGGTAGCTGTTACGATCCTCATTTTACAGATGAGGAAACAGGGCAGGGTGCAAAGAGACGAGATGTTTGTTCCGTATCACACAGCTAGTAAATATCAGTTAAGCTCCAAATCTGAGACTAGACGATTCCAAAAAGTTTTCTCTTAACCACTCTCTTTCCCTTTCCAAATCCTCCTACTTATTGATGCTACTCTCAGTCCGAACAAACATCTGTTTCTTTTCTGATTTCCGATATCCAGGCTGGCTGGAGTTTGTGGGACCAAGAATGCTGCATGATGCAACCTTCCCTGGAATTTTCCCATAGAGAAAAATCTTCTGCCTGCTGCCCATGAATGTTTCTTTCCTTCCTTCTTGCTTGCTTTCATTCCACAGATATTAAGTTCTCCTCAAGCACTCAAATGTCCTGAACATAATTTGTGTAAATATGGTTACAGTCCAGGTCACAATGGAATTTTACCCTGAGACGCCACCTCCTAGCTATACATGAAGATGAATGGATGTTGCCCTATTTGGGAAATACAGGATAAAGTGTCCGAGAAACAGCTGAGACATGGAGAGCATATTTTCTGAGCAGTCAGTATAATGAGGTTGAATGAGTCCTAAACTATGTCAGAAAATCTATATTTAACTCCCAACTTTGCTATTAATTCTCTCAACCTCAGACAAGTCTTTTGAACTCTTTATGCTACAGTTTCTTCAAGGATAAAATGGGATTGATATTCCCTTCCTTATGAACTTCACAAAGGGGTGCTAGGAGGTCTGAGAGAGAATATAGGTGAATACTGTTCTGGAAAGTGTGGACCATCCCAGGCCTGGTGACACAGAGGCCAAATAAGCCACTTTCCTGGTTTCCCAGACCTCATCCACACGTGGCTACTAGTCATCTGGCCAATTCATTGACTTCCCTCTGCCCTATTAATTCATTCTAGGGGGCTCAATCAGGGAAAGGGGTTAATATATTAACAGTTTGGAGACAGCTCCATTCTCCAGAGAACCTCCGGCATGTCCCTCTGAGCAGACATCAGGGGATGGGTACCCTTCTCAGGATTCTGTGTAGGGCAGGAAGAGCTTGGACCAGTACTCTTGTGAGATAGTGCAGCTGGCAGCCCTTTCTTACCAGGCCTCAGTTTCCTTATTTGTAAAATGAAAGGATGATTAGACCTAGTGGGTGGTTTTTGCATCATGCTTTCCAAGTGCTTTACAGGACCCACTCTAGGGTCGCTGGCCGGGGAGAGGTAGTTTGGTATGGGATATTTGGGATTGTTTGCAGCTGTCTGATCCCAGGGTGGCTCAGCTTTTACTTTCTTTATTTATTTATGCTCTGGCTGAGATTTCATTTCAACTAAGGGATACAAGGCTTATTTTTTTTTTTTTTTAAAGCCTGAGGCCAAGTGATATCTAAATGGTTCTCAGATATGGTTAGTGAGTGAGATGTCTTCCATCTCCTTCCTTCATCTATGTGTGGGTATAGGGAGTTCAATGCTCTGATCCTTCCCCAGGCAGCCCCAACAGAAGGGTTGGGGCTCTGCCTCCTCAAGCTGGTGATTTCTGAGTGCCCCAGCATCTCCCTCCCCCTCTACCCAGTCCCCAAAGCTGCCCTTGTCTCCCTCCTGCAGCAGAGGCTGGGAGGTGCCCCGAATGTCTGTGTTCCCTTCTGCATGGGCACCAGTGCATGTGAGTGCTCTGGGATACCATGCTTCAAGGGGATGATTTCAGCATTCAGCATGACTCTGGGGACTCCCAGAAGCCAGGTTTGGAGAAGGAACCTGTTAGCCCCGGCTGCAGCCGGCTTGTGTCTCACCCCAAACGCCTCTTGGTGCTCACGTGCCCTTACATGGACTTGTTGACCGTGGCCTGCCCAGGGCATTCTGCCCTCACTTTGTATTTTGGAGGGCTTAGGAAAGTAGATTAGATGTTTGAAAGCCAAAATCCTTCCCGGTGCTGCTGAGCCATCCGTATTTTCTACTCAATAAACAGTTGTCAGAGAGTTTGATTAAATGAACCCCCTCACACGATCTACTTCAAAATAATAATCCGTGGGACAGCCTGTTCCTCTGCACAATCTGTGTTTACATTTGGATCTGGTCACCATGCTCTGGTTTTGCTTCCTGGAGACACGCGCTTGCAGGGCAGGGGTCACGGGGGTGGAGCCAGCGAAGCTCAGCCTCCCCCAGGCCAGGCCTTCCCCAGTTCCCTGGGAAAGGCTTGCTCAGCAGTGGCCCCCCCAGGTGAGTCCTTCCAGCAGGGGTCCCAGTGAAAAGAGCACGTGACTGGGAGTTAGGGCATAGGGAACGGATCCCACCTGACCACTAACAAGCCATTGGCTGTCTAGAAATGGAAGAGAGTCATGGGTCCCTTGTCATTAGAGGTGTTGCAGCAGGGGTGAGTGGACCTTGCTCAGAAATGCTGAGGACAGGAACCCAGCAGGAAGTAAAACGTGGGATCCAATAGCCTCAAAGTTTCTTTCCAACCGTGAACATTTCCAATTCTAGCCATTTTGCTCAGCTCTATCTAATCCACAGAATTGCTAGACTTAAAAAAAAAAAACTATATAAAAACATTTGACTAACATAATACGATGTGGGAATGTGAGAGTTTGTGTTCTAGTTGCCAACTTGAAACCTGAGATGATGTCTTAGGTGCACTGTCACTGAGCCAGACCCCACCGATGGCCTCCGCGGAATCTCAGTGGAAACTTCACTTTGCCCGGAGTGATTCACTGAGATTATGTCCACTGTTAGCAGACTGCTCCCCTAGGGCCTGATACCTGCCAGTTGCTCTTCGGATTCTCCAGGAGATAAAGCAGCAGCACAGCCAGCACCACTCAGCCCAGTGCCCTTCCCGCGCTCCCGGCTTTGCCCGTCCCTGCTCTAGACCATGAGCTCCACGAGGGCACAGCCTTGTCCATTTCATTCTCCACCGTGTACCCATCATCTGTCCCACAGGGTCTGGCATGTAGTTAGTGCTCAGTAAAATATTTGTTGAATAAAACTGTAATACACTAAGGGAATTAAGGGATTAGCCATAGGGTTTTGGCGCTGTAGGTAACAGCTGTTTAGAGAAGTGAGAGTTCTTTTCACTTAGGTCCCTGTTTGCATGTTACCTTTTCAAAAAGGGTATCCCTGGCCAACTTGTCTAAATCAAATCTCTCCATCCTTTGTCCCCAAATCCTATTTAGCTTTCTTAATAATTGATGTTATTTGATTAATATATATTATTATATATGTATATACATGCATATGCATTTTATATGTGTATATACATACACTTGTATGTTTACGTGTATATCAGATACAGGCATGTATGTATATGTGTAAACATACATATAGATATAAATATAGTTGTTTGTTTGTTTTCCTATCTCCTTTCTCCCCACTAGGATGCAAACTTCATGAGAGCAGGTGGGCTGTTTTGCTCATGTATTGTCTTAGTCTATTTTATGCTGCTATAACAGAATACCTGAGACTGGGTAATTTATAAGAAACAGAAATTTATTTCTCACAGTCTGGAAGCTAGGAAGTCCAAGATCAAGGTGCTGGAAGGTTAGGGCCCAGTTTCTCTGTGGTCAGGATGGAGCCTTGAACACTCTGTCCTCCAGAGGAAGAGGAACACTGTGTCCTCACATGGCAGAAGAGCAGGAAGAGAGAGAACCTACTCCTGCAAGCCCTTTTGATAGTGGCATTAATCCACTTATGAGGGCAGAATGGATTAGTCCCACCTCCCAATACTGTTTCATTGGGGATTAAATTTCCAACACGTGAATTTTGGAGGGTACAAAAGCATTTAAGCCATAGCACTCCTCATCCCTATATTCCCAGAATGGAGCCTGGCATCTCATTGTTGCTTAAAAAATATTTCTGGAATGGATGAATAAATAAAAGAATATTTACAAGGGAAGATGGACTTGAGTTGGGTCTTACAGACTGATTAGAATTTGGCTAAGCCCAATAGGAGAGGGAGAATCCTGCAAGCGATGGGCACAGCAAGACCAGACAGTTCGTTAAAGGGAGAAAAACAAGAGCCCAGTGGTTTAAAAATAATCTCTGTGCTTATTTGTCATCATATGGGTAGCTGTTGGTCATCAGTGGTTGTCCACTGTGGTTTCCAGCCTCTGCCAGTAGAGGCCACAACGGTGCCCGCAGGATGAGTTAGAGCCCTCAAGGATGAAAGCCACTTCCTGGGAGTCTGGAAGTCTCCTCCACTCAGGCTTCTCCAGAATTTACTCCTTAATAATATGTCAGTGAATTAATTAAAAATTAGTTACCAGCATCGGGGTAGTCACCTTAACTCTTTGCAGATAACTTTTTTTCCACCCATAGTTCTTCAACTTTCCCCTTTATTCTCACATCTATGAAAATACTAGTAATAATTACAAGGATGTGGTATAGCAAAAACTGAGCTGAACTGACAAGTCTGAAGCCTGGGTTTCAGTCCTTGCTCTATCATTAACTAGTTGGATGACGTCTCTAGTTCTCAGTTTCTTTATTGATAAAAGGAGGTAATCAAGTTACATCCATTTTAAGGCACTTTAATTCTCAAATTCATCTTCAAGTTCTACAATTTTTTCCTCTCCTAGTAAAGTCAACCCTTGATTGATAAGCAGAGGTGATACCTGAAGTCTACTGGCAGTTTAGTTGTGAAGCACCTGTCTACAGTATAATAAATGACGGTTAGGCTCCCAGGTGAGCTGGCGTAACTCACAAAGACCATTTGAAGCATAAGGTAGTTGAACGCTCAAAGGGACAGTCCAGAAGTCACCAGAATCATGGACTAGTGGGGTGTCTATGGCTGAATTTCTCTGAACTTTGCCTTGTGGGCCCTGAGCAGGGGGCTGGACACCACCTGTTGGGACTGGATTGAGGTTCCAGTGGCAGTGGGTCTTAGATCATCCATGTTTGAGGGGCTAAAGGCAGAGCAGAAGGGATGCATAGTGCTCTCCCAAACTAAGTTAGCCCACTGGGAGAGGCTCATAATCAAAAGAACAAAAATACTTTAATTTCAGTAGTGCTTTATACCTTCAGAAATGCCTCTGCAATTTTTTTTTTTTTTTTTTTTTTTTTTAGGTCATCATAGTCAGTGCGGGTGCCATTGCTAGGAACTGTGCTAACTGTTGTAAAGGACCTGCACAAAAGATTTATAGTCCAGGATGGGGAGCAGCAGCAAGTGACTTCTATAAGGCTGACTCTGCTAAGCCTATAGGATATACAGAATGAGTATCATGGGAGCCCAGGGACAGAAGGATAAATGGCGGCATGAGGCTTTGTGACGGAGATGGCATTAGAGCTGGCTTTTGCCGCATGGAAAGAAGGCGAGCAAGGGTAATGTAGAAAATGGCTTTCCAGGGAAGAAGGAACTGCACAGCTAGTGTCACAGACCTTGAGGGTCCTTTATGGTGCTGAGTGGTCTGCTGAGACACATGTATTTCCGCACATCAGGTTGGAAGCATTGATTGGCCAAGTCAAGAAATTTGAACTCTATTCAAGAGTCAGAGTAGCCACAAAAGACTTGTGAGCATAGACACTCAAACATTCTATTTCAGCTACTTTGCTGTGTAAAATTAAATTAAAGTGGCTTGAAGTGGTCTCCTTATTCTCCAAGTGCTCATAGATTAGTATAGTAACAAGCACCTACACAGGAAGAGATGAAAATATATATATACATATATATATATATATATATATATATATATATATACACTAGTTGTCTCAGTATCTCAGTTCTTCCTTGCTGTGTAAGGCATTCTTAGACTTATTTTATATATGGGCAAATGGAGGAATAGAGACTTTGGTAAGTGACTTGTCCCAAATCCCACAAATAGAGCCAGAACAAGACTTGCACCTGCAGAATGGCAAAACTAATGGTCTGTCTAATAAAATATATTCTAGTTGTGTCCATGAAGCTCACTGAGGTTCTAGAAATGGTGATGTTTTCTGGTCCGTCAAATGTTCCCATGTGAGCTACAGCCATTGTTGGAATGTAAAGTGTTGATGTTGCAAAATACCTTTATAAAAAGCTGGAGTAATTATCTCCTCCTCCTCTGTCCTCCAAGTCACTGAGGTTAGACTCTTATCTTTCTGTGGCCCAGTTAAAAATCTCTTTTCTCCAGTTCTTTGGAGAAGCTGTTGAAAGGACAAAAGCCACGTTTAAATGACAGTGTTTTCTTTGCCTAGCTGAAGTGACTACTAGGGGCCAGACACACAGCATTCGTTGTTGCTCAGCTCTCAACTCTGGGTGAAGTGTCGCTCTCCTTTCTAGCTAAAGGGACACAGCATCCATAGCAAGGAAATCTAATTACATGGCACATGTTCTAACTTAAGATGCTGTCGCTTGTAAACTATTGGAGAAGCAGAAGCAGTAGGATAGGCACTTACAGAGACCACTGTATCCTCCGAGTGACGAGAAGAGTGTCAGGGACCTCTCTTGGAGATAATTAACCCAGAGCTCAGAGAATCCACAGGTTGATCCTCAAACCATGGATTACCCTAACCTTGGAAAGAGCATCGGCCGGCTGCCATGTTGGTTAGTGCATAGCAAGGACTGATGGTGTCACAGCATTATGGATTTCTAGGGCGGCAGTGCTGAGAACTTCAGAGATCACCTCATCTGACATTTTGTTTTTATGTACTATTTGAAGAAACATGGAGAAGTGAAGTGGGGAAAATCACTGAAGGTCAAAGAGTGTGACCCCCTGGGCATCTGAAGGACATGTAACTTCCCCTACACAAAAAGTGTAACATTTCAGTCAGTTCCATTCCATTAGTATAGCATTAACTCCTTTCCTCCTGAGCGATGTGGCTGAGCACTGGGGAGGCAGAGGACAGTGTTCCTATTGAACTGATGAGCAAACAGAGGTCAGAAAATTTGGTTATTGTGCCCAAGATCACCCAGAGATCTAGCGTTGCAATCTGGACCAGCAAGCAAATTTGCTGACACTGTTAAGTCTTTACATGGTATTGAGTCACAAATAAATGTGCTCATTTACTTGGGATAAATTTGTGCTCAGCCAGCCAACCTCTTTAAAGTAAATCTCCATGGCCAATAGTATGCATTTGTAAGCGAGCTAACAAATCAGAGTTACTACATTTGGGGATAAAATTGAGTTAACTGGTTGACACACCATCGAGCATGAACCCTCAGCATTGAGCACTAAACAATTGATACACTTTGCTTCTCTTCCATCTATGAACAAGATTGAATCCTGAGTCTCCCCTTATGACTGGCCAAAGTTTGAGAATTTGTTGTTATTAAGGATGAGACATTCAATAAGTTGAAACCCACAACGTCTATAGCATCCCTCCCCACAGTGCCCTAAATGCCACCTGGAGGGGCAGGTGCAGTCTAGAAGACACAAGGAAATGGGTTCCCTTAAGGAAATAAGCCAGCATGCTGGTGGCTTGAGGGTTAAGGAACTGAGGTGTTGGGATGCATTGGTAGAAGTTCCACAGCTGCCAGGGAAACCCCACTCTTCAGTCTTTTTTCTTTTTCTTCCTTCTCTTGCCAAATTTTCTGCTTTCCAAAAAATCCCTGCAGCCTTCTCTTTATTTGGCTGTAGATACAAACAGGAAAACATCAGGATGGCCCATATGTGGGACCCTTGAGAGTACAGCCTCTTTTCAACTTGCACTAAGAGGGGAACTGCCATCTACCTAATAAACGATGCCAGGTCAGGAGTTAGGCACTCCTGTGCCACTGGTTTCCTCAGACTCCTGCCACTCTGTCCTTCCCACTGATAAACAGGCTCTGGGACCAGTGAGTCAAATGTTACCCACAACCTAGGGCTTGGTGTAGAATCAGCCCAGGTGAGCCCAATAAGAAATGGCTAGAGAAGAAAAATGACCCCAGCTGTATTTAAGGCTTTTAAGAGTGAACTTCCTTTTCCATCTTTAATCCTAAATTAAGAATGGATTTCAGAATTTACAATGGTAGAGCTGAGAAGAACCTCGTACACCCTTTATCGTACTAACCATGTCGTTTTATGGATAGGGAAACTGAGGCCCAGAGGGACAATGAGTGCACTAGAAACCAAGGTTATTGACACCCTAATGCTTCTCCTTCTGTGCCCACTGTGTCTTGAGTCGCCTTTGCATTCCAGGAGTCAAATTTGCCAGGTTGGCAGGATATAGCTTCATTCAGAAGAAACCTAGAAATACATGACAGACCCTAGGGGTGTCTCTGTGCCAACTGCTCTGATTTTCTGTTAAGAAGCAGACTCCCAGAGTACACTGCTCACTGCCCACACCCTTGGGGAGAACTGACTCATCTAGGTACCATTTAGTAAATTACCTCTTGTGTGGCATCAAAGGTGTTGCCGGGTGGCTCAGACAAGCACAGTCAGCTCTCAAGGCTGAGGACTGCAGAGCAGGACAGCAGTTCAGAGACAGGTGTGGCTGTCCCAGCTCGGGGAGCCCCACTCGATGTTCCCACCACACTCCTTTTCCTTCTGGACCCTGTGTGAGTTTTTTCTTTCTTTCTTTTTTTTTTTTTTTTTAATTTCACCAGAATGAGCTAAACTTTCCAGGGCCTGTTTGATGGCTGGGAAAGTTGCTACAATCTTGACTCAATTTAAAAAAAAAAAAAACAGCACAGTGCCCAAGCCTTCGGGAACATACCCATAAGGCAGTAACCAGAAAGCAGAGAGACAATTAAATCTTAGTTTCATCTCCAAAAGTGTATGCTTTCTTGTCCCCTGTAAATTCACACTTCATAAAATACTTAAGAATCACCTTTCATTTCCCTACGTAAATACAGGCTGTGTGGAGAGGAGATTGGGGTTGGGGAGAAGAGGGCAGGCTGCAGCCCTCACCAAGGCTCAGAGCCACTCAGCCGGCCACTCGCTGCAGGAGAAAGAGGTTGGGTAGTCGGGCTCTTTTATGATGGGAGAAACGACTGTTTTTATAGCACACTAAATAAAACCTGCTTTTGGAGCTAGAAGTTTATTGCCAGAGTGAGGAGGGCTATTGTTTTTGTTTTCTGTTCCCCTGCGTTCCTCCCCACACACTCTCCTTCAGCCGAGACAGGGACAGGAGCATGGTGGGGCTTCGGGAGTCCCTAGAAAGTCCCTGGAAGTAATACGCTTTTCAAGATTGCACTAGAACTTATCCTAATTCATCCCTGCATCTCATGCTGATTTTACAGGGAGTACATTCGGCATTCTCGGCTTTCCCAAATCATTAGAAGAGTTCTCAACCAAGCAGTCACAAACAACAGCAGTAGCCTGCATTTATATAGTTCTTTATGGTTTCCAAAACGTTTTCACATCCATCAGGTCTTCAGGGCAACCGGGAGAGGCAGGCCGGCCCGGGGGGATGATTTCTATAACCAAAAAAGAAAGATTGACACCCAGAGAAGTTACCTGCTCAAGGTCACACCGCTAGTTTAGGGCTGAGTGAACACTAAAACCAGATTCATTAAAGAGCAAATAAAATTAAGACCCTCACCTGGGAAGGAGTGGGGAGCTTACGGTGAGGGGAAAGCAGGGCGGCGACAGTAGTCTCAATGTCAATGTTATAAAAGGTGGCTTCTGTTGACCTGCGTTTCCAAGGTGCCTTTGTCCATAAAAGCCACATGCCCTGGTGCGTAATCAGCAAAGCCCGGGAGACAAAGACCCAACACACCTAACCTGTATGAGGCCACAGAAGAAGGCTTTTCACTGTAAGATTTGTGCCTGAAATGGTGAATGCCTCCTCACCAGGAAATGCCAGGATAAGGTGTTTCCCCAATTTGGGATGCAATGTCCTCGTTGTGGGACAAGGTGGTCTGTAAGGGGCTCTCCCAACTCCTACATGTCCCCATAACTTCTTGCATGCAGGGAATTTCTGAAAATCATCCCTAGGAGAGCCTGGCCTGAAACACAGTTAAGCTAGTAGGCCAAGGAAGGAGGTGCTCAGAGATCACTGCTAGAGCAGTTATTGGCCAGGCGTGTCTGAGAAGGGGCCCACTTAAGGAGCAAGCAGAATGATCAAGACCAAGCCCTCGAACCCGAAGTGTTCAAGGAGCTGATGGAAAGGCGGATACAAACCCTAAAGGAGACAGTCAAGCCACCAAGCTGGGCAAAAGCTTCAGGTCAGCCTTACCTTGGAGGTGAGTTCGAGAAGCTGGAGTGCTTGAGGAAGGTGAAGTGCACGGGCTAGCAAGGTACACAGTGCTTGTCACCTTGTCTCCTTATGGGAAAGTAGAAGGAGCAGCTGGAGATTGGGAACAGGAGCCCGTGGACCAAGTTCTGGCCCTGATTATCTGTGTGAGCTTAAGTAGCCTTTTAGTCTTCAAGACTCAGTTTCTCCATCTGTCAAAGGGGAAGAGAGTCTCCAGCATCCTTGGCAACTCCGAGTTCTGTATCTTCGAGTGAAGATCACCCTGCCTCACCTGTAGCACAACAGAGGGGAGAAGGTGTGTCCATTTCACAACTTCTGGGCAATTGTTTAACACTCAAGATAGCTGTACTATAGAAAGATACCAGATACCAACTGAGACCAAGCTGTTTGGCTCAGAATATGTTCACAGAGTCATGGCCAGTGAGGTTGCCTGGTCAAAAGCTGGTAGTAATCAGAGCCAGGCCTGGGCTGGACTCTTCTTCAAACTAGTTAGTGTCACTGTGGTTAGCAGAGACCTTCCCAGAGCTGGCATCACTCATGAGGAATTTGAGCTGGAACTTTCTTGTCAAAAGTAATGTGGGGGGTGGCTGGGGTAAACGGGGCAGGGTTCCTTTACCCCATTAGCCAGGAACTACTTTTACAGTGGGTAGTGATGCCAGTAAATAATAATAAAAAAGGTAAAATAGTAATAACTGACATTTGTTGAACACTTATAATGTGATAACATTTTTATCAATTTTCCCTTGTTTAATTCTTAACACAACCCTATCAGGCAGGCTCTGTAATTGTCCCCATTTTTGAAATAGATAAGTAACAAGGCCAAGGTCACGTAGGTGGTAAGAGGCAAAGTTGGCATTTGAGCTTAAGTCAAATCCTGAGTTTGAGTGCACTCCCAGGCTTGTTCCCTGCATGTAGCACTAGGATGGCCCTGACTGGGCTCCAGGCATTGGTCCAAGTGCTTTGCATAGATTATTTGATTCACTTATTGACCTTATGAAGTAAGAATATTGTTATCTCCATTTTACAGATAAGGAAACTGGGGCACAGAGAGGTTAAGCAACTTGCCTAAGGTCACACAGCTAGTAAGATTTAGATTCAGCCAATATTTGTCCCCAGTTACACTGGCTCAAGAGTTTGTGCTCCTAACTACTGTATGCTTCTGCCCCACTGCCTCTCAGAAGAAAGATAGAAGACAATCCTCAAGTGACAGATGCCATACTACCTTCAACAGGAAGCCTGTGAGAGAAAGTTCAGGAGCACAGATTAAACAGGAGATTCCAAGGGCAGTTGACATGGGTTGGCACGGCCCACGTGACCACTGCTCCAGGGACAGCCACCAGGACATGAACTTGTTCTTGCAGCACTACAGGAAGGGGCAGAATGAACCCAAGACCCAGCCCCCACCCACGAGGCCAGCCCCTCACCCTCTGTCACCCAGCCTCTGCGAGGTAGTGTCTTTTATCACATGAGAGTCATGCTAAATGAAAGAGGCACCCAGTGCCCACAGTTTGTAGTGTTCATGGGAAGCTTTAAGAGCTGGAATTTTAGGTGAACTCAGCATCTTCTTGACATGTTAGACTCAATTTATAATGAACCATTGTTTTAACCCTAATGGCAAAAAGCAACAGTTTTGCAGTAAGCATTTATAAAAAGGTAAAAAGGAGACATAAGGTAAAGAAGAAAAAGATCCTTCTTTTCCTCTGCCCTCTCCGTTCTTTTTTTTTTTTTTCCTCTGACACACAAAAGCTAGTTGTACCCTTTGGCCTTGGTCTTGAAGTCCTCTCCTGCTGCCACCTGCACCACTGGCCTCAGGCTGGCCTCCCTGACCCCGCTCCACCCTGGAACAAAGCTGAACAGTTCTCAACCTCCTTGCACGTAGAAACTCTCACGTGGCAGCACTGACCAAACTTGACTGAAGTCCCTCTGGAACTACCTGTTAAAAACACCAGAATTGATCTCTTGAGCCTAGGAGTTTGAGACCAGCCTGGACAATGTAGTGAGACCCCATCTCTAAAAAAAAAAAAAAAAAAAAAAATTAAAAATTGGCCAGGCATGGTGGCTTATGCCTGTAGTCCCAGCTACTCAGGAGGCTGAGGCGGGAGGATTGCTTAGGCCCAGGAGTTCAAGGCTGCGGTGAGCTAATTGTGCCACTGCACTCCAGCCTGGGCAATAGAGTGAGACCTTGTTGCTAAAAATAAATAAATAAATTTTATGAAATTTAAAAAAATTAAAAAACACCAAGGTTCTGGGCCCCAGTCCAGAACTTCCAACTTGCAGGAGGGAGGCCGGGTGAACTGTGTATTAAACAGAGGCTGCTGGTGATTCTTATCCACAGGCAAGTGTGAGAGATGTCTTTTATATTTTGGGCCAGATTAATTACCCACACTGCTCATTCGTTCCACTTTTTGGGGGGCAGGCTTCTCAGATCCCTTGTCACTTGTGCCCGCCTCTGCATGAGCTACAGGTTTTCAGACATCTCTTATAGACAAGACATTCAGACCTGAACGTTCCACCTTACTAATTTTGCCACTTCTTCGTAGGCCGCCAAGTCTCAAAGAGGAGGCCAGAAAGTGTTCTGTTTCCTCCTTTTCTGAGAAGGATGGAAGGAAGAACAAAGCCACAGGGGAAACAGCTCACAAATTTTTAAAATGTAAATGTTGCTCCATCACTCTGTTCCATTAGGATCAGTTTGCGGTTGTTGGTCACCCTGCAGCACGTGTCTGAGGCCAGGACTGTGCCTTCGTTTCTGCTCTGTCCCCCGGGGATCCCAGCCCAGGACTCCCAGGGCCCAGCTGGAGGCCGGTGGATGCCTGAGCAGGGAGGGCGAAGCCTGCTCCCAGAAAAGACGGAACAGCGGTGCTGTCAGTGGGATTCTGGGGCAGCGGGTCCCCTGCACCTGAATAGCACAATCAGGAGGCCTCTGTGTCCCTTCTGGAAGGATGCAGCCAGGCCTCTGCACCCCAGTGAGCCCCCCAAGCCTGCCCCATGGCTGCCTCTGGAGTGATCACCCTGCAGCTCTATGTTAATTTCTCTCTCTCTCTCTCTCTTTTTCTCTTTCTTTCTGTTTTCTGAAGTCGGCTTCCAGCTCTACTGCTGAAAGGCTGTTTTCTTATTTGTAAGCCTCATAATTGAAAGCCCAGTTTTTATAATTTCTCCCACAGGGGAAGCCCCTTGAAGCCTGCTAAAAACAGCCATAGTGGGCGGGGGGTGATGCTAGGAACTGTCTTCTGGAGGGGCATTTGCTTTCAGGTGCAGCGACCTGCTCCTCGGATCCCAGCCACTCCGGGAAGAAATGCCTGTCTCCTCTTGTGCCAGAACCATCTAAGGGCAGGCAGACTTCAGCTCCAAATAGAAAAACACTGTGTAACAGGTAGAACAATACGATCTGTGCAGAAGTGAGCTCCCCGTGGCTGCAAATTCCAGGTAGCTCCCAGGGAGGCTCTGCAGGAAGATCTTGAGCTCAGACGTTGGGTTAGTTGGGAGTAGGAGGTGGCAAGAGACCGCAGCGAAGAGGACCACCAGAGTGGACGAGTGCGTGAAATCCCCACCTGAGTTTAAGTGAGGCACTCCCTGGTTAATGTCTCTACCCCATCCCCACCTCTGCCAGATGTTGTTTTCAGAGAAGTTTACTGAAAAATACAGAACTATAATAGCTATATTTATATAGCGCCTACTGTGGGCCAGGCACTGTGTTAGAAGTACTTGGCATTCATCAATTTCCAATCCTCAAGTCCTCCTTTAAGGCAGGGACTGCTGTTAGTGTCTAGATGAGGACGCTCAGTTATAAGAGGTCAAGGGGCTTGTCCAGTGAATCGCGGAGCTGGGGGTCAATCCCAGGCATAGAGCCTGAGGCACCCCCCAACACTGCCGCCTCTCAGCTAGTCCTTGGATGTCATGAATAGTGACCGTGGTCAAGGGTTTGGGAAAAGACGGGCACACCTTAGAGGGTCGTCCGTGGGCATCAGCTGGGAGCCTGTTAGAAATGTGGAATCAAGGCCGGGCTCAGTGGCTCTTGCTTGTAATCCTAGCACTCTGGGAGGCCGAGGTGGGCGGATCGTTTGAGCTGAGGAGTTCGAGACTAGCCTGAGCAAGAGCGAGATCCTGTCTCTACTAAAAATAGAAAGAAATTAGCTGGACAATTAAAAATATATAGAAAAAATTAGCCGGGCATGGTGGTGCATGCCTGTAGTCCCAGCTACTCGGGAGGCTGAGGCAGGAGGATCACTTGAGCCCAAGAGTTTGAGGTTGCTGTGAGCCATGCTGACGCCACGGCACTCTAGCCAGGGCAACAGAGTGAGACCCTGTCTCAAAAAAAAAAAAAAAAAAAAAAAGAAATGAAAAGAAAAGAACGAAAGAAATGCGAAATCACAGCCTCCGCCTGGACTTCCAAAATTACAGTCTGTATTTCAACAGGATTCCCAGGTAGATCTTGTGCAATCTGAATTTGAGAAGTGTTGGGTTTCAGTCCTCAGTTTCCCGTTTGGTCTGGTTCTTTCCTCTGTGTTCCGATCCTCCTCTCTTTCTCCCCTCTCCCCTAGTTGAGCTGGGCAGAGGAAAAGAATGATGAACAGACTTAAAAATATCAAAGGGTCTCTGATGTTCCTATTGCTCTGACACATTCCTCAGATGCTGTGGTCAGTCCTCAGCAAAGCTCTGGTCTGTGCCAAGGGACCTGGCTCATTGGGAGAACAGGGGAGGGAGGCAGCCGACCCTGTGGTCAGGACCACTCCGGAACAGACAGGGTGGCCGCCACTCCCCACTGTCCGCTCTGTGCCCCTGTTGGCCTCCCTCCTCTGTGGAGGATGACAAAGGGCGGCTCCCCACCCCAAGAGAGTCCCGATACGTCCCTAAACGTGGCAATCCCTCCAGCCACTGCCGATGTTATTAATTTTTAAAACAAACTTCCTGATTGAGGTTCTGGCTGCCTCTAAATTGTCTCTACAAGGAGACTGTGTACTAATTAACCCATAGAAACAATCAATGATGTACCTTTTTCAAGTTTCAGGGTGATTAGAATATGAAAATGAAGAGCACAATGGTGCAGATGTTTTAAAATCACAGCAGACAGCAATTAGTGACACAGAAACCAGCTGCTTATCTCTCCAGATAAAGCCTCTTAATAGGGAATTACACTGGAGGAGTCATTACCCAGATGGAGCTCACATGATTTACAGAGGAGGCGGGGCAGCGTTAACTTTGATTTGCGAGCCAGGTTCTTGTCAAGCTTCCTTCCTTACCTCCGAGGAAGGTGAATCTGTGGCTGGGGTGGGGACAGGCTTCACCTTTCTACCTGTTGGCCCAGGTCAGGGCTGCCGCCAGGACCAGGAAAGGAGAGAACAGTGGTGCGTGCAGAAGCCACAGGCACCTGGCTCCTGATTCAGCCTCTGTTGTTTTGGGATCAGCTCTGTCAGCTGTCCCTGTGCAGAGGGGAGAATGAGGACCTGGGAAGGGGAAACAGTGAGTTTCTGCCCGCCCTAGGGGGGTGTGTGTGTGTGTGTGTGTGTGTGTGTTGGATATAGGGAGTTTATAGCAATTATTTTGGGTTGTTTTTTCTCATCTTTGACTTTTCTTTTTTTGCATAACTGAGTTCAAATTTACATATGTGCAGAAATCTACAGATCTTAAGTATACAGTTCAAAGAGTTCGGACAAAAGCACACTGCTGTGTAATTCACACTCCTGTCAATATACGAAGCATGTCCTTAACCCTCAGACACTCCCCCATGTCCCTTCCATCCTGTTCCCATTCCCCACCTCACCTTGTAGGCAGCCACTGTTCTGATGTCTATCATAATAGATTTGTTTTGCCTGTTCTAGAACTTTATATAAATGGAATCATACAGTCTGCTTTTTTGGGGTCTGGCTTCTTTCGCTCAGCATAGTTATGCGTTTGTGTGTTATTTATCCATATGGTGAATGTGTCCATATTTTGTTCTTTTTATTGATGAGTTTGTCTGTTCTCCTGTTGGTCGACACCTAAACTGTTTTCACTTGCTAAAGACTCTGAATAAGCTGCTATGAAGAATTTATAAAAATCTGTTTGTAGGTACATGTTTTCTTCTCTCCTGCGTAGGGAGTGCCATCGCTGGGTCTTAGGTCAGCTTTAAAAGACATAGCCAAGACATTTTCCAAAGTGATTTTTACATTTTACCCTCCCTCCAGCGATGTATGGGAGTGCCAGCTGTTCCACATCCTTGCCAACACTTGTTGTTGTCAGACTTTTTAATTTTAGCTAGCTCAGTGACTATGTAGTGGTATCTCATTGTGGTTTTAATTGACATCTCCTTGATGATAACGTTTGAGGACACTGACATATGTTTATTGGTCATTCCTACTTGTTTGATGCCATATTTTGGCAAAGGTATTTTGTAGTTGTTGCGTGAGGTTAAATTGGTCAATAGTGTTGATAAAATTTCTGTGCTTTTTTTCTAATTTCTTTAAGTCAATCTGTTCAGCAATTACTGAGAGAAAAATGTTGAAATCTCTTTAATTTCAGAATCATCTATTTCTTCCTTTAATTCTATTGATTTTTGTTTTATATATTTGAAGTTCTGTTATGAGGTGCAAACAAATTTAGGATCATTGTCTCGTCTTGAAGAGTTGACTCTTTTATCATTTTGAAATGTTCCTAATTATCTCTGGTAATACTTTTTATTCTGAACCCTATTTTGCATTATATTAATGTAATTTATCCAGTATTTTTTAAATTTAGTCTTTGTATGGTATATCCTATCTTGTTCCATCCTCTTACTTTTGAACAAACTGTGTCTTTAAGTTTAAAGTATATCTCTTATACACAGCATATAGTTGGATTTTACTTTTTTATTCAGTTTGATAGTTTTTTTTTCTTGGAGTGTATTTTTTTGGTGTCTTTAGAGTTAATAGAATTACTGATATTGTTTAGTTTAAGTATCCCATGTGGCTATGCGTTCTCTGTTTTCCCGTCTTTCTTCATTTTTTTTTCTCCTTTTCTGCCCTCTTTTAGAGTCATCAAGCTTTTTTTTAATATTCTATATTTTTCCTTATATTTGCACTTCAGATATACCACTCTGTTTTATTTATAGCAGTAGCCCTAGAGATTACAGTGTGTACCCTTAAAGTATTATGGTCTACTTTGAACTCTTATATCCCTTCACATAAAAGAACATTAGAAATGGATACTTCTATGTTATACTCTCTTGTTCTTTGTTTTATTGTTGTAGATTTTATTTCTACAAATGTCATACGCGGTAAGATACATTTTTATTTCTGCTTCAAGCAGTCAATTGCCTTTTAAAGATCTTAAGAACAAGAATAAAACATTGTATCTGTACCCACATATTTACCATTTCAGCACTTTTCATTCATTGTTGTAGATTCAAGTTTCTCTCTGATACCATCTCCCTTTAGCCTAAAAAACTTCCTCTTACATTTCTTGTAATTCAGGTCTACCAGTAATTAATCCCTTTGGTTTTTATTTGTCTGTGAATATCTTTATTTTGCCATCATTTTAGGAATCTTTTCACCAGATATAAAAATCTAAGTTGACGGTGTTGTTTTCATTTCAGTCTTTTAAGATGTTATCTCATTTTTTCTTGTTCATATTTTTATTGATGAGAAGTCAGACATTATCTTTGTTCTTGTTCCCTTATAAATAATCCATCTTATTTTACTGACTGCTTTTTAAAGTTTTCTTTTTATTTTTGGTTTTCATCAATTTGTTTACAGTGTGCTTAGATGTGGTTTTTGTTTGTGTTCATTCTGCTTGGGATTTGTTGAGCTTCTTAAAGCTATGTGAGTTACATACACTATTCTTTCTTTCTTCTCCATCTGATATTCTAATTATAAGTATGTTAGACCTCTTGATAGTGTTCCATAGGTGACTGAAGTACTGTTTTTAAATTATTATTATTTTCCCCTTTGTCTTTCAATTCAGATTGTTTCTACTATCCTCTCTTCATGTTCAATGAACTTCTCTTCCATGATGTTCTAGAAGCCATAAAGCCTTTCCAGTGAATTTTTTATTTCAGATATTTTATTTTTCAGATCTAGAATTTTCATTTGGTTATTTTGGCATAGTTGCCATCTCTATGCTGAGATTTCCCATAGGTTCATCATTTATGCATAACTTCTCTTTTAAATACTTGAACATTTTTATAATGACTGTTTTGAAGGCCTTGCGTCAGCTTTTATTTCCCTGGTTGTGGATTGCATTTGTCTACCACTTTGCTTGTCTAATAAGTTTTTTCCTGTGTCCTGGATATTGTGGATGCTATATTGTTAAAAGTCTGGATTTTGTCATTTTCCTTTAAAGAGTTTTGAGTTTTGTTCTGATTGACAGTTAACTTCCTGGCAGATCAGCTTTATCCTATTGAAGATTCTTTTGAGAATTTGTTAGGGAGGGTCTAGAGTAGCTTTTACTTTAGAGCTAGAGTAATCCTACTGTTGAGGAGTACCATTCTGAGATCTCAGCTGAATGTCTGAGATATTCATTAAAGCCGCCCCACTCTGGTGGGTCGAAATCCAACATTGCCCAATACTGAGTGACTGAAGGACTCTACATTCAGCTTATAGCACCCTAGTAGCTAATCTCTGCTAGGCTTCATGGAATCTGGCCCTCGAGTAAAGATTAAAATTCGTACAGAGACTTAAGGCTATCCCTATGAAGGTTTCTAGAGTTCCTTTCTATATAGCACCCTCTTATCAGGTTCCCTATCGCCCAAATTTCAGTTCCCTCCAATCTCTGTTTTGTCTGCCCAGTGAAATCACAGATATCTGGGCTCTACTTTAGAAAGTGCTCCCAGGCAGAAAACTAGGGATACCCTGGGGCCTCATGAGTTTCCCTTCTTCAGAATCACAGCCCATATTGTCTTTGGTCCAATACCTGAAAACAGTTGTTTCATATATTTTGTGTAGTTTTATATTTGTCTCCATGGAAAGGTTACTACATCATGGCTGAAACCAAGTCAGTGATCATTTTTAATTTTGCAGAATCACTGTGTACACAGAGAGGTATATGACAGGGGCCTCTGTCTTTGTATGAGCTGTTATTACCTCCAGTAAAAAGGCATGCTTTATCACCATTTGTAGCCCCCAAATAGCAAATAAGAATGATACCTATGGGAATGACATCCAGGTGACTTCCTAGGGTGACAGAATATGAAGATGGATTCAGTTTATACATTTAACTACAACCTTCATATCCATTTAGGAGGTGCGTAGCTTTTCTGTGTCCCCTAGAATCAGAGAATCATAAAACCATGGTTCAAACAGGTTACTTAGTGACATTCTTTTATGCCCACCAATAGTAAATGCAGGAATGAACTGGTAAAGAGGGAAACTTTGGGGAAGTTCAGTGGAAGCTATTGTGTGCATTCCTCCTATTCATGAGCTTGAAATGATAATTTTTTAGTCGGTTTTTTATTTTTCAAGTGGCAGAACCATTTCACCCTTTCTCTCTCTTAAATGAAATCCTTTGCTAGGCTGATCTGTTTAGTTGGGGGCTTGGGGGTTAAAAGGAAGGTCTGAAGCATCTCTCTTGCCCCATCCATTGGCTACTGTTCAGAAATGTCTTTGCAAAATCCTAGGACTTTGTGAAACACATTTGAAAACCACTGAGCTGGAACATCTCTTGATAATATCAGAGCCTCTCTAGTCCTTAACCCAGACCCTGTCTTTGATATAATCCAGTGGTTCTGAACTCTGTCTGCTCGTTGGGATCACCTGCGAGCTTTGAAAAAAGTACTATGCCGTTTGGGTCCCACCTCCAGAATGTTGATTTAATTGCTGTGGGTCAGATCCCAGGGATGTTGATCTGCACAAAACTTCCTGGATGATTCTAACATACAGCCAGAGTTGGGAACCTTTAATCTACTCACACAGTTTGTGGTTGCATTCCTTGTCTGCCACACTCAGCTCTCGCTGAGGTTTAAGCACTTGCTTCTAGCCTCAGAGATGGAAAGCCAGAATTCCCCCAGAGCTCTGGGGCTTGGTCTGGAGGAGTTCAGGAAATAGAAATCTCAGGGTGAGAGGTCACGAACACCCACGTGCCTAGTCCTTTCTCATCCACCAATATGATTGGTTCTTCTGTCCACCTCACCTTGCAGTGTACTTGGAATAACTACACAGGGAGCAATGTTAGAGTTTCTTACTCTGTAAATTACAAAGGGTGCAGAGAACAAAACAGGAATGTTCAGTGTTGCCAAATTGCATATCCTAACAGGCCTGTGGTGGTTGGCTCTGTGAATTTATCACCAAAAAGTGCTGTGAATGTCACAGCAACCACAGAAGAGCCGCACCCCAGAGAAATTATGGTGTTAAAACATTGGATCGGTGGTTTTAAAGCTTCGTTGTACATCAGAATTATCTGGGGAGCACATTAAAATGCATAGTCCTTATTTCCACCCTGAGAGATTGTGAATTTGTGGGTCTGCAGCGGGTCCAGGAATCTGTATTCATAACCAGCACCTTAAGTGATTCCCACACAGTGATCCAAGACCACATCTTGAGAAGCACCAAGTGCCAAATTAAGAGATGAAGCTTCCCTCATTGCTCCATACCCAGGCATATTTTCCTGCTCATGTAAACCAAAATATCTCACAAACAGTAAATTTAAATTATTGGTGTCAGCAGAAAGCAGCACAGACACAGCTAACCCAAAAGAGTAGTTTATCTCCCACAAAGTCATGCTTTTTTTTTTTTTGATGAGTTATATGATTTTTCTCAGATGCAAATCACAACCTTATTGCAACATCACCATCTTATTGCAACAAACCTTCCTTTAGGTAAGCCTGAGATAGGGCTAGGGCGCTTCTTTTCTTCCCATTTTTATGGATTTTTAAGATTTTTCTCAGTAATTTAATCCCATTTTTAAAAAAGAAATTAAAAAGTGCTTTGTGAAAAGAAATCTGACTTGTACAAAATTTGAATGTATATGATTTATCTATAAGTTGTCAGGGAGAGTATAGTCATCTCCTCTACAGAAGAATTCTTTACATTACAGAAGGACTTACTGCCATGCAGACATTCATTAAAGGCAGCTCTGTCTAGTGTTTTCAAAGTTTCACTGACAAACATTTGGCCTAGGCTGAATGTGCATGGAAAACACTTTTCCTATAAAAGTGAGCCGCACCTTCAAAATAACCATGAGTTCCACACTGCACTCTGGGGGGTGAGGGGGGGTAGAGGAAAGCAGCCAAGACACTTGCTGAGCTTAGTTTGGTAGTAAAAGTTTTTCCACAAAAATCACATGCCCAACTGGAATATCACCGACTCCTCTCATTTGCTAACTGTTGTTTTAGGAGACAGCCCTGCTGAGGGTGGTCTAAAGACTTTAGAATATTCAGGTCTTATCCAAAAAAAAAAAAAAAAAAAAAAGACAGCAACAACAAAATAGAACAACAACAAAAAAACCCTTATCTAAAGAGAAAAATGAAGGAGACATGCTGCATAGGTCTTACAGTAAAGACCTGAGTTAAAGACCCCAATAAGAAATCATCTTCCCATCACTGGGATGGGAGGGAGAGCCTGTGCTTCCGCCTTCCCAGTTCTCAGCGAAGGGCAGATTGGAACTGACAGCCTCACGGTTGTATATATCATATGTCGTGGCTGACAGCTGGAGAATTGGGATTCCGTGCAGTGCAGTGGAATATAGCCATCAGCCAAGGCCGGAGGCCCTTGTTCCCAGCACCTCTGGGAAAGCACTCCTCCTGGGTCCTCCCTGCCTCATCGCTGCAGCCCATCTGAGTGAGGAGTTTAAAGCACCATCTCCCCCCATTACTCCTACTCCTTTGTTGTGCTTCCCTTTTGTCCACCCCGCACTTTGATTGCTCAGCGCTCCCAGCAGGGCAAATTGCAGCTGAAATGGCTGGAACAATGGGCTCAGGCAGTGGTCCAGCGCTGGAGACCAGGCATGCTTAACTACATTACTCTCAGCCCGTATGCCCCGGGTGTGAGTGAGCAGGACCCACCTTTCAATTGCCAGGGTGAAATCCACCCTTCTGACAGTCACATGGCCTTCCCCAAGGCAGAGTTAATTGGAAAGTGAAACAATTAGGAGATGGAGGAGAACAAACAGTCCAAACTGCATTGAAGGGGAGTTACCTTATCAGCGCCTTTAGTCCTGAAGTATTTGGGAAGGATTTTTGGTTCAATACCTAATGCATTTCAGTGCTGCAGTTTCCTTATGAGCCGTTATCAAATGAGCGATCAGTGGTGTATTGTCTTTTCCGTGAAGCCATTTATTTTGCCGTTGTAATAGACACCTTATCCATTTATTTATTTATTCAACAAACATTTATCAAGAACTTTCTGGGTTCTTAGCTTTGTAGTAGGCCCTGGGGATAAGAAGATAAATAAGGCTGTCTCTGACCTCAAAGTGCTTACTATCTAGGAGAGGGAGTCAGAATAGTATACAAATAAATGCCACCTAGCAGTATAAGGACTGTGATGTCTTTATGGGAGGCAATGGCACATGCAGAAGGTATATATGATATGAGAAATTAGGCTGGAGATGGTGACTGTGTTTGCAGACAACATGTTGCAATATGTAGGTCATTGACCTCACTGTTGTTAAAATTAAATACCCATTGTAAAATGGATGTTCCTTCATACATTCAATAAATGTTTATTGAGTGCCTACTGTGTGCCAGGTGCTGTGCTTGGTGTCTCTGTGTTGCTGTGTACAACCTAGAAAGGGAGGCAGACATTTAATTCAATTAGCACATATATTAAGTAAACAATTAAAACTATGATCAGTGCCAAAAAGGTGAGATAGGTGGTTTCATGAAAACTTATAATAGGGGCATTTCTATAAGGTAGGGGAGCTTCCCTAGGATTGAGCTAAGACCAGAGCATAAAGAAAGCATTAGTTAGGGACTGTGCTAGGTGCCAAGAATAAGAAAATGGCACAACAGAGAAAAAGTAGTGGGAGTCAGAGACCAAAATTCAATGCTAACTTCACCTTGAAGCCTCTCTGTAGACTTCAGTGCCCAAAACTAGAGAAATGGAATGGGTAGAGTTGGGAGGAAAGGGCCCAGGTCCAAAATAATCACACCTTTTGTTCCACTGTAATTTTTAATAATCACCCCCCTAATTCTCAAAGATGCCCCAGTATGAGTAATAATACATTGTCATCTTAAGGAATGGAAAACTTAGTCTCCAAGTCCTCTTCTGTACTTGTAATACTGTGAGTAAACACCGAGTACCAGCTACAGTCCAAAGCATAAATACTAATTAGGAATACCCTGATTCACAAAAGATAAGTGGCACTTAATATTTTATGCCATGAATAAGATTTCTATATTTTTGCCGAAAATGCAGTAATAGCTTATGTCCACAGCAGTGATACCTCGTAAACACATTCAAGTGGTAGGATTAATTCTCTAGATTTTGACGATGGTGGTGTTTCTACTACAAATTGCAAGATGAATAAAAAAAATTAAATTGTTTTCTTAATTTTCTTCTGGGCATTTATAGGCTTTGCTTGAGGGGACTATCTCATGATACTTAGAACATATAATGCAATGTTGTAAGTTTAAACAGGATTTCACAAAATCAGGGAGGCAGGAAATAACCCCAGGGATTCCGAAACTAGTGTGAAGGAAGCCCTAGTTGCATTATGACATTGAATTTTATCCATAATGCTTTCTGCCATCTGTGTTTTGACTCTTAACAGGGGCTGTAAGAAATGTTTTCTGATAAAGCATAAGTTCTATAGCATCAATGGTAAATAGATATAGAATTACATAGATGGGCAGATATATAGATAAACAGAAAGATATCACAGGCAAAAGTTTTCTAAATTCACAAAGCCAATCATCATATACTTCTCAATGGGGATATTATTCAAAGATTTCTTCAATTTACTATTATTTTTGCTTCTTTAACAAATCTTAGGCTAATGCATCCTGTAAGTTTACTACTCTATGTATAAATCAGACTTACAATGAGCTTTAAGGAATGTTTCATTGTACTAATAGCAGAGCTTAAAATCTTATCTGGAACAGTGAAAGCATGTTTATATTAAAAAGAGCTTTAATATCTCAAAGCAATGTGTTCACCATCCATTCCCATTGTGATTTTATAGACATTAATTATATTGTGCTACAAACACCAGGTCGCGCCTTTTTTAACTGGAGAGTCCTTCCTGAGGAAGGTGCTGAAGAGATTCATTTAGAATCAATGTAGGGGAGAATGATAAATTCCAAAGGAGTGATCTTGAATGACAATGACTTTTTTCCTGGCATGTTTGTCTAGGATATTCAAGGTTCTTTTTGAGACTATCCAAGAATTTCCTCAAGAGAACAATAAGAGCTTATATATAGGCTTAAGGATTCCTTAGCATGCTAACGCCCAAACACGGCAACACTCCTAGAGTCTGCAAAGATTCGAAGGCTCAGGACAATTCTTTTATGTTTCTTTTCTTTTCCCATTTCTTCACTATGCCCTTGACTGGCCCACTTTCTCCCATGCAGTCTTCATACTTCCCCCCTTAGTTGCTCAACTTGTACCGTTTTTACTGGTCACAGCTGTTCCTTATGAGCTACTTGTTAGAGTGCAGAGACGTTGAGCTCTAGGATAAAAGTACAAGCTGAAATGAACTGGAATAGAAAGAAGTGAGGGAACGCATGCATTTGAGGAGAAGCAGGGGCAGGAATAAGAGGCAGGCGGCCCTAGTCAAAAGAACGCTGGGAGTCGGGAAGTTCAAATGCTCTGCTGGGCTTCACCACCCTTGGCAAGACTGTCCATGGTTCAGGTCTCAGCTTTCTCATTTGTAAAATACAGGCATTGGGCCAAGTGACATTTAGGGCCCCTCCCTCCTCTCTCTAAATAGTTCCTATTCTCAGATCATATTAAAGCAAGATAGGTCGAAGTTCCTGTTATTTAGGGGGGAAAGACAGCAATTAAAGCATCCTTATTGATGTTCAAAACCAGTGCAATGTATCTTTACTACTGCAATTGAGAAAACCTCAGTAAAACATTCTGGAATTAAAGGTGGCTGTTCACATGGCCATTTGTTTCCAACTTGCAAATACTTAAGACTTTTGATGTTCAATTCTAAGTAGCTCCAACATGCTCATCTTTGTTTCTCTCTCTCTCTCTCTCTCTCTCTCTCTCCCCTCCTCCACTTGACCCACCCTTAGGCTTACGAGAGGCCTCAGAAACACTCAACTCTCCATTATGACACAGGCCTCCCACAGGACTTCACCAGTGACACCTTAAAACCAAAGCACCAGCAAAAAAGCAGCAGCCAGAACCACATGGACTGGTCCACCAACTCTGAGAGTGGACCTGCCACTCAGAATTGCTTCATCAGTCCAGACTCTGGCAGGGAAACTGCAAGCACCAGCAAGATCCCAGCTCTTGAGCCCGTGGCTTCCTTCACGAAGGCCCAGGGTAAGAAAGGCAGTGCGGGGAGCACGTGGAGTCAGTTGTCTAACAACAGCAAAGATCTGCTCTTGGGGGCTGTGGCTCCATCCCCAAGCAACCACAGTCCACCAGCCCCACCCAGCAGCTCTGCCGAGTGCAATGGGCTTCAGCCCTTGGGAGATCAAGATGGAGGAGGTACAAAGGAGCCCCCAGAACCACCCACTATGGGCAGCAAGAAAAAGTCCAGTAAAAAGGATGTAATAAGTCAGACCATACCAAACCCAGACCTGGATTGGGTCAAGAATGCCCAGAAAGCATTTGACAGCACGGAAGGAAAGAGGGAAGGCTACTCTGCAGATAGTGGCCAGGAAACATCACCAGCCAGGCAGAACGTGAGTTCCATCAGTAATCCAGAAAGTGACCCAAGTCACGTTCGGATTACTATCCCCATCAAGGCACCCTCGCTAGATCCAACCAGCCATAAGAGGAAAAAGAGACAGTCCATTAAAGCAGTGGTAGAAAAGATTATCCCAGAGAAAGCCCTGGCTTCTGGAATCGCTATGAGCAGTGAAGTAGTTAACAGGATACTTTCCAACGCTGAAGTAAATAAGAAGGATCCCCGTGTCCCTAAGTTGGGTAAAATAATAGAGAACGAGTCCTCCTCGGTTGGCCTGGAGACTGGTGGAAATACCGAGAAGGTTGTCCCCGGAGGTGTGTCTAAGCAGCGAAAGCCACCCATGGTCATGACGCCTCCAACGTGCACAGATCCCTCTCCATCAAGAAAGCTGCCAGAAATCCAACATCCAAAATTTGCTGCAAAACGGAGGTGGACGTGCAGCAAACCCAAACCCACCAGTATGCTTCGAGAGGCAGTCATGGCCACCTCTGATAAACTGATGGTGGAACCCCCGTCTGCGTACCCCATTACCCCATCCAGTCCTCTGTACACCAACACAGACAGTCTTACTGTGATCACTCCAGTCAAAAAGAAGCGGGGACGACCAAAGAAGCAGCCTTTGCTCACAGTGGAGACAATTCACGAGGGTACTTCCACCAGCCCAGTCAGTCCCATCAGCCGAGAGTTTCCTGGCACCAAGAAGAGAAAGAGACGACGCAATTTAGCGAAGTTGGCCCAGCTCGTGCCAGGAGAGGACAAACCCATGAGCGAGATGAAATTTCACAAAAAAGTTGGGAAGCTCGGCGTGTTGGATAAGAAGACCATCAAAACTATCAACAAGATGAAGACACTCAAGAGGAAAAATATCTTGAACCAGATCTTGTCGTGCTCCAGCAGCATTGCTCTAAAGGCTAAGGCTCCCCCAGAGACCAGCCCTGGGGCAGCAGCCATTGAAAGCAAACTGGGCAAGCAGATTAATGTCAGCAAGAGGGGAACCATCTACATTGGCAAGAAGAGGGGCAGGAAGCCAAGAGCAGAGCTGCCACCCCCATCCGAAGAACCCAAAACAGCCATCAAGCACCCAAGGCCTGTTTCTAGCCAGCCGGATGTTCCAGCCGTGCCTTCCAACTTTCAGTCACTTGTGGCATCTTCACCAGCAGCTATGCACCCACTTTCAACACAGTTAGGTGGGTCCCATGGCAACCTGAGCCCCGCCAGCACCGAAACCAATTTTTCAGAGCTGAAAACTATGCCAAATCTCCAGCCCATCAGTGCTCTTCCAACCAAAACCCAAAAGGGAATACACAGTGGAACCTGGAAGCTGTCTCCACCCAGGCTGATGGCCAACTCCCCATCACACCTTTGCGAGATTGGCTCACTGAAGGAAATAACGCTGTCCCCTGTGAGCGAGTCCCACAGTGAGGAGACAATCCCCAGCGACAGCGGCATCGGAACAGACAACAACAGCACGTCTGACCAAGCGGAGAAGAGTTCAGAATCCCGACGGAGGTACTCTTTTGACTTCTGCTCCTTGGATAACCCGGAGGCCATTCCGTCCGACACCAGCACAAAGAACCGGCATGGCCACCGGCAGAAGCATCTCATCGTGGACAACTTTCTGGCCCACGAAAGCCTCAAGAAGCCAAAGCACAAGAGGAAACGGAAGAGCCTGCAAAACCGTGATGACCTCCAGTTCCTGGCAGACCTGGAGGAGCTCATCACCAAGTTCCAGGTGTTCAGGATCTCCCACCGGAGTTACACCTTTTACCACGAGAATCCATATCCCAGCATTTTTCGGATTAATTTCGATCACTATTACCCGGTGCCATATATCCAGTATGACCCGTTGCTCTATCTTCGTAGGACTTCAGACTTGAAGTCAAAGAAGAAGCGTGGTAGGCCTGCAAAAACCAATGACACCATGACAAAGGTGCCTTTTTTACAAGGGTTCAGCTACCCTATTCCCAGTGGAAGTTACTATGCACCCTATGGAATGCCTTACACATCAATGCCTATGATGAACCTTGGTTACTACGGTCAGTACCCAGCTCCTCTGTACCTATCGCACACGCTCGGAGCAGCTTCCCCGTTCATGAGGCCAACAGTGCCACCACCTCAGTTCCACACAAGCTCCCACGTCAAGATGTCTGGTGCAGCTAAGCATAAAGCGAAGCATGGAGTACACCTGCAGGGACCCGTTGGCATGGGCCTCGGTGATATGCAGCCATCCCTGAACCCTCCCAAGGTAGGCAGTGCCAGTCTGTCCAGCGGTCGGCTCCACAAGCGGAAACACAAACACAAGCATAAGCACAAGGAAGACCGGATCCTAGGGCCCCACGACAACCTGAGCGGTCTCTTTGCAGGCAAAGCCACAGGCTTCTCCAGCCATATCCTCAGCGAGCGGCTGAGCGGCGCAGACAAGGAGCTCCCGCTGGTGAGTGAGAAGAACAAGCATAAGGAGAAACAGAAGCACCAACACAGTGACACCAGCCACAAAGCTTCCAAGAGCAACTTTGAGGTGGACACCCTGTCTACGCTGTCACTTTCTGACGCCCAGCATTGGACGCAGGCCAAGGACAAAGGTGACCTGAGCAGTGAGCCTGTGGACTCGTGCACTAAAAGGTACTCTGGCAGTGGCGGGGACGGTGGCAGCACAAGATCGGAGAACCTGGACGTGTTCAGTGAACTAACTCCTTCGAGTGACAAGTGGGACAGTGACATGAGTGGGAGTAAAAGGAGGAGCTATGAAGGCTTTGGGACATACAGGGAAAAGGACATCCAAGCCTTCAAGATGAACCGCAAGGACAGAGGTTCTTATGACTCCTCCCTGTCTCCAGGTAAGGCCAAGTTTGTCTTCAGACTTGGACTATCTAGTTCTTTAATTGCTGGGCTTTGCACCTCAGAAGCTGGGCATCTTTGGCACATTGTGTTCGCTGGTTTGCAATGAGGTGGGAATCAAATTAAAATGGGTCTCCTCACACATGTGAGTTTGCTGCACATTTTGTGCATTGTTTACATGGTTTTTACTGTCTTTCCTCTTTCCTGAGCCATCACCTGAGAAACTGGGACCCAGAGGCAGTCCCAATAGCTGCCTAGACTGCAACCATGCCCACAACAGTTATGCTTTTTATTAAAGATGCTGTTCCTAGGTCCTTGTCTGATCTAATGGTATAGTTTGCTAGTTGGATAAAGGCTCCAAAGCTTGCTAGGAATACCAACAAGATCCCAAGAATGCCAAGGCTGGAAGGGAATATCTAGTTTATCTGGTATACCGGCTCCAGAAGTCACACATCCAAGGTGAGAGGTCCATTGCAGAGTCACTGGAAGGTAATGACCAGTGAGTCCTGAAATCTACCTGATCAGGGAGCCACAGCCCTGGGCCATATTGCTTTATTGTTTCCATGGGCATTTGATAAGCTAGCCTTGGCACGCCTCCAAAGTGAAGCCTGGACTACATTCAGATACTTGTCATTTTCCTACCCTAATGGGAAAGGGCTGGAAGGTACTGTATGCCTCTTGCCACTGGGAGACCTTACCACTGTGTCTCTTAGCATGTCCACTAGAATGGGATTTTGCTCACTAGTCTAAACTGCAGTGTTGGTTGCTACTAGAAAGACCCTATTTCTCATCAGTGGCTGATAGAATTTCCTGGCTAACCTCTCCACCCACACAAATCCTTCCCTGCCCTGGAGAGCCTCAGATTTCTGCAAAAGTATCCCTTTGTCCCTGTCCACACCTCACATAAATAGTAAGACTCCGATACAAGACCTGAGCAGTTATTTATTCGGAAAATACTAGAAACTCCTTTCCTAGGAATTGCAGAAGCTAAAAGAATTTCTTGTGTTCCACCATCCCCAAATAGTATTAAACCCTCTGGTCGAATCTTTGTTTTAAGGAATGAATCATCCATGTTTAAGGTTTGGGTTTAATGTTTCACCTCTGGCAGTAGTGGGGACGGTGGCAGCACAAGATAGAAGAACCTGGACGTGTTCAGTGAACTGACCCCTTCGAATGGCAAGTGAGACAGTGAATGTACCACTCACCTGTCCTCTCCCTTCCCAGGAAGCCTGTAATTAGTGAAGATAAGAACAGTCTATTCATGACATTTTCTAGGCCAGCACATTTCAGGAAGAAATGTGATTATGAGTTAGAAACCACTTAAAGATTCCCCCAGATTGCCACGAGTCTGTGCGTAGTTATAGTGGTAGATGTTCTTCTTGGCTAATGAAGAGACCAATTAGCAGTCACATCTCCTGCATTTGCTGAAGATGATAAATGGCTCACACTTCATGTCTGCCCAAAGTGGATGTGCTCATCTGGGGAGGCTGAAGGTGTTTGGTTTTGTGCAGAACCCAGGTTGAGGCCACCTGGACAGGAGGCACGAGATTAAACTTGCATGTGAGCAATACTATGGATGTCTCTTTCAAAACGGTGAAACTGACCTATGAGACCTAAACTAGCTATGGACAAGGGGTGTTCTTATATTTGTATTTTCTGGATATTATTTAGCTAGAAAATAATAATAGTGAGTTATTGCTAAGAACCTACAAGCAAAAATTCTAACATAACAGACATTAGGAGTAAGATCTCGGTTGTTGCATGTGAAGTTTCTCAGCGGTCTTATTGGGATGTTTCTGTGGCCAGAGTGTTTTGCTGGGTGCTGGCTGACATCACAAAGTTCCCCAGCTGAGGTTCACCTCCAGTCACAGTGTGTATCTCTGAGGGTGCCCACACTCTAGTTATACCACTTTTCATGTGTTAGCATTTACATGGCTGTCATTGGTTTGTTCAAAATTCTGCCTACCCCTCTCCCATCTTCTCATTTGACCTTCAGCTAGTCACATGAAATGGGAAGAAATAGACACTATGACAAAGTCATGAAAGAAAGCTGGATTCAGCCCGAGGAAGCGGGCACTAGGTCCAACTCTGTTATGAACTCTCGGTGTGGCCTTCAGCATGGTGTTCCATTTCTTTGGGGTATTGTACATCCACCTGTAACTCAGGTTGGGCCTGACCTTTTGTGTCTAGTGTGTTTCAATTCTTAAAGCCACTTCATATACATTTCGTCATAACACCCTTCCTGCAATCTCAGAAGGCAGGTGCTTTCATTCCTGTGTTACAGATCGGGAAGCTGAGGGTCAAAGAGATCAAATACGCTGCCCAGGTTCAGAACGCCATCACTTCTGATTCTAAGTTGAGGACTTTGCCCACTAAGTTGAAGCTTGGCCGCATATCACCCAGTTCGTGGAGGAGGAGTCTTGAACACAGCTGCTAGTGCCCAGCTCAGCGCTCTTCTATGTCACCACTGCCCTTGCTCTGAGAATCCCATCCATCGGATTGCATGCCCCTCCCCAAAGTGTCTGCACAGTGATTATGTGGCGGTTGCAGAAGAGAATAATTAAGGAAAGAAGATATCGCTTTATTCAATTCCCAAACAATAAAGAAGGAACTCTTATCACCTAATCTTTTCTAAATGTCAGCCTGGAGACATGTACATGATAGGGCTTCCCCCTCTGTCCTTACTGAAATCCAGTCCTCTGAGTTATTTTTGCACGGCTTTGTGCCTATCTCTGTGTTAAATGAGTTTATTGTTTCCCAACACTATTAGTGAATCATAATTGTTGGTGGCTTCTCCTTCTTCTTGAGTTATGCCTGATATCCGTGTACATGTTAGTCTCTTACAGAGAAAGACCAGATTCCCTGTCATTCCCCTCCCTTCCAAGCCTTGGCCTTTCCTTGCCTATATCTCAAATGCCTCCTTCATTTCTGAACCCCCAAAGCTTAAGGAGAAAATGTCTTTAGCAGCATGTGGACCCCAATGTCAGAATTTGTCAAAACTCCCTAAAGAACATTTGCCTTAATGTGATGTACCCTGAGGAGTGCCAAGCTCCATGGAAAGGCAGGAGGCAGGTGAGATGAGGCCAAGGTTACCAGCAGCATTAAGATCTTTCAGAGCCATTATGTAAGTGGAGGTGACAATTCAGCAGGGTGACGTTGAGGGC
This sequence comes from Eulemur rufifrons, assembly GCF_041146395.1. Lineage (NCBI taxonomy): Eukaryota > Metazoa > Chordata > Mammalia > Primates > Lemuridae > Eulemur > Eulemur rufifrons. Next base: position 23,500,004 of record NC_090987.1, on the reverse strand, counting down.
CATGATTGGAAATAAGCATCTGAGCTTTCCACAACTTCTCTCCCTCCACCTTTTCCTTCTCCATTCACTCTGAATTCATTTCTTTAGCATCTGAATGTCCTATTTCACATGAGCTATCCTTCCCTAAAATAGATACAGCACAAATATGGATGTCATCTTTGAGCTTATTGAGGACCAGATTTAGGAGCTGAGTCGAGAGAGGGCTCTGAACACTCCCTGAGATCAGAGCTGACGAAAGGCACCACCTAAATGCAAGTCATCTCCATCATGGAGAGCCGACTTAGAGACCTCACTTAGCAATAGCACTCGCACACTCCATTTCCTCTTTACTGCTTGGAAAATCACTCATTTTTCCTCCCCACATCACCTCTGGCCCAGCAGATGCCTGCATGGTCTTGTTAGGCCCCTTATAACACACCTAGAGCTAGGAAGTCACAAAGACTCCTAACCTTTTTTTTTTTTTTTTTGGTATTTTATTCCTTATGCTTTTGTGCTTTCAAAAGGTGGTGGCTCTTTTTGCCCTGTTTTCTAAATGCATACCATCTGTTAAATGTCCATTTATAAAAATGCTTGCCTGGGGCCAAACAATGGATAATTAGTGAGCAAGTGTAATCTCAGAATCGGAAGAAGACTTAACAGCCCCATCTGAGCCTCTCTGTCACCAAGTATCACCATCTCTTGCACACTGACATGTATCAGAGTCCCAGAAGAGCAAACCTGTCTGGAGTTGACAATGCATAGTCAGATTGATGCCACGTGCCCTCAAAGCCAAGTTCTCTCAAGGCAATGGAAGAGGTCTCTAGTGTGAATGATGTTCTTCCTTTTCAGACTGCTTGGGGACCATTTCTGCATACTTTAGCCAAACATTATGCCAGGTACTGAGACATAGTGACTACTACTGTCCAGACTCCTATTAAATTATGGAAAAACAGTGAGAAGAGTAAATGTTACCTAGTAATCCAACGCCACTGTTAGGCAAGGTAGCCATCCCCAGTCCCCAGACACCAAGTACTTTCCTCGTGATAAATGCATGCTGAGAACTAACCCTGAGCTCACTTCTCAAGAATCAGAATCCTGCCGTGTGGGTAGCTGGAGTCCCTGGAGCCTGGCCCACTCCACCTCTCCTTGTGGCTTCTGTCTTGCCCTTTGCCAGCTCCTCTTATCGGCACCGTGGGCATTTTGGGAGGCAGTCTCTGCTGTCACTCACTGGCAGGAAATGGATGCCCAAGCCAAGAATAATACAAAGAAAACCTCCTCCAAGCACTCATCTAAATGCAGGAATTAACCACATGGATGAAATGTCATGAAAACTATACAAGAGAAACATGTAAGGAAAGTTTTCTAAAACTGGAATAAAAAGAAGCCAAGGGCTCATGGGAGGAGAAGGTTAGTACCAGGAAAAAAAGAGAGTAAAAAGTGGAAAGCTGATGAAGTGTAGTCTGATTAACCTTAATCCAGGTTGAATTCTGGGTCCTCCTGGGGCAAGAGATGAAAGATTAATTAGCTAATGGCTGTCGTGTGGTTTAAGTGGGATTATGAGTAACCGTCCAGGTCTTGTCTCCCAATCAACCAGCTGAAAGATGTCTTCTTCTTTTTGACTCTCAGTTTTCCTCAGTGAGACTATGACAATAAAGGTTCTAACCAGACCTGATAGTCTAAGATTCTAAAAGTCTTAAATTTATACAACGGAACTTGAATATGAATGCACACATATCACATGTAGGATGGGAAGTTAGGAATAAAACGTACAACTTACTGGCCACATTGGCCAACTAATTAGCTGTTCGATGAAATTTGAAGACAGCTACCACTGGCCCATGGATAAATCTATATGACTCACCCCATTCATGTTTTGCTTCAGCTACTTCACTTAGCCATTTTATCTCACCTTTCCAAAAAGCGGAATTCCTCGTATCTGAGTCCCACCAACAAATCAGCTTTCTCCCCCTTGTGCAGGCTGAAACCATACTCCTGTCTTAAAAACGAATAGGTTACAGCACTAATATGACCAATTGTATGGGGACAGTCAAAGCACACCTGAATTTATATTTAGACCCAGAATTAAAAGAATCTTGATAATGTAATACAGATACCTCATTTTGCTCATGAACATACTGAGGCTTAAGAAGGTCAAGTGACTCATCTAGTGATACATATCTAATTGGATGAAGAACTCAGACTGGGAAGTTTAACATCAGGAAGAGGGAAAGGGAAAAGGGGAGCGAAAGAGAATAAAAGGGAAAAAAAAACAAAAAACAAAGGTGAGTCGTGGGAGAGATGTTAAGCTATATGTTTTCTTTTGCTGTGAGCTGTTGTAAAAGGTAAGCATCTCTTTGACAATAATTTGGTTTCCAGGCTATCTCTAGGGACCCATGTTTGGGACTGAAAACGAGCTTTGTGGCCTCTGATGGAAGTCATTTTTTTTCCCCTTTCCTGTCTTAACAATTGCACATACTTATTTTATTGAGCCTCCCAAGGTTCCTCCTAAGGTTTCCTTTTGGAAACCAGGAATTAATCAAATTAAATGGTGTAACCCATAACTTTCTAGCAATGAAAAAAAAAAAAAAAATCTTAGACTCACAGCATCTCTTTTGCTACATTGAAATCAGAAATCAAGCAATTCTGCCTTTGGGGCATGAAGTCCCCAAGCCATTTATCTTCCCACAGTTGGCAAACATTCTCCTGTCCTGTTGGAAGTTTTTATTTATATCTCTGTGGGACTGGGGAATTATGCAGATTCAGGTGTGGGTGCAGAGACGTTACAGTTTTGACAGACTTGGCGTGATGTAACATGCAGGCTTTCTTGGCTACAGAGATCAGCAAGCGTGCTTCCAAAAGCTGGACTGTCACTGGGCAGAGATAAGGAAGGTGCCTTTGGAAGGAAACTCCAGAAAACCATCTCTTCATTCCATAAATGAAAAAGTGATGAGTCTGAATATTTGTTAGGACTGTGACCTGGGCTTGAGCCATGATAGCACTTAATGCAAATTTATGGAATTCAAGGGGGAGTGATAAAGATGAGAAAATTTTCAAAATTATTTGTCTAAGGCCCAATAAATATGCATAAGGCTTGGTATAATCTTAGGAGGAATTCAAAGATGAGTAATTCAATGCATTTGCTCTCAAAGAGGTTGCAATCCAGGAGGCTCCCCGGTAACCCAGAGGAAAAAAAACAGCTGCACTTCATCACATTATAAAGCAGACTCTAAGGGCCATCAGAAAGTCATGGAAGAAGGTCTAGGGTTGTCCAAGAGGTGGTGAGTTGTCTCCATGTTCTCAGTGTGAGAGGAGACGTAGGACCTGGAAATACTTCATAGGAGTTGCCTTGTGAGATGGGTCTTGAAGGATGGAAGTGAATTTTGGAGAGCGAAGTTGGGGAAATGGAGTGGGAAGCCCGACATGGAACCATGTAATTAAAGGTATTTAGGTGGAAATACCCAAGAAACATTTGGGAAGAGATGTGTAGAACAGTTCTGTTGCGGTTTGGACCAGTAGTTGGGGAATCATGGCAGATAAGGTAAGAAAAGAATGTTGTGGTCATGGGTTGGAAGGTCTTTCTCCCACACTCTGAGGCTCGTGCTTAATGAAGTAGGCAGTGGGAAGCCACTTTTTAAACAGGCAAAATGATGAAATGATCAAATTATACTTTGTCTTTCTTCCCTGACCGCTCCCTTTCACTAATCTTGATTGGGCAAACTTACCCCATCTCTGTGCTGTACTTTCCGTATTGTAATGATCCACTTGTTTGGATCATACCCACTCCCTGCCCTTCCTCCCGCATGCCTCCACCCCCAGATTATAAGCATCATAAAGGCATCATTATCTCCCCAGGTGCTCCAGCAAAAAAATGTATGTATATATTCATAAGGAGTCATCCTTGATTCATCTCTTTCCCTCTGTAGCTAAAGTGAAAGATGATTCCAATAAGTTGCCACCAGGCCACTGAGAGTGGGTGCACATGAACGGAGCCACAGACATCAGAGAGAGAACCTGGCTGGCGTGCAGGGCCAAGAGTGGTTCAGGCAGCAGCTGTTCAGAGCTGGAGCTAGAGATTCACAAAGGAGAGAATGAGAGGGAGCGAAGAAGAGAGGGTGGCAGGGAGGACCTTAGGGCCTACCTTAAAGAGAGAGGCAGAGTAAGAGGGGATCAGAGGAGGCAGAGAAGGAATGCCAGAAACTGGAGAAGAATGAATTTAAGAAGAAAGGAGTGATCAGTAGGGCCAGAAGTTGCAGAGAGTTTACAAAGGATGAGAACAGATGAGAATATGTGTGAACATATTGGTGGCCCTGAAGACAACAGAAAAGTTAAACATTATTTAGTGTCTCATACGTTTAAGGCTCGATGGGCTCTGTGCCAAATCCAAACGGCAAGGAGTTAATGAGTAAGTGGATGATGAGAGAATGGGCTGCAGGTACAGAAGGTGGACACTCTGTTTTCCTCTAGCAGTGCCTCAGCTTCTAAGGAGACTTTGTTTCTGAAGTCAGCCCTAGATGAGAAGTGGCAATCCCATTCTCAATAGGCCTTAAGCCTAAGTTCCCTCAATTCTGGGAGCAGAAACACAATGCCAGAGTCCCTCATGCTACGTCCTTCCCCCTCCCCAAGAAGGCCATGTCTAGAAAAGGCAAAGGTTATAGTATTTGAAAACAGGCAAGAGATTCCAGGCCATTCCCCACTTCCTTGCCCCGTAGACACCCCAACACTTAACTTTGAATCATGATAATGACTACTTGAAAATTCTTCTCTGTGGCACCACGGATGTTGGCTGCGCATCTGTGAATGCATGGAAGAACCCATCCAAGTTATCATAAGTTCTAGCAATGGATCTGTTACTGAACATTGACTACGTACAAGGTATTATACACTAAAGCCTAACTGTTGGTCTTCAGAGCTCTTTACTTATGGAATAAAGTATACATGTTGGTGCATAAAAAGCTTGCAGTCTTAAAAATGATCAGGAGCTCTCTAGTCATATAGCACAGTGCTGGGAAAAGTTAGGGAGACCAGAAGAAAAGAAAAAGCAAGGAAGAGGAAAGACTAAATTAGCATGCGTGAAACAACCAGAGAATAAATGCAGAACAAGTTTAATCCGTGGTAACTCATTGGCCAACAATGGGAACTATGGGGGTCCAGGATCGGGAATGATAACAGTATTCAGTGAAAGACAAAATCCAGTGCAGAAGCTTAGGGAGTGGGTGCTACAGCAGCCAAAGCGAAGGCATGTGTGGGGTACAGGAGGGCACCTGGCTAGATCAAAGTTAGCAGTGGAGTGGAGATGGATTTTTAAGCGGCGTGGCTGCCCTGGAGAGGATGTGGAACTGCATCCCAGAGGAAGGGAGGATACATTGACATTCAAGGGTGCTGAGCATGAAGGCTGTTGAGCTTGGTGCTCGGTGCTGGGGGAAATGATGAAGTACCAGGACACATGCTCGTCCTCAAAGACCGTATAGAGCTATCAGGAGACAAGAGATGGATATAGACACACACATACGAAGCAATTAGAGAGAATAATGGGAGTTTATACATTTAATGGCTAGAAATAAAACCCATTCTACAGGAAAAAAGGATCCATAAAATAACTTTCAGAGTAATAAGTTGCATGTTGTAAAAGCAAGTTGTATTGGTGTTTGCCCTGTTACAGAAGGATTCAGAACAAGTTGGATAAAAAGAAGGAGGCATTAAGCGGGGGTTGACAGAGTACAGCAGGCAAGTCCCAAGAGCTGTGATTTCCACACTCTTCAGCAAAGGGGCTGGGAGATGGAGAAGGTGGGCAGCCAGTCAGTAAAAAGATGGGGCTCACCTTGTTGATGGAGGATCTAAGGACCCAGAGAGATAAAAGGCTTACCCTGAGGCTACATCACAGCAATCCCTTATATCAGATCAGGGTGTTATGCTTTTCAAAGCACATTTTCTCACTTTCATTTGATCTTCAAAATCCAGTGAGGTCTACAGATAGGTGTTGCTTTCCCACTTGACAGACAAGGAAATCAAAATCCAAAGTGACCCAGCTAGTTTTTTGCACAGAAATTGCTGGATCCCAGGTTTCCCGAATTTCCCCAGCATCACCTCCTTTTTCCCCATCTATATTTCTTCAGTGTTTGACAAGGTCAATAGCATGACTCAGCTTCTGAGTTAGCCCTAAGGGGCCCTTGCCAGTGGGCTAAATAGTGGAGCCCAGAATAAGGCACTAGCTATCAGGAAATTTAGTCTTTGCTAAAAATAGTTTTTGTGTAAAGAAAGGGAGCTTTTTGGAGCCAGTGTTAACCTAGCCCAGGATGTGAGGCCAATTCTGTGTGTAAAGCCTTCATCTCACTTGGGGGCAGAGACCTTGGATGGAGCATGGGTGGCCTGAAAAATCACAAAGCGGACACAAATGGAGAACATGCATGTTTTTATTCACTAAATCACAAGTCGCTGAAACTAATATTTAAATCTTTGTTTTTTTTATTTTTTAAAAAGTTTCGTACAATTTGAGAGACTTTATACATCTACTAGTGAACATACAAAAAACTTACACCTTGAGAGTGATACACACTAAAAATAAAAACAGAGTGGAGCAAGTCATTAAGTTTGGGGCTACATCTCAAAAGTTTGGAATGTTGTTAGAGAGGAGACCATATCCCACTTTGAATGTCCACCAGGAATTGGGATGTGGGCTCGAGAAACTATGGCTCTAAATGTATTTGACATGTCTTCTATTCAAGCAAAACCAGTAGGCCAAAAAGGTTTCTCTTATAGGCTATTCTTCTTTGTGCTATTTTTACTTTATTTATTCTAATCACACAATTTACAAGGTACTGAGTACCTAATTTGTATAAAACATGGTCCTGGGGAATGTGGCAGCTATAAATATGTAAGAGACATCTTGTCATCCTTTAATGGCTTTGTCACAGTCCTACAAGTCTGGGTCAGTATATCTCCTGCTAAATCATGAACCCCTTTAAAAACTAAATACTGTTTTTCATTTTGAGGTCCTAACAAAAACAACAATAAAAATGGATTCTCCACCCATAAGCCAATAGCAAGAGATTGTTTGGAAAACATTTATTGTTTCTTTATCATCTAAAAATTATCCATTAATGAAGAAAATTTGGAAAATTTAGAGAAGCCTGTATACATAGGAAAAAATCCCATTGCCCAGAAATAACCACTATGATAATGTAAATGCACAGGTCCCAGCTGACGGTGATCACTCACCTTGCTTCCTGTTCCAATCTACCCCATACTTTGAGAAGCACTAGCTTAAGAATAAATTCAACAACTTCTAAGGCTGCTTAGGAGAGTGGAAAAAAAAAAAAAAAAAAAAAGCCCAGGAGTTAAGTTCTCTCAGATCTAGATCTGGATGCTAAATCCCCCAGTTGCCAGAGGTGAAACCTTGGGCAACTTAGCCTCTTTGATCCTCCTTGTCCTCCTCTGAAAAATGAAGCTATGAATCCCTACCTCAAGGAGTTTCATGAGAGCCAAATAAAGGTAGAGTAGACACAGGAGCAGCCAGCACACTGCTTACCACATAGCTGTTAATCATGTTTATTTCCTTTCACTTCCACTTTGGATAATATAGTCAAGTACAGAAAACACAAGACAGCAGATTGCTATAGAAGTTTCCTCCTTTAAACAGCAATTCTCAATTACGCTGTGACTGGGGTGAAGTTAAATCTGTCTCTGAACACACATACACACAAAAAGGGGCAGAAATCGGCTGGACTGCAGTTGTGTTGGCTGATGAGGATAAGGTGTCAGGGTTATACAGTTATGGCAGATAAGTAACAATATACACATTTTGCCCAAAGATAGCTGGAAGTTCACTGTGTGGGCATCGTCTGCAGGACTTGGGAGTTCTCCGAAAGGGCAGCCATCTCAGTCTCTTGGCATTTGGTTTATCACAGTGAGAGTTTGTAACTCTATTCAGTAGCACCTGTTTTATAGACCAATTTACCTACTAACCCCAGCCATAAAAATGCAGTGATAAGAAAAATAATGAAATGTGTGTTCATTTTCTATTGCTATTTAGCAGCTTAAAGCAACACAAATTTGTTATTTTACAGTTTCTGTAGGGCAGAATTCCAGTGGGCTCAGCTGGGTCCCCTAAGATCTTACAGGGCTGAAATCAAGGTGTGGTCCAGGTTATGTTCCTTACTAGGGAATCTGGGGAAGGATCCACTTCCAAGCTCATTCTGATTGCTGTCCCAGTTAGTTCCTTGTAGTTTTAGGACTGAGGGCTTTTGCTGATCTTTGCTTTCAGTGTCTGCCCACATTCCTTCTCATGCCTTCTGTGTGGGCCCTCCGGATCAGAGTCGAATCTCTCTAGATCCGGGACACTCCTCTCCCCCGACACTCCAGCCCCTGGGAACTTCTTGCTGTTCCCTAAGCACAGCTGCTATACACTTCCATACCTTCTGACTTTTGCACATGTTCTTTCTTTCTCCCAGAACACCTGTCAGAGGGAAAGATACTAACATTTTTGCTTTATGACTGAGTACTTATATTTTTTGTAGGTTCCTCTTTATGATCTTGTAGATAGAGGTCTACCTTGTGGATAAGTTTGAAAATACAATTAAGAAAACATCAATTCTAGAACGGCAAATTGCTAAACTGGGTGGTAAGGAAGAACAGTTCATTTTTATAAGACTGCAGTGGCATATGGGATGCTCCGTGAAGGAGGGGATGCCATGCCTGGACCTTAGAGAATTTGCTGGATTTGGGTAAATGGGGAATAGAAGGGAATTGTTTAGGGGAAATATGAATATATTAGTATGTGTACAGTGCCCTTTGAGAAAATATTAAATTTATTCATTCATTGTACACACACACACACACACACACTCCTGGGAATACAAAAGTAAACAAGAAAGATAAAATATAGAGCTCCTATACTCATGGACTTTACAGTCCACTGGAGGATGCAAAAGAGGAAAAAGCAAGTAAAATAAATAATAAAATGTGATACGTTTTGGAAAAAAGAAGATACATAATGGGCATGGTCTGCTTGACTTGAGTAGGAAGTCGGTATGGAGGGCCAGCGGGGAGCTACCTAAGTAAGGTGTGAACTCATCAGAGAGCTTGGACTGCCACGTGATAGGCTTTGGTTGGGTGCTGCCAGCAAGAGCAGGCTGCTAGGACCAAAGGAATGACGTGGTGACCAATGTGTCTCACACAGGTTAGTGTGGCCACGCTATCGCTTCCCTTGATGGTTTAAGTAGTTCCAGAACATCTTGCAATTTTGTCATATGTCTGAATGGCTTAATAGATCCTTTCTTCTTAAGTAGGTAATGGTGCCTTTTTCTCTAATCCCTGCCTGAATGATTGAGTTTTAACAACTTGCTCCTTGAAAGTGCACTGGTGAGACAAACCAGCTACCAAAACCTGCTTGTGATCCAGGAATAGCTCGTGTGCTAGGGGGAGGTGGCTCGGAACATGTGTAAAATCAAAATATTTCTCACTCTTAATTTCTTTTCGCAGTTCGGAATCTGTGTCCTATTCCATGTGAAAAGTAAAATAACTCCTCTGCTTGGATTTCTTGCTGACATTTCTTTTTGGTGGGAGTCAAGGGTGGGGGGGTTCACTCTGAATGCTTTACTGCACCTCCTGGTGCAGCTCTGTGGCATTTTCATAAAATACCAACCACCAAAATTCTAGTAATCACAAAAACATGTGCTTTCTCCACATAGCCACTAAAATTCTTTCATAAAAAAAAAATAGAAGGTTCAGAAATTTAATTAGAAACCTAAACTCGATATCTTTAAATTCTTTTGGTTTCAAGGAAAAAAAAAAATTAGCTACAGTTTTTCTAAGTTCCCTTCAGTTACATGTTACTCCTGAATGGGCAAAATTTACAAAACGTCTGAAGAATTGAAACTCTGACACAAGGGGAGGATTTGTATTTCCTTGCTATGAAAAAAGAAGAAGAAAAAACCCTCAGTTATGTCTAATCTTTAGGAACGCAGTGCCTTGTCCAACCCACAAACTGTTGGCGGCATCATAACTCTACACAGAATGTTCTTTTAAGCCTCCCCCCCCTCCCAAATTTTTCCTGTGAAGTTATAAATCTCAGCATTTAGAGACATTTTTATTCATATAAAGTATAGACTTTAGGTTGGGCCCTTTGGCATTGGGTCTGCTGGCGGCATGCAAGTGAGCCTGTCCCAAAAAAAGCAGGCACACTCCGCTAGCTGGGGCCTAGGCTTGACTTTATTTGTGAAATCTCAATTGTCCCTCCTACATCAAGTATCTACCGTGTGAAGCTGTGATTTAATAGCTCCTTGCCCGGAGGAAGTTTTACCCAACCCCTCACAACGTCCTCCTGATTGTTTGGAAAATGAAATTGCTCTGAAGATCAAACTCTCCCACTCTTTGCACTGCCTCATTTTGTGCTTTGAGCTGCCCTCCTAGTTAGTTCCACCTACACAGCGCTCCCTTTAGACCTTGTCGCAGCAGGCAGATCACGGTGGCCTCAGGTGTAGTTGCACCTGGAGAAATTTCAAGTCATGTCCACTCAAGGTCAAATAGGCAATTCAGCAGGTAACCCTGAATCTACTGCTGCCTTTGAGTCAAGAAATCCTAATTCTCCATGTCTGGTTATTTTGCGTGCTTTGAGATAATGACTTCTATTTTAAAAAATACCTTCATGTGCATTCTCTCCTTTGCTCATGACTGTCCCATAAGCTGAGAACTCATATAACTTCCTCCAGGAACAGCCCCAGTGACTTTGCTCAGGGACTCAGACCAAAAAGTGATTAGCACCCTCTAATTTAGGGCAGTGAGCTATGGTTGGAAGGAACTGGGAAAAGGAGGCTGACCACAGAGATCCAACCAGGCGGCCTTGGGCAAGTGATTTAAACAACCTCTGCCTCTGTTTTTTCAAGTCCGAAATAGGGAAAACAGTAGCTAGCACCTCATAGGGTATGTTTGCTTGTAAAGTTGTAGCATAATGCTTGACTCATAGGAAACATGCAGTAAATGTTAGCAGTTATAATAATTATTATTGTTCATCATGTATTGAGCACCTATAGTAGGACAACCTTATTTCATATTTTGTTTACAATGATTCTAGTTGGTTTCCAATAGTAGAATATATCACTGTTGGTATAATTTCAAATGCATGGAATTGTTTTTAAACAAATATGTATTAAGCATCTGCCTACTTTGTGTCAGGGGATCTAATACACAAAGACCCACATGACGCAGTTGCTGCCCCACAGGGGTTGCCATTCTAAGCAAGGGAGATGCACATGGAGACACAGAAAGGTGCTTGGATGTCCTTGGTGCTGAGATGGTGTGTGGAGCTCTTGGGGGCATGTGGATAGAGTAGGGGATGCTTCCTGGAGGGCCAGAGAAGGCAGCATTTGCATGAAGCTTTGAGGGCCTTGTGGCTGGACACAGACAAGAGCAGGTTCGAGGCAGGGCAGCAGTGAGAATGAAGACCAGTGCCCTGAAGCAGCTGCCCCGGCAGCGGCAGGAGGATGTTGGATGGGGCTGTCTCGTGGGTGAGACGGGAGGGGACGGTTGGGTCCATGGACTGGCAGAACAGGAGGGGCAGACACACCCCTCAGAGGGCTTGAAACTCTTCACCCTGTATTTGGGATAGCACTCAAAGACTTTAAGCTGGGGGAGAAAAAGGGGGTGCTGTTCTCAGGGTTGTGCTTAGAGCAGGGCTTTTCAAACTGTGATCAAGAACCATTTGTTTTATTTTTTGTTTTTCCATTTCCTAATCCATCACTGATCAATACCTATATAAAAGATAATTAAAAGGGCTTTCTAGAAAAATGAGATGAAAACAACACGCAATGTCTTACAGTATACAATTCAACTATTAGATTGTGTGAATATACAATTATTCTATCACATTGTTATGAAAGTTTCCAAATGCCTCCTCTCAATTTCATACTTACCATGGGCCAGTAACAGCCCACGTGTACAGGCGTGTACGGGCACTGGTCCCAGGGCCACACGTAAGTGGCACTGCTTTAGAAGAATGGCTCTGCAAGAAGAATAAAGAATACATCTCAGAGGGAAGAGGCAGGAGGCAGGAAGACCACCTAGGAGACAGCTACAATAATCCAGGTGAGAAATTCAGAGGCTCAAAACCAAGGTAGCTGAGTAGGGGTGGCACGGAGGGGAAGGAGAGGAGAGACACCGAGGTAGACTCTGCAGAGCTGCAGAAAAGCGGAGAGGAGGGAGCAGGGTAGAGGGGTGTAGGTTCCTTCACCCTCACATGCTATTGTGTTTTCACTACATAAAAGGCTTTGAGGTTTTAAACTAAAAGCCAGAGAAGTTCCCTGCTTCAGATCTGGTAGACCTGCCCAAATGTCTGATGTGGCCTCACGCACACAGCACAGTTGAGGTGACTAGATTTACCAACGCCTGGTAAAACAACAACCAAGCAGACAACAAATGTTACTATATGTACTTGCGTATGTTTAGAAGAGAAGAAAGGTGGCTCCCAATCTTTTCAAAATAAAATAAGAACATCCCCAACTCTCTTGGTGTTAAGAGTAAGACGAGTAAAGAGGAGACCAGTTTACTTAAAAGACCACAGACATTTTATAAAATTCACTTTCCATTTACATATAAAATATACTACGTAGAGAAAAAGGAAGACAATAAAGCAAAGATACCTAAGTAGAAATAGTATATAATTTTACTGAATTGGCCTGCAAGTGACTCTCTCTAAAAATTGGATTACTGGGGTTTTTTTTGTTTGTTTGTTTTGTTTTGTTTTGTTTTGGCTTTTGTGGGCATGTAGACCTCACAAAGGCACTTGTTGAAATTTGATTTGACCCATACCTATTTATTATTTCCTGTATGTGTGGCCCTGTTATCAATGCCACAAGATGTATAAAGATCAGTAAGGGGTACAAAGATATGATTGGAAAATTGCATATCAAAGAAGAGAAGCTCTCTTCCATTTAAATGTTTGTATTTCTCTTACTTTAAGATTCCTTCTGCACCAAAAAACAAATTAATCGTAAAGAATCTGGGAATATTGTGTAATTAAACACCATCTGCATCTTCCGTGTTGCTAGAGGCAGGACACTTAACAGTCTCACCTGTGGGGACCATTCCTTTATGTTTTACCATCCACTACTTACCACAGAGATGGAATCTCAGCTTCAATTGTGCTGTCTTGTCAACTGATTGACTTATACTAAGATAAATTCACTTTTAATACCATTTACAGTTTTTGCCCTGTTAGCAATTCATTCGTTTAACAAGTGGAGTAACTCACTATGGAGTTACTGAAGTTTGAATGTGAAGATTCTGTGCTTGGGGACTGCTCAACACCCTAAAACTAATTCTCAGCATTGCCCAATACCCCAAGATGTGTTGACAGGTGTTTTGTGAGCAAAAGAGTTTGATTATCAAATGTGTTTATTAAATATTGGAATAAGCAAAAACATATTAGTACATAACATCTCATAGCTTTTAACATGCTGATGGAGTGGCGTGAATCTGTCCACAGAAGAAAAGTTACTTTTTCTCAACTTACCTGACTGCACTACTCTTATTTTTCCACATCCACTCGTTAACATATCAAGGAATGCTAACATTCTGCAGAAGAGGGAAATGCTAATCTAGTTTAATCCCCTAAAATTAAAAATGGCGGAATCAAGGCTCAGAGGGCTAAGTGTCCCGGCTGAGATCAAGCAGTAGTGGCCAAGCTTGGACTAGAATACAGGTCTGCAAACCTGGGGTTCTTTCTGCTTTCTCTATCCCTTGAGGAATTAAGTTCTCAAAATACCTACTGCCACCTTTAGTGCACTGTGCATGTATATTCACTCGGTAGTGAAATGCGCTTTGGGGGAGGAATATGTACACTTCTACATACAGACACCACAGCTCCTCGGGGTAGGTACAAAGCCCCTTTCGCGCGAGACCCAGGAAACGTGCTGGAGCAGAAAGCAGGAAGCAGGTGCCGGGAGCGGCAGAGGAGAGCCGCAGAGGGTTTCCAAGGCCCCTTGTTTGCAGTCCGTATTAACCCTGGGCTGTTGCAAAGGCCAAAGCTTGGCTTGCATTTGAGATCCAAAGCTCTGACATTCAAGAAGCTCCAAAGCAAATGAACCTGAGTGAGTAAATAAATAAACCACAAAGAAAAAGCCACTATTGAAAAAAAAAAAACGTTAGCAATCTGGTGTAAACTCAGGAAAGCTGTTGGGAAGGGAGCCGCCCGTATCAGCCCTGCTGTGCCTCGTCTGGGCACGAGAACCAGATGCACCTGAGTGAGCAGTCCCATCTTGGGGCCTCAGAGTGGGGGACCCAGGTACAAAAACTTGGGGCTAAAACCCTGCTCAGGGCAAGTAGGAAATAATTGGTCATAGGATTAATAGATCTTAGGATCACAGGCTTCAAAATGCCTGGATGTGGACCCCAGCTCTGTCACTCAATACCTGGGTGATCTAGGTGAGTAGTTTACTTCTCTGTGCTCCAGCCCCTTCATTGGTAACATGTAGATAAATACAAAACTACATCATAGATGTATTAAGACTACTAAAGGAGTCACTTTGTGTAAGATGCTTAGAACAGAGCTTGGCACGTAGGGCGTGCTCAAAAAGTATTCAAGTATTTATTTTTTATTGTTGTCATTCTGAGTCCCATAGACACTGGGGTTGAAGCAAAACAACCAAACAAAATAGCCTTTGGAATCAGACCTGCCTGCAATTGAGTCCCAGCTCTGTAACTTACTGGCTCTGTGACTATGTATGTCATATAACTTAACCTCTATAAGCCTCAGTTTCCATATCTATAAGATGGGGACAAATAGTGTCTATTCTGGGAATTACTGTAAGGATTAAAGGAGCTGATGTACATAAAGAATGCATAAGAGTTTCTAACCTGTCGTAAATAACTAATATGCAGCTGCTCTTAGTGTCTATGAGATTTCCCCTATCTCAAGCCCTGAAATGATTCCTCAACTTTCACAATGGGGCCAAGCCCTAGAACATTGAAAGACTGTCTGTACTCACCAGGTGATCCGGTTCTGAAATTGTCCCCTCAAGGATGTGCTGGAAGGGAAGGTGTGCTGTTATATGTTCTTTCTGATCCCAGGTAGAGCCCACAAAAATGTCCTTTGGGCATGTTCTGGTCTATTTTGGGTAGATATAGAAAAAGAAATGGAGGAAGAATACGCAGACGACTGATATATTCTAGGAAAAAAAGGAGCAAAGAAGGGAGATATGGTAGATGAGGTTAATCTAACTTTGGTTTGTGATGATAAACCCTGGCCACCGTACACTCAAGAAGGAGCCCCAGCCAGAAAAACTGGCTGCAGCTGGCAAATGTCCCAAATCATTCTGCAGAAAGAGTGCCCAAGAGTGGGGAAATGCTTCTTGATGGATAAATTGGATTGTGAATAAAATGCTGCCTTCCAGGCACTGGCCTTTGAATTACCCTGATATGTTGATTTAATTCAGAACCTTGATGTTTCCTGAACATTGACTTTTTAACCTTAATTGTCTTCTGATTTATTAGTAGATCGCTGGGCTTTTTATGTCTCCCTGGTAGAAGTTAAAACCTTGCTTCCCGGAATGATCCTGTAACCTAGGACAGATTTTAGGGCTGCCAGGCTCAATTCGCAGAGGCCAGTGTGGCCTGGAAACACCAGTGTTCCTGCAGTTACAGCCCAGAGCCAGGCCCAGCCGAGAAGAGAGAGATCCTCTCACTTTGCCCTCCAGCCTCTTTGTCGCCCCTCATCTCTATCCCAGAGTGACTGATCTCTGCTTGCTATGGACATGAGCAGCGCTGGTGAGTTAGTAAATTCCTCTCCAGCTTCCAAAGGAGCGGTCTTCACCTACCAAAAAGTTTAGCAGCTTGGAACACTTTTCAGCTCCAGGGCCTGTGCTCTTCCTATTGTTGCCTATGAGATTAACTATGCAGCGTCGTAAAACCTTCCACATTCCTAAAACAGATCCATCCTCCCGCCGCAGCCAGAGCTGCACCTGGCCCAGGAGTCAATATTAGTTTAGGAAAAGCAAGGAAAATCATAGCTCCATTATTCCTCAGCTTGCAAAGGAGACTGACAGTCGTCACAATTGATGACATAAAACACTAAGACAGGCTCATATTTTAAGAATGTCAATATAGAATTCACCGTCAGAAGCCCCATTTTCCAAGAGGCATCCCACCACATTTACTGCAAGCCGGTTCCTTTTCTGTTCCCACTGCAGAGTGAGCAAGGAGAGAAACCGCAAGCCGGGCTTGGGGATAAGTTGTCTGCCTGTGCAGGGGAAATCCTGAAATTTTATATGACGTCTTGTAATGGTATTAATCACAAAGCCCAGTGAAACTGAAGCTCAAATGGGTGAGCATTAGGAATGCAATCCTAACAGCGTAACACCACCCAGTATTTACTTACACTGCTCAGAGGATCTTTCGCCTGCCTTATCTGCTGTGATCCTCACAACCCACCCCACCCCTAAGGTGAGAAGGGCTATTATTGAATATCAAAATAGAAAGTGTGTTGCTTCATAGTAAAGTGGGCAACACCAAGCATAGTGAGTCTTTATAGATGGACACATGTATGTTTCCCAAGCCCTATTCAGTCTCCTCATTGCACTTTTTATTTTTTTATCTTTATTTTTTAAAGGCAGGGCCTAGCTCTGCTGCCCAGGCTGGAGTGCATTGGTGTAATCATACCTCACTATTAACCTGGAACTCCTGGCCTCAAGCGATCCTCCTGCCTCAGCCTCCCAACATGCTGGGATTACAGGCATGAGCCACTGCGCCCTGCTTACTGACATGGTTTTAAGGCTACAGGATGTGATGTCGTTTGACATTTTGTATAAAATGTCCTTAATTATCCCATATGTCTTGGAGATTCTGTAGACACATCCCAATTTTAAGATGGATTTGAGCCTGGAGAAGTGAATAATTTATCCAAGATCATGTATCTAGTAAGAGGCTGAACCAGCATTGCAACCCAAATCCATCCTAACTTCAGAGTTGATGCTTTTTCGCCTCTACTAAGTGCTGATTTAAAGAACTCATCTATTCCACGGGTAATCAGAGTACCTCTGAGGCTCCAGGGAGGCTTCTCTTCTTTCCTCCCTGCTGGAAGTTGAGCACAGGTTTGGGCTGGACTCCTATCTGGTGAATGCTACCAGGACAACTCCATGAAAGGAGTTTCATGGACATTCTGCTCATTACGGACCTGATACCCAAGTCTGCATTTCTTTCCCATTGCAATTTGAGAGGTCAACTCCAGTGTGTTCCATGTTTTTGTGCTAGAAACTGTTTTTCTTGAAGCTGTCTGTTTTTAACTTTGCCTCTAAGCCCTTCATGTGTGCCTGGCCCTTTGTTCTAAGACAACCTCGAAGGGTTTGCCTTACTTTAATAAAATTTAGGGTACTACTGGACACATCCATACAAAGTGTGGCTCAGTTTCAGGCGCAGCCCACGATCTTGAAACAAAATGGCAGCCAGTGAAAATTTCTGAATGGCATTCTCTTCCATAATTTTGAAAACAATTTTAAAAAGTATGGTTCACAGAGATGGTCTCAAAGGTATATGAGTCTACGACAGATAGCAGGGTGATATTTTTTCCATGTTGACTAAACCTGAAATGTTGAACTCTCGACCAAGCTGGTGGTGGTTTTGCTGTAAGAATTTGGGACAGTGTTCCAGACCTAAGTGCAAGCAACTGGTCCACACTGATATAAAAATCACAAATGACTCCTGCATATGGAGGCTCTAAAGGAAATAAAACATGATTAAGGCTCAAAAAAAGGTCACCCTATGCAGTTGAACATAACTTCTTTTTTCTTAACACCATTGGCTGAAAATATATTGACTGGCAGAATGGAAATACATGACTGTCTTGATTCTCCACTCATGTCCCTCATTTTATAGGTTTACAAATACAACAGTTCCTTCTTAATTACTAAATTCATGTTTTGAGAAACCTCTGTGGATGTGGATTTGGAGGTATGGAAATTTCAGAATTCATCAACTCAGTAAATGTTGATCTAGTGCTGCTGTGTAGCCCAGCTTTGTCTTACTTAGTGTCACGGTTGGAACAGAGACCAAGAGAGGTGACATTTTGCTCTCTATTCTTGTTTCGGTGAGACCAGACAACATGCAAGGCCATGAGTCTGTAATACGATCTCAAATACTGATAAAGGCTGACAATGAAGCAGATTAAGGGCATGTAGAGTGATTGAGTGAGATGGGAATATTTTGATAGTAGTGTCAGGACATGTATTTTATAAATTGATTGCTGAAATAAGACTCAGGAAATAGGTAGTTTTCACAGTAAACTGTTTTCAGGGCGCAGCATTATTCGATTACAGCTTGCACCTCATCACAAACTATGGTTTAGTAGGGTTTGAAATGAGGAAATTTTACTACAATATGTATTAAAAGAGCCAATTTCATAGATCATAGAATCTCAAAGTTAGAAGGGACCTCAGAGGTCATCCAGCCCCAAATAGCTTCTCTGATTTGCACATCCCTTCTGCCACATTCCTCTGCTTAAAATAAATAAATAAATAAATACAAGTGTAGTTTCTAGAAACTCATTACTGTATAAGACAACTAAGTTCATTTCTGAACAGCTTCAGCCTCCTCTGCCTCTCACTTCTCTGGCAAGCAGAAGTAGAGAGAGGAATCTCCAAAAGCCTTTTCCTTTTTCTCAATCGTGGAGGCTGCTCCCCTTGACTGAAGTCATAAAAGGTGCAGGCCTCCAGCAGGAAGACGAGCGCCCACCTCCGCTGCCAACTTTAGAAACAGCTTCCCTGTCTCTAGGTCAAGGTGATGTTCATGTGCAGCAAGGCAAAGGCTGCAACGCGTGGTTGCAGGGAAACAGCAAGGACCCTGGATGTGAAAGCAGGAAACATGAGTTTTCCAGACCACGCTCTTTCCTCAACAGGCTGGGTGGGTATGGCCTGTGCATCTGTAAAATGAGCGAGTTGTACTACACCAGTGGTTCTCAAACTCTGGTCCCCAGACTAATAGCATCTGTCTCACTTGGGAACTTGTTTGAAATGCAAATTCCCAGGCTTCATCCCAGACCACTGAATCAGAACTTTTGAGGCAGGAGAACAGCAATCAGTTAAAAACTGATGCTCTCACAAGTTGAAAAGCGTAGTTCTGCATCCAGAACCCTACGAGGCTCTCAATTTCTGCCATAACATCCCGTGAAGCCATGAGGCAGAGCACTGAAAACTGTGGCCTGCCCACTTGTCCCCGGTCTCACCATACTCCCTCAGGTCCCAGCAGCTTCTCTCTCTCTCCTTAAATCCATGAGCTGTGCCGCAAAGCCAGTCTGCTTCAGAGTTGACTCTAACTCCCAGCACATGTACCTCCCTTAAAAAAATCTATATCCGGTCTTACATGGAATCAATGCCTACAGTCACCTTGTATCTAAGCAAATTGAATAAAGCTGAAAGCTCGAGCAAACCTGCTTATTTATTTCATGACAAGGGAAACAACTTTCAGTTCTGCGAGACTTGACACCTTTGTCAATAAAATCTGCAGATTGGACAATATAGAGTTGTTTTAGAATTCATCTTTCTGACAATAACAGGACTTTCCAAGAGAAGAGCATCCAGGGGTTATTATGGCAGCCTCATCCTTGCCCTGAGACCACTAGCTGCCTTGCCCACGTTTACATTTTACATTAGAACCACCCAGTGAATCTGTAACAGCACGGAGAAGAATGAAGAGAGGATTTTAAAGCACGTGCCCCCTTTGGGTTGCTTTTTTTTCTTTTCATATGTCTAAAGAAGGCAACCAGATTTGATTTTTTTTTTTAAGAAGCACTTAGTTTTAATAGCTGATTAGCCTGCAATAAGGTCGAACTTGTGTTTTGTTTCTAATTAGCAATAAAAACAACAGGGTATTACGTTTGCAGTTGCTTCACTGTAGCATCTTTCCAAGATTTTCTATTCACGCTGTTCGAAAGTGCCATGTACATCGGAAATGTGCATTTATATTCAGAGCGAGCTTATTGTAGGCAGCATAAAAACGCTCCCCATAAAGCAGAAGTTTGGGGAAGGTGGGGTGGAGTTGAAGGTAGTAAAAGCCCTTCAGTCGTTTGATCGTGCGAACTGAAGTTGCTGTAGAGTGAATCGCCATTTGTGGTTTCACAGCTCTGGAATAAATGACACTTCCAATAACCTTCTTCTATACAGGTGTAAAATATACAAATTGGGTGAGGAAAATGGTAGCATCGTTGAAATGCATAAAAGCAAAAAGCCTAGGAAGCAAACATATGGCGGGGAGCCGGGCTGGGGAGGCAGGGCACGCTGGCTGGAAGATCCGCACACCTTGGCTTCCTGGAGCAGTTGCCTCAGGGGGCTGGAGCCCCAGCTCCATCCTTCCACATCTAATTTGGATGATTTTGTGATTATTACATCATTTAGGGTATTCCCTGCCTAAACTCTTTTTTTTCTTTTCATTCATGACTTTGGTGTGACTTGCTTTTTTTCTCCTTTCCATGAGTTGTTGAAAAGCATATTCAGGCACGCAAGAGTGTAGCTTTTTGATTTTATCCACACCAGTAAAGTAACGAATTTGGTGAGCCATCAGCTAAATAGTCATCAAGGTAGATAATTATAGAGACTTGAAAGCTCTTTGATTAGTATATTTCCTCTACAACAGAACATTTGAAGCTTCCTCTTATTTTATTCCTGTTCTCTGTGGGTGATATAATCTCTGCTGTCTCATGAAGGATAATTTTGAAAACCATTGTGACCTTTACTTTTAAAGACTTGGAAGTGAGTATGGTATCTTGGGGTCACTCCAAGCTTTAATGTGAAGTCATGGGTTCTACTATGAGTTTCCTCAGCTAGGGGCATCTTATGTTGCTATATCCGAATTTATAGATGGTGACCCAAGGACTAGAACAACTAAGGGACTTGCCCAAGGTCATCGGATGGCTTGACTTCAGCTATGAACATAATTGTAATTGCAGTATGCTCCGGGCCCCGCAAATCCCCGTCTAATATTTCCTGTGGACACTCAGCCTTCGGACCCCCAAATCTTTCGGGAACTTACTGGGGAGGAACCAGACCTATTGAACAAATCATGATTAGGAACACTGAAAAATGAGGCGAGGGAGAACGTGAAGGGAACCATTTCAGTTTATAGAATCATAGAGTTAAGTGTATTTGTTCAAGCAGAAGGTTTTGTGCATATCAAAAGGTGATTAGGGAAAAAAGGTAGGCATAGCCTTCTTCAGACACTTTTTTCTGTTACATTCAGGTTTTAATAATTATTAATTTTGAGGCTTAGAAGTATTAGGTGTTATGCTAAGTGTTTTATATATATAATTTTATTTTTCCACTGATCAGCTCTAAGAACTAAGAATAACTATTGCCCCATTATGCAGATCAGGGAAATGAAGCAAAGAGAGGGGAGGTAGCTTTTCAGGATCATAGAGCTTCTCACTGCTGTACCATCACCCTTCTTGTCGGAGCACAGTTTCAAGTCTAATTCTCAATCCCTCATGCTGTAGCAGCAGCCCCTGTTCTTCCTGACAATTAACACCAGAAATGGTAATCAGCTCATGCCAGTTGAGTGGCTTCTTCTGGGCTTGGTGAGAACCATTAACCATGCTCCTAATTAAAGACACTCCCTTGTCATTCCTTTCCATTGGTCTGTGCTGGTATGAAACTTTGGGAAGAACTTGGAGATTAAATACTCATTTGCTGTCTGTCATTGAACAAGTGACTCATCTTTTCCCAATTTCAGTTTTGTCATTTGTCAAAAGATCATTGTTCCTACTCTGGCTGTCTTATAAAAGGTGCAGAATCAAAATACCATATGTGCTATAGCTACAGAATGCCATACAATAAGATGGTGTTTTCATCATTATTATACATCATCAGGGTGTGATGTGTGGAGTAAATGAGGTCCTACATCTAAAAGCATTTTGTTCTCATAGTGTCTGACACATGGGGGTACATGTTGGTTATTACATTACCAATTATTATCATTATTATCACTAATATACCCTGCATTGATTTAAAGTTTACAAGCTTAATTTGTAGAGAATACACAATGCCTCTGAGCTAAGCAGCATGTGCTAGTCTTCCCATGTTCAGATAACGTGTGGTTGCTTCAAAGTCTCACTTCGTCCAGATTTTATTTCTCTAGAGCTGTGCTATTCCTCTCTGTCTCTTGCTCTCTCTCTTAAGTGATCCAGACAACTCTACATGTGATAATATAGCAGTAGTAATAATAATTCTAGCTTAGGCCTAACGAACTTATTAATATTGAACTATTTTAAGCTATGGAATCATTCAAGGAGCACAATCTTGTTTATTTTATTTGAATCTCATGCAAGGCCACGGTTACTTATGTGATGATTCTTTTTCTTCTCCTAAATGGTCTTAACTTAAATCTACAGTACAACTGTTCAGTTTTTACAGTGTCTACGTGCCAGTCTATCAATTTGTCAGTAATCACTCCGTAATCCACCACTTAGTATCTGCAGGATTACTTGTAATCAGCTTTCAGGGCTATGAATTCTCCATTGTTCATTTTCAGCATTGAACCCTTAGCCAGCTACATCGTCATAAGTACCACGCTTGCCTCACAGATGGGCAGTGAAGGCCACAGAGCTCCTGCAGGGGAAGCTAATATAAGACTTTCTGTTTTATAGACAATATTTAGAGCAGAGAACCAGAGTATACAATACTCCATTAGAGTCTTGTTCCCAGAGGAAAAGAACAGCCAATTTATAGACTTTTTAGTTTTAAAGTGGGAAAAAATACATACATTATGCCAGAGAGTAGATGAGGAACAACTATAAAATGATATTGCTGCTTCTAGTGTGCATAACCAAACCTCTCACCCCAGTGGTGTTGCCCTTCAAGATGTCAGTCACGTGTCACCTTGTCCTGGAGGCCCATTCATTCTTTAACTTACAGTCACGCATTGCTTAACCACTGGGATACATTCTGAGAAATGTGTCGTTAAGCGATTTCATTGTTGTGGGAACATGATTTAGTGCACTTACATAAACCCAGATGGTATAGTCTACTACACACCTAGGCTTTATGGTACAGCCTATTCTCCTAGGCTACAAACCTACACAGCATGTTACTGTACTGAATACTACAGGCAATTGTAACACAATGGTAAGTATTTGTGTATCTAAACATATCTAACTATAGAAAAGGTGCAGTGAAAATACACTGTAAAAGATAAAAAATGGTAAACCTGTCTAGAGCACTTACCATGAATGGAGCTTGCAGGACTGGAAGTTGCTTTGGGAGAGTCAGTGAGTTAGTAGTGAGTGAATGTGAAGGCCTAGGACATTACTGTACTCTACTGTAAACTTTATAAGCTCTGTATAATTAGGCTACACTAAACTTACTAAAATCTTTCTTTGATAATAAATTAACCTTTGCTTACTGTAACTTTTTAACTTTATAAGATTTTTCAATTTTTTTTTAACTTTGGCTCTTTTCTAATAACACCTTAAAACAAAAACATATTACAAAGTTGCATAAAAATATTCTCTCCATATATCTTTATCCTATAGGTTTTTTTTCTGTTTTTGAAAGCTTTTAGTTTTATATTTTACTTTTTAAACTTTTTTGGAAGCTAAGACACAAACACACACGTTAGTCTAGGCCTACACAGGGTCAGGATCACCAACATCACTGTCTTTCACCTCTACATCTCGTCCCACTGGAAGATCTTCAGGGGCAATAACATACAAGGAGATGTCATCTCTTCTGATAAAATGCCTTCTTGTGGCCCTTCTTCCTGAAGGACCTGCCTGAGGCTATTTTGTAGTTAGCTTTTTTTTATAATAAGAAGAAGTACACTCTAAAATAACAATAGAAAGTATAGTATACATTAAACATATAGTAACATAGTCATTTATTACTATTATCAAGTGTTATGTACTGTACATAATGATATGTGCTAGACTTTTATAGAACTGGCAGTGCAGTAGGTTGGTTTACACCAGCATCACCACGAACATGTGAGCAATGCATTGTGGTAGACGTTACAACAGCTATGGCATCACCAGGCCATCGGAATTTCCCAGCTCTGTTGTAATCTCATGGGACCAGCACCATACATGCAGTCTGTCATTGACCAAAACCTCATTCCAGGATGCAGGACTGTGTTCAAAACGCCTTCACCAGGACAGCTTTCAGCGTTACTTTGTTGACCACCCTCTAGTTTCACATATTTAAGATAGACAGTAATAATGAGATGGGATAAAACACTGAGACTCATGAAGTCAGTGACACCGAAGCCCCCGAATTAGAATCGTTGCCTGCCCAGCAATAGCAACGACTGGACAGCACAGATTCGGGGACCGCTGCCTCTGCTCAAGATGTTTCAAAGTTCTCTTGGAAATTCTTTCAAGCTCTGCCACATTCTTCTGAATATCTGAAATGTCTTTGTCTTTGGAAGGAAGACATGATTTATGGAAACAGCCAAATCCCTTGGAGCCAAATCTGGCAGGGGGTCAAGATGGGTAATGTTAGTTTAGAATTACCCATTTTAAATAGGAGGGCTGTCAGAGTTTTCTCAGCAAGGACTGGTTTGGTTCTTTCAGTGAAGATCAAGCGGTATATTATCTTTAAGCTTGCAGTAGAAAAATATGCATAATTAAAACATTTTTATTAGTGATAATCCCAGTCCCTAACCCCATTTACTATTGTTTTGTAGCAGGAGTAGCATGTGTATGTGTGAGAGTATAGCCATGTGTGTTTGATTATATGTAAGCAGGCAGATCAATCTATAGTTAGACAAGCATATATAGATGCAGCTATATATACTGTTTCTCATGGGATATTTTTCATTCCCTTTTCCCAGACATAGTTTCCAGAATTCTCCTATAAATGTGAACCTTTTTAATTGTTGATATTCCTCTAAGATAAGCAATTCTTAACCTTTTTTTTTTTAAGGTTACATACTTCTGTTAGAATTTTCTGAATATTATTCACCCTTTTGTAGAAAAAATAGAATTGTATACACGTTCATATGATTTGGAAAGGAGGGGAAAGGAACATCATGTTCAGAACTTTTGGCCTAGGATTTAGAAAGAAAAGTGGCTTAAAATTCACATCATAGGATATATTCATAAAATCAAGTTAAAAATGACTTTTCAATAGCTGGGGCATCTTTAGTTAATTAACTGAATTTCAGATTGCTTGAATAAGGCTAAGAAAAAAATTAGTGATGATAACAGAGAAGGAGAGAAGGCAGTGGGTCACTTTGTATTGACATTTGGATTATAATCACATAAAAGATTTCTATTTTCAAGATCTAGCAGGCAAGATATACTTTAAAACCCTTCTGATATAAAACATTTAAGAGCTGAATGAAGTGTAAGAGATCTGTTTAAAGGCATATCCAGGGGAGGAGTGGAGGGTGGGGGTTTTTAGAAGCGAAAATTGATCAGAAAGCACTAAATCTAAGAGGTAGGTAGTCTTAAAGTTGATGGCTTTTCTGGGGGCATCTGCCTATCTCTGGGTATTCAGACCCTTTGGTTTATTTGGCTGCCCAGAGGGAAGAGAAGATAAATGTAACATCCATGCAATGTGGGACAGATGATCCAAAATCCCTTCAGAAAGACTAGATTTCATAAAGCAAAGCCCTCAGCAAAAGAGTAAAAGAGACTATCACTCACCCCACAAAGAGAGAAAGGAATCTTACCTGTCTCTGCTTTTGTTGTAGGGACTAGTCACCTCTGAGAAATCTGAACCCCAAAACAGTTCTCACAAAAATGGGGGGGAGGGTGTCAAAGCAGACACTTCCTATTTGAACTAAAAATGACCAAGCCAAAGTTTTAGTTTAACATTCTCCTGGGTTGATGGAACCCCTAGGCACCTAACAGATGTGAGTGCTTATTATCTCTGAGAAAATGCACTTAGTAACCATGACTCAAAGAATTCACACAAATGAAATGCCAAAAATATCATAATGTAAAATGCATGAGGGAACAAGTTTTTATAAGAGTCAGGAGAAACAACAAAGAGTAAAATTAGACCCACTATGTCTGCAAAAAATATGAAGCCCCCTCAACTACAAACTAAGAAAGCTTAATTTATTTTTAAAAAATAAAGGAGGCATCAAAAGAGGAATAAGTACAATAGATTATGAAATATGACAAGGTAGACTTGAAATAGGACTTCAAACAATGAAAAATACAATTTAAATTAGAAACACAGTGATGGATGACATAGTGAATTAGGTACAATTAAAGAGAAAATCATTGAAGTGGAAAATAGGTCCAAAGAAATTGTTTATAATGTATACAGAAAACAGTAGAAATAATAAACAAAGGTTAAGAGAACCATAGGATAAAAAGTAGGTTTTTCACATATTTTATTGAAGGTCCAGAAAAGAGATAGTAAAAGGAATTGGGTGAAAAGAATATTTGAATATATCAGTTTTAAAAATTTCCAGGATTGATGAAAAGCATCCATCAGAGAACTCAAGAAATTCCACTACTGTGATATTTATCCAAAGGAAAAAAGACATTCTATAAAAAAGACAACTGCACTCAGATGTTCAGAGCAGCATAATTCTCAATTGCAAAGATGTGGAAACAACCCAAGTGTCCATCAATATGTGGATTAATAAAATGTGGTATATGGAGTACTACTCAACCATTAAAAAAAAAAATGATGAACTAATACCTCTTGTATTATCCTGGATGGAACTGGAGCCCATTCTTCTAAGTGAAGTATCACAAGAATGGAAAAACAAGCACCACTGTACTCACCCTTAAATTGGTACTAATTGATCAACACTTATGTGCACACGTGGAAGTAACATTCACAGGGCATTGGGCAGGTGGGAGTGGGGAGGAGGGGATGGGTAAATCCACATATGTCTGGGGGTTGGGCATGCTTGTAGCTCCAACTTCGGTGGTGCAAAGGCAATATATTTAAACAAAGCATTTGTACCCCCATAATATTGTGAAATAAAAAATTAAAAATTAAAAAAAATTTAAAAAAGAATTCTGACTAGTATTAAAACCAAAAAAAAAAAAAAAAAAGGAAATTCCAAACAAGATATATTGGAAAAAAAAATTTCTCAGAGTGTGACATTTCAACCAATCTTTTTTAGTAATAGATGAAGCAAACAAAAAACAAATGAGTAAGAATGTGGGAAATTGGAGAGAAAAAATTTGCAAATCTAATTTTAATAACCATGCATAAATGCCACATCCAACTAATAGAAAATACAGCAAGGCACACATGGAGAAGTAATGAAAATGGATGATGTCCCAGGCTGTAGAGCACATCTAACATATTTCAAAGAATCAATATCATGGAGATCATAGTCTCTAACAAAAGGCAATTAGATTAAATTCAATATCAAAAAGATAACATTAAAAACTTCAAATCATTGGAGATTAGAAAACACTTCAATTAACAAGTGGGTCAAAAAATTTAGAATTAAATAATAGTGAAAATACTGCATAGCAGAACTTATAGGATGCAGGTAGATTGGGTTCATGGAGAGAAATTTATAAGTTTAAAGATGTATATTAGAAAATAAGAAAGGCTAAAACAAGAAAGGCTTACCACACAACTTTAGAATTTGGAAATTATTTTTCTAAATGAATATGCCCAAAGAAAACTGAAGAAGGGAAATTATAAAGGTAAAAGCAGAAATCAATAAAATACAAAACATATAACAACAAAGAGGATCAATAAAACCAAAATAACTTTTTAAAATATGGATAAAAATTTATAGCAAGGATAACTGAAGGAAAAGAGAAAGATAGAAGGCAAAGAAAAATAATAAAGAGAAGAAGAAATAAATAATGTATGTAGGGTATACAACTGCAAATACAGTTGAGAAGAAAAGACTATGTATTATGAACAACAGTATGTTGATATATTTGAACTCTTAGATAAAACAGACACAGCTTTGGAAAAGAATATAACTTACAAAAATAAATTCAACAAGAAATAGAAAACCCACATTTTGCTTTAATTATTCAATAAATTGAATCAATAGCTTAAAATCTTCTCAATAAAACCTGGTCCAAAGATTTTACAGCTAGTTCTTCCAGGAATTCCATTTGTACACAGACTCTACCCAAGCATAGAAGAGGAAAGTCTCCCCAAGATGCAGCATTGATCACTATCAAACACAGTTTAAAAAAAATAATAATAATAACAAGCCAATTTCACCCATAAACATAGATATAAAAATCCCAAACAAAGTGTTAACAAACCTAATCTAGAAATATATTTAAAAGATAATACATTCTGACAAAGTTTGATTTAACTCAGGAATACAATTTTGACCTAACATTAGAAAACATGTCAATATAATACCCCATATTAACAGAACAAAGGAGAAAAGACAAATGATTATCTCAATTGATGCAGAAGACATTTGTTAAATGTCATCGTTCATTTGTGATAAAAGCTCTCAGCAAACTAAGAATAGAAATAAACTTCCTCACCCTGATGAGAGATATCAAGGAAAAACCCTGCAGTGGGCATCATACTTAACACTGAAACGTTAAAAGCCTTTCCTTTAATATCAGGAACAAGGCAAGGATGCCCAGTGTCTTCATGTCTATTCAAAGTTGCATTACAGATTCCAACCAGTAAGATAAGGAAAGTAAAAGAAATAAAAGGTATGAGGTTTGGGAAAGTAAAAATAAAACTGTTTTTTGCTTATAATACGATAATAATGAAATCCAGAAGGAATATATAAACATGTTTTCAAAATTAATAAAAATATAGTAAGACTAGAAGTTTTGAATAAATACATAAAAGCCTTTTTGATGGGTATTTCTATTTATTGCTGATACATGGAAACCAACAAAGATTCAAATTCAACTAAAATTAGAATATTTAAAAAACTCATAATTTAATTTTAAAAAGACAACATGATTAAAAATAAAAACCAAACTGGATAAAAGACACAATAAGGACTTTCACAAGAGAAGACACACAAAAAATGTTCAACCTCATTTGCATCAGGAAAATGCAAATTAAAGCCACAACCATCAGATTGGCAAAAATCAAAATCTAATAAGACCAAGGATTGGGAAGTCAGGGAGCAATGATAATTATTTATATCCTGCTAGTGGGAATACCAGTTGGCACAAACATTTTGGAAAATAATTTGGCATTATATTATAATATTAAAGATGTAAGATCTCCACATCTTGCCCAACAGTTTCATCCCTAGGCATGTACTCTTGAAATGAAACTCTTGTCCACTTAACTAAAAGATAGATATCAGAGTGCTCATAGGGAAATTTTTTTTTGTAATAAGTAAGCACTGGCCACAATTTGGGTGTCCATCGTCATTAAAATGGATAGACAGGTGGTGGAATATTCATACAAAGGAAGATGATTAGCCAAGAAAATAAATGAACTACATCTACACATATCAGCCTGGATGAATCTTAGGAATAGGATGTTGAGCAAGAGAAACATGTGATTCAATTTCTATAAAGTTCATAAACATTAAAAAATAAACAGCATATTTCCATATAGTTATGATAAAACTGCAGAGGAAGGAGTTTGGGCAGAGTTTCCATGTATGGTTGTATATTGCACAAGGCTATCCAGCCAAGAGGATGATGAGAGCTAAACACTATCCCTTAACTCTATTGCCAAGCCTTTTACCCTGCTGTAGGAATGAACGTATCTCCACTAGGAAGAAAGGAGACTCAAGTTTACCTACAGGCAGCTGTCGGGGTTGGGAGTAACACACATGGATGTGTCACAGCGTAAGGCAATATTATGTGCCTTCAGCTGTGTGGTAATAGATAACTGGCCATGTTGTTTACAATTTTATATGAACATATGAAGAACACATGTGTCAAATGAACACATGTATGCATATACACACACAACATACATACATAATTTAACCTTACTGTCCGCATCCATTTGTGCTGCTATAACAGAATACCACAGACTAGGTAACTTACAAAGAACAAAAATTTATTTCACACAGTTTTATTAAACATCAAGTAGCTACTGTTCTTGTTTTTCTCTCTCTCAAAAAAAATAATACATGTGTGTATAAAAAATACTTATGAGGCTGCAGAGAATGAAATGTTTAAATAAAGCCTGATTGCCAGGAACAATGTTTGCCTGGGAACATGAAAAGTCTTCTCAAAAGGATTTCTCAGAGAGTTACAGAACAGGGGTCTGGGCGGAAGGCGGCTTCTCTCCTTGGCTCCATTCAGCTCTACAGAGTCATCTCCAAGAGGTGGCTCATTGTCCCTGTATCAGCAAGAGAGTGAGAGGGGGAAGTTTCCATGGACTGGATTTTAACTCCGTCGGGCACTGAATAACTCTACCCATGGACGATAAAACTGAACTAGCTCTAAGAATCCTTCTCGTTTATATCCAACTTCATGATTTCCCTTATGTCATCCCCTCAGAGCTCCCATGCCCTGCTGTAAGGAAGGGATAGAGCAGCAGATGTTAGCATTTCTGCTTTGTGAGACAGAGAACCTCAAGTCCTGAGAGGTGGCATGACTCTTGTAGCATCAAGCCAGGCATGTCTTCTGGCACCTACTGCAATACTCTTCCTTTCCATTCCACAGAGCGTTGGGTTAAGGCAGAAGCAAAGGAGAAGACAAGAGAGGGGAAAAAGGGAAAAGATAAGGGGCTGATGGAAGAAAAGGAGAAGGAAGAAAAAGGCAAAATGACAGCCACTCCTGTGCAGAAGCAGTGAGAGGAAGAGGAGTATGGCGGAGTGTTTCCTCTGAGCCCCCTCATTGACTGGAGGAGATTAGATTAGAATGAGGGGCAACATCTGCCATAACAAAAGTGGTGTAATCAGGGATGAGCAGGCCCCCTTGAGGGTGTTCTGGAGCAAGAGGTAGTGTGTAGCCTTCTCAGGTCCAAGACCATCTCTTTGTTCTCTCCATCACTGCAGTCCCCATCAGGCTAACAGCATCCGCACCTGCGGTACTGGCTAAGCCTCCAGCCCTTCACAACAGGCATCCTTCATACTCTGTGGATTTCATCCATAGGCACCATGATGTCAGGGAGGGCTTAAGCTTTCCCAGAAACCTGCCATCTCAGGACCCCACTCTCCAACAAGCACACACACCTTTCAGTGTTGGAAGAAACTGAGGCCTCATGTTTGGCCTATTTGCCGACTGGCTCCAAGCTCTAATCCTTAAATATTGCAGCCCATTGCCAATGTGATGCTGAGTACGCCTGAGTAACTTTTTTGCAAAGTTCTAGCCAAGCTTGGGCAAGATGCAACTGAAGACAAGAGAAAACAACTTCCCCTTAGGTGAAGGTCACTATACAATGGTGCAATTCTTGGGATCTAAAGGTCGAGTTTTTTAAACTAACGATTTGATCTCCATTGCTTTAGTGTAAATTGGAAATGGATACCATGTCTTTAATGCTAATTAGGCATTGCGTACTTAGTCTTCCAGGCCTCATGTAAATAACAATTAGCAATAATTTAGCAGTTGTACATGCTGGCATCTTCTAAGCCATACCATTGTATACCATTCCAAATTCCTTTGCATTAATTAGGATCATAAGCCAATCAGCACTAATTAGGAAGAAAATAAGTATAATAATAAACGAAACAAAATTAGTGATTTGTATCTGGTCGGTAGTTCCTTCCCTCTGCAGTTCATCAAATAGTCTTAATGCGTAGGAACTTCTTGTAATTGAAACTAATTATGAGGTTTCCCCTGCTACTTTGAGCCTCATGTTCAAATCCCACGAAGCTCATTAAATAAGTAACAAAACTAGAATCTTTAGCACATATTGTAACTTGGATCATGTTAATTAGCACCACACGCAAAAGGCAGCGAGAAGCCGTTTAGCAGCCCCTGTTCTAGTTAAAGGGAAGTGAGATTGGGATCATTACAGTTCTTTGGGGCTTTTCCGAAGCCAGGCCAGTAGTTGGTGGGCACGGTGGTGAGAAAGTCTGTGTGGTGATGCAACCACGTACAAGGCAGAGGGGAGGGGAATCCAAGGCCAAGCTGCCCCTTGACTGTGGCATTTCTAGCCCTCCCAGTTGTGTATGGAAAACACCTGAGTAGGGTGGTAGCCCAGCTACAGGGGAGTCTCCTTACTCCAGGAACTCACCCCACACTTGACTCTGTGGCAACCCCTTCCCTACCTTGGGCCAGTTGTAGGTAGAGCTTTTCTCTTCAAGGTTGATTGGTGAGCCTTAAAGACCCCAGAGAATTCACTTGCCCTGCACAGAATGAAATTGTATACACATAAACCCATGTGTCTGTTTCTAGTCAAACATATGTACCATTCAGTAGACATATTGACTGTATTCACAGTTTCCAGCGCTGATCTCAACGACTGCCGTTCCCTTTCCATATACAGCTAGATCTGTAGATAGCGCTCTAGGCTGCAATTGGAAGATGCCGTACGAATAGACTCACCCACCAATGTCTTTTGCCCTCCTCTCCGTGCTGTGGAGCAGTCTAAAGTTAAGCACTCGGGATGGTGATGGGGAATGTTGGAGACAGGGAAGTATATCCACAGGGATGTTGGTTTACGGTGTACCCACCTCCAGTATGAGAACTCAATAAACAATATTAATCACTGCTGTTTTATGAGAAGTAGTTCTAAAGTCACCCTAACAGAAAGTACTTGATACTCTGCCATTTTGACCTGTCAAGCTTGATGGCTTGATGACAAAAAAGACATGGCCAGAGCTTTCCAGACACCCAGCTGAATCAGAGCTAATGATGTCTTAAGCTGGTGATGTTGACCTTATATATTTGGAGGTAGAATCTTCTGGTTCTTACGTAACAAACAGTTAACAATCCTGAACATCCTTCTGACCTCAACTAAGGCCTCATTTCTCTGTAAAGAAGCTCCTACTCTTTGTGCTTTTTTTTTTTTTCTTTTTACTTCTACAGCTCTGGTTATCACTATGAGACTCACTTATGCATGGTTCTAAGTTGTCTGATGATATTCTGAGGGGTAATAGTCTGATCTTCCTAATCAGATTATTAGTTATTCAAACTCACATGTCATATTCCTTTGCAACCCTACAATGTGTGACCCAGGCAGAGAACAAAAAGTTTCCAATAAGTTCTGATGTGTTGATAATTCAACATTTGCAAAGAACATCCAGAGCTCCGTGTAAGAACAACACTTTGAAAGTAGAAAAATATAATTTTAATCATTCTTATATTGCTTTCAGTATTTTATATGTTGTGCAGTGTGAGTGAGTGTGTAGATGAAAAGTCTGCAGTCTTTAACATCATCTACTAAATGATACCTGAAAAAATCTCTGGGACTTGTGCACTGTGCGTCCATATCACTGGCATTATTTTATGTGTTATTAATGGATTATAAAGTTGGTGCTTTGTCTACATAGACATAATAGGATGGAAAGTTAGAACAACCTCAGAGATAACTCATGGCAACCCTTCTTACTAATGCTTCACAGTAAAAAGGAAAGTAATAGTTATTAGTTTGCCTGCATTGCTAAAATCAGCTGGCTTGGTTAATCTATTTCATAGTGATTGATTCAATTTGCCTGTGTATACACAACCCCAATGGCACACACAAGTATTTTTAAGGATGTAATCCTGCATCATGTAACGCTGGGTAATTCACAATGAAACTAATAAGATAATAGTTATGTCCTGCCACTAGTAGTTTACAGTCTAAGAGAGCTCACGACTGATCATAGTGAAATTAAATGCAGTCAAATTAAGATGTTTAACCAAGAGAAAGAGAATAGGCAAAACACAAAAAGCTTGTTAGTCTTTCTTTTTTTAACCAGAGATTATAGTTGCCAATATTGTCTCATTCATAGTCCAATGTTACATTATATGACAATGATCTGTTTGCATGCCTGCCTCCCCTAGTAGCACTGCACTCTAACTTCCTCATTGGCATGAAGGCCAACGAAGGGCCTCAGATGGTGTTTTAGTAAGAGGGATCAGGTTTGGCATAAAGATGCCTCGGCTGGGCTTCTCAGCCAAAACATTCATCCCCAGTAGAGGAGAAAACAGGAGTCTGGTCTTGGTTATTAGGTAATCAGATATCTGGACTGAGACAGACAAAAGCATGCTTATGCTAGTAGAATCAAGTCATTAGGCAAAGACATAATCACAAGGGAAAACTGAGAGCCCAGGGATGAGAACAAGGCCCGGGGACAGAGCAGGATGCTGCTGGACATTGACGTATTGCCCTGAGGTTTCTGAACATGCTCCTGCCTGGACAGAGCATGGTAGCCGTGTTGGGGGAGGTGGGGAGACTGCAGTTAGAGAGCTCTGTGGATCATTACAAAGCCCCACCACCACCACCACCTAATCTGTTCAAAATGTATCTGTCTAAATCTTACTAAATATAATTTTAAAATAAAAAAAATACATGTCTATTTTAGACTTGATAAGGAAACCTCCCAGAATTCCATAGCTTTTGGTCTTACAATTTTCTCATTGGAAAAAAAATGAAAGAAAAGGCAGAGAAGTTGTAAAGGAATATGATGAAGACCTTAAACAGTAACTAAGATGCTGCTAAAAATCTGTGTGCCTAGATCAGTACACCACTGGCAATGCACACAACACACCAGTGGAAATGCACACAACATACGCACATACACACGTACACACTCACCCCCAGGAAACATTACATTAGACAGAGTGCACACCTTACATTTTCATCTGCTTAAAAGCAGTACTGAGTTACAGACAGCCTGAGGACAACACTGAGGCCAGGAGGTATTGAAAGTGGGACCCCAACAAAATGGAAGTTGCAATAATCCAGGTCCTCACTACCTTGCAAACAGGTTTCTTCCTTAGTATGTACGCATGTGATCACTCATTCTCCACTTGCTGAACACCTCTGAATCAATCTCCACTTGCTGAACACCTCTGAATCCAACACTGCACTAAATGGTTGAGCTATGAGGGACAGCAGTGTAGCCTGGAGTCACAGCTTTACAGATGTGTTCTAATTTGAGCCCTGCAAAACCGCTGCAGTAAAGATATTACTATTCTCCTTTTGCAATTAGGGAAACTGAGACTTAGCAGGGCTAGGGAACATACCCAAGATGGCACAACCAGAGAGGGGTGAAACAGACCTTAGAGTCCCTAAATCCATGCTTTTTCCACTATGCTACCTTCACTCTCAGCTGACTCATCCTGAGACAGAAGAAAGTCAGGGTGGGATGTCGTAGCACAGAAGTAGAGGGAGCAGCTCCTCTATGTATCTCCATATTATGTGCATTACCCAAAGCTCCCCCACCAAAATAATACTACTAATAACCTGTCTAAAAATACCACAGATCTGAAAAGTCTGAAAAGCTTCCTCAGAAAAGCTTCACTTTCGCACATTAAAATCCTTTTGAAAAAAACAAACCTTCCCCACCATGGTTTAAGTCACTTGCCCACCACATCTTTCTCTCTACACCACTGATGGAAGACATTGCAAACATTTGCCCTAGAGTCCTGTCTTTCAGGTCTGGGGTCTGAACAGGGCAGGGGATACAAGGCACAGGTGGAGGGTGAGGGTTCAGGAGAATCTCTTCTTCTTCTTCTTCTTTTTTTTTTTTTTTTTGGTCAAGAGGAACAGATTCCATTCCTGAACCCTCTGCCATTTTATAAACAAGGCTGTGCACACAGCATTCCTCCCAAAGCACATGGTCCTGTTTTTAAAACACAGGCCTAGTCCTTTCTGGAATTTCGTGTTTGCCTCTTCCTATTCATTTGGGATTTATTTTAATTTGGTGGTATTTATGGTGGCTAGGGATGGAACAGTTCTCCCATTCATTTTCTCTTTTCTTTTATCTCTCCCTCCACACTCTATATCTTTTATAATTATGTTTTTAAGCCTATAAATGTTTCCAAGGGCAATGCCAAATTTTAAGTACTGCTTGTTATTACCTTCGGTGGGTGGTTTCACCCTCACACCTGTAGCCTCCAGTTTTTGCTGACATGCTGTGGTTCCTCTTCCAAAGTTCTCAGGCCTCAACAACACCTGCACCTGAGGAGATATTATTGAGCTTCTTTCCTTTATTTGGAAATGCGTTGGTTCTTTTCAACATGGCGGGCCAGTTTTTAGGAGTCAGGTGAAAATGTGATCCTGGAAAGGACAGTGGAAACTTGGCTGAAAACTGGAACAAGTGGGGTCCTTAACTTCTCAATACTGCTTTGGGGACTGGCAGTTTAAGGACTTGGGTTGTTGCGGGGGGAGATGGGGTTGACTACCTTAATAAATATGAGATATTAGTATCAAGTAATGAGATTAATCCATTTAAGAAATATACTGATATGTACCAAACCCAATGAATACGTCCTTGTCACGGGAGGATACATCACATTCCACAAAGCTGCCATTGCTTAAAGTACTCTGGAATATTTCTGGAATTGTCTCCAGAGACTTTGGTACATGTTCTTTTCAGTATTCTCAATCAGGGAAAATCTTCATCTTCTGAGAATACAAAAAATATACTTCCAAAAATATATATGCTTTCAAAAATCACCTGTAGACAATACTAGTGAATCAGTTCCCAGTCTGTGATTATCACAGGTTCCTGAGGCTGAGTTTGTTGATTGGCTTGCAGTTGGGTTTTAATAGTCAACCAATGTTTGAACAATGTCAGTATCTTCAGCATGAGTAATTTGCTTTCTGCAATGACTCCCTTCCATTACTACTCATTTATGTAGGTGAATGCAGCCCTACTCAGTGGCCTTTGTCCCATTCAATGAGCATGATTAGACTGCAGTCTACGCAACCCAGCACCACCATGAACCGGGTGCATGGGCAGTGTCTGCTCTGGGCACAGCCTCACAGGAAGTGCTTCCTGCTGTACTCGTGGAGAGGTGACTAGCCTATCTACATCCCTACAGTCAAACCATCCTCATGCGAACCCAAGAAAAGACCAAACTTCCCTTCCCACCTTAGATGCTGGAAGAATAGTGATATCATGAGAAAACAAAAACAGCAGTAATCTGAAAGTCACTTTTCTTAAATCTTCACAAGGTCTGATTGCAGAGGGACTTAAATATCTGTTGACTTCAGGAATCTAATGCAGTGGCTTTGTTTTAAAACTCAAGAGGGGTGACATTTCTTAACATTGTGCTCTGTGATTTGGGCGTGGGTAGTCCTTCCATAAAATAATATCCCCTACAGCAGTAATGCTCACCTGGGGATGATTTACCCCCCAGGAGACATTTGTCAGTGTCTGGAGACATTTTTATCACAACTAAGTGGAGGTTTATACATCTAGTGAGTACAGGCCAGGGATGCTGCTAAACATCCTACAAGGCACGGGACAGCTCTTCCCTCCTCCCTATCATGAAGAATTATCTGATCTAAATGTCAAGAGTGCTGAAGTGGAAAAACCAGAACAAATCTCACCTGGTGGAAATCAAGGCAACATATGGCATAAGTGTGAACATAGCCCTGGCAAGATATCACGTACACGCCTGCCTTCTTTGAGCAAGATTTAGTACAGGGGCCAATTACTGTGGTTCTCTTTAGCTCATACCATTAAAACAGGAATGCCCCAATAGATGCTGCCCTTGGCATCCCAAATTCATCTTCTCTGCACCAATGTTTGGTGTAAGGATGGGCCTCGCTGTCACCCGGGCATGGTGCATCTTTCACGTGTGGTGTGCAGAAGACACAGCCTCTCTGCTATCCATGTCTTTGCAATTTTCACTCTCTATTCTGTAACCAACTGCCTGTTATAGAATCAAAGAACATTACAAAGGAAAAGGCTCTTCTGATTATCTTACCTGGGAGGAAACAGAAATCACAAGAATTCGGGTAATTCTCCAGGTAGATGAAGAAGCAACAGTATCAGGACCAGGTCTCCTGAGACCTAACTTGCTGGCCACCTCACCACCGTCTCACCACACTTCTGTCCTGTAGGTGCAGGGAGCAGCAGCCCCAGGCCCAGTGCCCCCGGCTCATAACAGATTTTTTTACATGCCCAGGCAGTGAAATCACAAGCTTCACTCAAGGGTGAGAGCTTATTTCTCTCTGCTGCTGGACCCTGCAGAGTTTCTGAACTGTAAAGCTCAATCCCTGGCCTTTCTGCTGAGATTAGAGAATGATTTTCTCTTTTCAGTTCATACCCAATGTCATTTTTAAGACATCATTAATTGACATTGGGAGCAATCCTGCTAAGCTTCTCCTCCATCATGGTCAGGGAACATCCCAGGAATATAGCTGGTGTGGGACAAAGGAATTTCATATACTGTGATTATTATTTTAAAATAGGTCCACTGAGTAGGAAAAGCCCAGTGACCTGGAAAGTCCCATAAGGGTTTTGCCACAGCATCTCAGGGAAGGAATGAAACCAATATCGTGACAAGATAGGCACCAACCATCATCACTACACAAGAAAAAAGGTATAGTAAGAATATACAATGTTAGTATACTAATTAGTCATGTCTTGTTCCCTTGAAATTTACTAAATAAAAACTAATAAAACAAAAATTTTGATGGTTAACCCTTAAAAATTCCCCAAATTAAGGTGTTTTTCAAACCATTCTTAGGCTCCCCATAAGGTAAGTGAAAGGAGATGCAGTAGTTATTTCTCTGTTGGAAAGGGTGAGCACAAGAATATTCAGCCTGCCAGCCAGATGTAGACCTAGGATAATGCCTGTAATATGGTCAGAGGATCATCGGATCAACAGATTCTTAAAACTGGGAAAGAATTTCTAAGCGCACCCAGAAAGTATGCATTGGATCTGAGCTGAGGACTTTCTGTAAAGAGCAGGCATGAACTAATAAGACTCAGGGAAAGATCTGCAGGCTCCATGAGGGTGCCTGGAGGGGACAGAGTGCAAAACCACTTGCAAACTCACCAAATCAGGGAATAAGCTTTGAAAGCTATTCAAGGCCTGATTTGAGTCCTCCCTCCTCCG
This sequence comes from Eulemur rufifrons, assembly GCF_041146395.1. Classification (NCBI taxonomy): domain Eukaryota; kingdom Metazoa; phylum Chordata; class Mammalia; order Primates; family Lemuridae; genus Eulemur; species Eulemur rufifrons. Next base: position 23,461,216 of record NC_090987.1, on the reverse strand, counting down.
TAAAGTCTTAAAAGCTTTCTTAATCAGCATATTTCCCCCTTTACAGAGCATTTTCACTTAATACATATCTGTCCCTACTAACTTATTCTTGAATTGCTCCTTACAGCTTTGTTCAGAGTCTCTGCAACTATATTAGTGTACTAGGGCTGCCGTAACAAAGTCCCTCAAGCTGGCGGGCTTACACCATAGAAATGTATCATCTAACAGTTCTGGAGGCTGAAAGTCCAAGATCAAGGTCTGCAAGATTGGTTCCTTCTTAGGAGTTTGAGAGAGCCTCTGTTCCATGCTTCTCCTGTTGCATTTGGTGTTCTGCTGGCATCTCTGGCTTTCTTTGGCTAGAAGGTGCATCACCCCTAACTCTGCCTTCATTTCACATGGTATTTTCCCTGTGTCCACGTCTCTGTCCCAGTTTTTTCTTTTAGTAAGAACACGAGTCATTAAATTAAGGCCCACCTTTATGGCCTCATTTTAACCTGATTACCTCTGTAAAGACTCTCTCTCCACACAAGGTCACAATCTGAGATACTGGGGGTTAGAACTCCACATATCTTTCTGGGGGGCTTACAGTTTAGCACACAATAGCAACTAAAGCGTAAGGTCTCGAGGGCAGAAATTGTCTTATATCCCTATGACCCTATTGTACAATGTTCGCTGTGCAGCACATAGTAAGTTTGTTGGTTAATCAGAAGTGCAATGTGGAGCCACAAATACATGATCTCTGGTGGAGCTGCAGAAGGCTGGTTGGTGGGAGATTGTCATTTAAGAAGTTCTGTCAAATAATGCCCACTTCCCCTAGTTGTAAACCTCCTAGCTATATAAACTGCAAAGTTGGGGAACTACGTGACTCAACCAGACCAGTTAGCATTCCAGCCCCAGTCAACTCATTCCTGCCCCACATCTCTCTCTGACTCAGTTTCCAGCTAATCACACTCAATGCATCTTATTCACTGTGCAGTTGTTATTTTTATCTCTTTAATTTATCCTGTGCAGTAATGTACTATATTAGATGTGTTGTTATTTTTAATTTGTCTTGTTCTGTCTTTCTCTAAACATGTTTGTTATAAAACAAGACACATTTTGAGGGCTCGTTGACGACATAAAACAAAAGATCTCCAATAATTCTTAAAACCTCACTTTGATGATTATTCTCTTTGTTCGAAAACTTCCATAGGCTCCCAAGGGCCTTCCAGAGACAGCTTATGAGGCCTCAAATGATGTTCTGCATTTCTTGCCTACTGTCTTCCATTTACGTAGGAAGATTCCTTCCTACCAGGACATGGTCTCCTGATCTCTCCCACCTCATAGCTGTGATATTTTTTTCCATTTTTCCTTCCATCCTTAGGATTTATTTGCATATTTACCCAGAGATATTGATACTTAGAAACTCTCAAAAATGAGGAATTTTGTCTTCAAAATTGAGTCAACTGGCTATAATTTGTCTCTTTATTAAGGCCAAGGTATTTCTTGAACCTAACATGACCCAGTAACCTTTGAAGCTATTCTGAGGATGAAAAAAGCAAACAGGCTGAACCATGGCTGGACCACACAGGGTCCCAGTGGATCTGTCAGTCCATGTTCCGGAAGTCACAAAAGGCAGATATTTGCCCAAAGCCTCCTGCTGGAGTGCTCCAGACATGCCTCCAGAACCTCCCGAGGCTTGGCAAGGGCTCCTTCAAAGCACCCAGCTCCCAAAGCCAGGCTTTGCATAGTCTAAGCCTGTCCCCGATGCCTTCCATGAACTCCTGAGGAACCCTTAGCCCTCAGTCTGTGTACACAGGAGGAAGATTCAGAGAGAGCTCAGGATAGCCCTCTGGACATCAGTATTTGATTTTCCCCCTCTTTCTTGTGGTGGGAGCAGCAAAAACCAAACTCCATCTTGCCAATAAGGGACAAGAGTTTTTGTACATTCACCTCTTGGATGTTGAGAATGTGGGTATAAAGTCTCAGTGATAACTCGCAGGGGTCCAGATGGGTCGGGTCAGGAGCCTGGTTTTAAAATGATGTGTAGTCTTCATCAGAGACCAGGTATTAATATGTTCTTCAGGGGTCCGACAGAAAGGTTACCCTAATTGGTGTCTCTTCCCCCTTTCACATACCGGGATTAAATTCAGAGGTTATTTCCGGGAAAGGCAGCCCAGGATCTGTTCTTGAGGAAGTAGTGATGCCAAAGGTCCCATCCTATTCCTCTCTCAAAAACACAAAACACAAACAAAGCAAAAATATGCAGCTTGTAGACGTTGAAAGAAAAAAGACTTTGGAGTCTGACAGACCAGGTTTCTACTTCTGGGTCCAACTAGTTACTAGTTCTGACCTCAGGCAAAATAGTTGAGGTATCTAAGCCTCCATTTTCCTCCTCAGAGAAATGGGAACAATTATGCACACCTTAAGATACAAAAGGAGGGAGCAAAAATAAATCCCAGAACTCTCGGATTCTCTTTCTTCTGGCTAAAGGCAAGGCTCTGACTGCCCTATAAGCTAACAACAGCAGGCCCCAACTCCTGGCGTGGGCGTGGTGGTCAGCACCTTCTGAGCCAGCCACGTGGGGAGGAGGAAGGCAGGCCCACCCTCCCTCCTTGCCGTCCAGGTTGGCTTTAGAGTTCACACGTGTTTCCAACAGCTCTGGCAGCGGAGGAATGAAGGCGAGGCCACAGAACAGCTAGTGTCCCCTTGGCTGCGGGGCAGGATGTGGCACCTCCCTCCGGGGCTGGCTTCCACAGATGAAAAAATGGAGGTGCCGGGGGGGGGCCACTGCCCCCTTGCACAGTGGTGGCAACGCGCCTTTTAATGAGGGCTCCTCAGAAGCCATGTTCCCAGATGGGAGGACGCAGGAAGAAGTGTGTTCCCACCCGGCCGCCAACCGTACCTACGGGGCACCGGAAGGAGTCTCGCTCTTAGCCCTGGGCCCCGCAGCCAACCTCACAAAATGCTTTTTGGTGTTTGCCAACAGGGAAGCGCGGGCTGCAGCTGCAGCGGCAGGTGCTGGCTGCCAGGTTCCCCGTGGCAACCCAGGTGTACGCCAGGTTAGCAGCTCTGCCTCGGAGAAATGGCCTCCATCTCAGATGCCTGTGGCCTGAAGCACAGAGTGGAGCTGTGTACCCCCGCGGTGGGAAGATAATGATTGCGCTGGTTTTTATGGGGCATAATATAACCTCAGTGGGTGGTTCAGCAGTGGCAGTGGCTTTTAGAGGGTATGGAAGATTGTAACATGCCTGGTGTTTTTTGTTTGAGGGATTTTTCTTTCATTTTTGTTGTCATCATTCAGTCCAATTTATCTTTCGTAGGTTTGCTCAGGTCCTTGGCGGATGTGTTTACGGCTCCAGGAGGGCCTTGCTTCCAGCCACATGATAATTCAAGTCTGCATTTGTATGTTTTGCAGAAAAGTTCACATCTAGGATCTTATTTGGGTCTCTCTGTGAGATAGTGAGAGGGACATAGATTAGGAATCGCTAACCTGCTCTGTCTGGTGTGTAAACCGAGGCCCAGAGAGTGACCTGCCTGGTTGAACACCACGTGTTATGGAGCTGGGACCCCAAATCAGGTCTTCTGAGTCCTAGTGCCTTATCCGTTCCAATCTCGCATGCTACTCATGTCTCCTGCTAGCCCTGTGTTTTTGTTTCCAGTTGGCAGCGAACTGTTTAATCACATGTCCTTTCCTCTGATCGGTTGTGGTCTTGCCTTTGGTACACAGATCAATGCCTGTTAACCACAGTCCTCCGCCTGGGAGGCTCTGTTACTGAGCACGGCGGGGGAGAGGAAAGGAGAAACCCTGAGTTATAAAAGCATCTCCTCCTCTGCACCATGCCCCCCTCTTCCAGCCACTCCCCCGCACCCAGGCCCCGTCTCCATCTGCTTCTACCCCGCGGCCCCCCACACCCCAGAGCTTGTCTTGGCATGAGCTGATGTTGCTCCTGGAGGTTCAGGCTAAGTCAGACATCAAGGGTGGCTTAACTCCTGGACCCAAAAGCACCTCGTTTAAAGATCAGCTGATGCTTTTGCCCCCATCATATCGGTAAATTCACACTCTAGGGGGCTGTTAACTTCCAGTTCTTCTCAAGATAGGAGGAAGCCTGGACCTGGAACATTTATAAAAACTGATAATCCCCAAATTACCTATGTACACACACACACACACACACACACACACGCTTCCTGTAGCTTTTCTCATTAACTTTTTAGGAACTTGACGGTGATATGTGTCATGACATTTTTTGGTTTAGGCAGGTGTTAAAATGTGTATACATTACTTAAATAAATAACTAAGCACACAGGAAAGCAGCCCAGAAGTTTTTCCAAAATACAGTGGTGAGACAGTATGTCACCAGTGATGGTTCTTATTGGGATTACTAGAAAATGGTTTCTAGAATTCTTCCCCTCTCTCTTAATTCACAACTAACTGAAAGTAATAACAATAATACTAGCAAATACTATTAGGGCATTTACCATGTGCCAGACATCGTGCTAAATACTGTGCACTTATAAATACATAGCCGTTATTTAGTTATCCCTCACAACAACCCTATAGAGTTGGGCACTACTAATATTTACAGATGAGAAAATTCAGGCTTAAGGGGCTTAAGTAATTTCTCAAGGTCACGGCCGGCTTATGTTGGGGTCTAAAGGAAAGCAAAGCTCTAATTCTAAGAGGCAAATGATAATTTTATAACTGTACAAAATTAGGATAGGATTACATATGATATTCAGTAAGAAGACATAATTCATGTGATCAAGTGAAATCAAACAATTTACTGATATGGGTGCTCTGGGATGCCAAAGAAATACGCAGCACAGTTCCGGGATTAAAGAGTCTACAATCTGTTAAGGGTAAATAAGATATAAGCATGTGAAAACATAAATCACAAATGATGACTCTGATTTGATTGGAACAGGACGATGTGGTTAGAATCATAGACTTGTAGGGTGGAAGCGACTTGTACTCCAGGGATGTGTGTTGTGACACTGGCGTGCAACACTGTGTTGGACCTGGGGTGGCCCCCTGGAGATCTGGTCAATGATTAAACAAACAAACCAACAAGATCATCTAGACAGTTCTCCTGTCTAGTGCAGGAATTCTCAAAGCAGCAGGGCCGGGGCCTCAGAGGGTGCAAGGCAGCCTATGCCGTCTTGTAGCAGGGATTGTGTTCAAAGTGCTAATCCAGGAGAGCGAGACAAGGAAACGGTGCCTTAGTGGAAATCACTACACTGCTCCTCTTCATCCACAAAGTCTCATTAGGGGAAAACAGAACAAAACAAAACAAAAAAACTGAGCTAAACAGTGTGCTTAGTGTCATACTTGATTTGCATACAGGTGCAACCTCTCTTTCTCTCAGGGCCAGGTAACAAACAGTCCGATGCCCAATAGCCAGTTTGCAAACAGACTTGGCATAGCGCTAGGCTACAGCTGTGCGCATTAGTCTCAGTGGTCTTCTGATACCTGCTTCCCACGTGTGGCCACCCCACAATGCTCACTGGCTCTTTGTGCTGTCCTGGGAGTCAGACCCCTAGGTCTGAATGCCACCTCTGTCCAGGAGCACCATCTTGGACAATCAGTCTTTGAAGATGCAGAGGGAGATTGTGTGAATTACAGAAAATCATCCATAGGAAATGTCCAGCTCATAGTAATGCTTTTTACCTAGAAACACCTGAGAGGTTTTATAAAAATAAAGATTCCTGTAAAATAGAGATCCTAGGTTATATTAAAGGCTCAAGAAATGGTAGAAGAGTGATTCCTTTTTAAGTCTCTAACCTTGACCCAGGGGAGTTGAGGAGGGACAGACATGAGCCTTAGTGTGACAAAATGCACCCGGATTTGTTTCAATCACAGGTAGTGAGAGATGCAGATAGGAATGACTGTCACGAAAGGAGAGGTTTTTATACTCCCAGGTCCCTAGGAACAGAAGGCATGGCACACCATGCAGGGCCACATGAGGAAGAGCCAGGTCAGTCAGGGGGCAGAGGGATGCGGGGAAAGTGTGGACACAAACGTTTATTGTGGCTTTTTTTGTGGGAAGGACCAGGCAAGACTGAGTAGGCAGATTCAGGATTGGCTAGTTGGAATAATTTCAGCAGGCTCCAGGGTGTAGAGGTTGTCCCTGGTTGCTTGGTACCTGGCCCTAGGGTGATATTACAGCAGGGGGGTAGTGGCTTAACCTGTGCGAGCCCCATCAGGGAGGTGGTTGGCAGAGGTGGCTCTGGGCTGGTTGGTTTGCATACGCAAGGTGCACTCTCAGGGGTGTCCTTTGCTATCTCTGGGAATTATCCAGCCCTGGGAGGGGCAGTCTCTCCAGAGTCTGCAAGGCCCCAGAGGTCAAAGCCTCATAAGATATAGAAAATCAAAACAGGATTAATACACTTGATCCTGCAATTCTGGATGTTGGCAGGAGGAGGGTTGGTACTTACAAAAGGCAGAGTGATGGCTTCTGGCAAGCTCACAGCCTCCTCACCCAGCCTCTGGGTTCCAGAGTCCCGTGGGTGTCTGCACAGTAGAAAGTAGGATTCTGGGTGGGTGCCAGCCACAGTGTCCCCACCCTCCCACCATTCCTAGTGGCCAAGATGACTTGGGAAGGCCCAGCGCTCACCCCTTTGGCCTTCCACCCTGCCCAACTGCTCTGTTTCCGATTACACACTGGACGAGTGGTGCTATGACAATCTGGTTGTCTCAGCCCTGCGGGAGCTTTGAGAAACCTGTTCCTAGATCTGGAGTCCACTTAGACATAGACTACTTAGGACAGGATCTGATTGTTTTTGAGCAGCAGCCACGAGTGGCCTTGCCTTGCCCCGTGTCAGTCCTCAGGCGTCCCCAAGCCCGCAGTGAAGTCTGAAGCTGCAATGGTTGTGGTTGACAGACAAAAACTCACCCACCAGGTTTCTCCCCACTCTGTTTTTAAATTCGCTTTCAGGAACAGGCATGTGGTATCCAAGACACTTGGGAATACACAGATGTGTTTAAACAACTTGGTTTCTTCTCAGGTTCTGCCTTAATTCAATAATCCATTCATTCTTTCATTCAACAAGCAAATGATGTTTGGCAGAATTTTTTTTCTTTTTTTTTCTGAATTCCGAGAGAGTACAGCAAAATGAATCATTGAGCTTTGGGACTCAAATTCTCCAAGGTGGGAGGGCTGCGGAAAGCCAGTGTCTGCTGTGCAACCAGCAGCCAGAATGGAGGCTGGGGAGTTGGGGAAACAGCCTGGGGCCGTCCGCTAAGAAACAACCGAAGTTCCTACAGCCCATGGCAACAAGGCAGAGTTATAAAGTGCTCAGAGGAAGGGGGTTCGGCTCATGCCACCGCGTTAGCTCTGCTCTGCTTCACTGACCACAGAGTCTTCCCCTAGCTCTGACCTGCCGTCCTGCAGGGAAGGAGCAAAGGAGGGAGGAGTATATGCCGTAGCTCAGGGCACAGCCACCATCTCGGGAAAATCATCCAGTTGTGTCCCACTGTAGGACAAGGGCAGCACATGTCAATTTAAGCCCGTGCAACCAGAGACAGGTTCGTATAGATTGAAATAAATTAATAAATATGCTCTTGTTTAACAGGGAAACTCGGTTTACCTTCCTGTTACCATCTGGTCTAGTGATGGCTCACTGAAGTTCTCCTGACACACGCTCAGGAAACAAAACGTAGAGGGAATCCAGTGTCTATTCTTGACAGGGTCAACAAACCGGGACGGTATGGTGTTGCTTAGTGGTTAAGACTTTGTCGCCAGTGTGCATGCATTCAAATTGTGACTCTGTCACCTACTAGTTATGGTAACAAAGAGTGAATTACTCTTTCTGTGCCTCAGTTTTCTCCTCTGTTAAATGGAGATGAATATAATGCCCCAACAAATAGGCTTGCTGTAAATATGAAATGAGGTAACACATGTAAGGGGTGTGGAGAGTGTCATAGCATAGCACACCTGCAGTTTAAGTATCGGTTATTACTGTTATCAGCACGGTTGTCAGATAAAGGGTTTCAGGAGCTGGGATACTGCAGGCTGCCATGGGTCACCTGCCCTGTCCTCTCTGCCTTGGCATCAGGGGTTCCCTGATGGGTGTCGCACCTTCCAGGGCCTGGGAAGGATGTTCCTGGAGGTTAGAGCAACTCCCCCACAGGTTTTGCAGGGTCCAGAGCACAAAAAGTAGAAAGGAATGGCCCCAAACCTGGCCAGGGAGAAAGACAATGAGTCTCAACGAGGTGCTAGAGTAAGTCCAACCTTTGAAGAGTCATTTCCGCTTTCTACTCTTAGGGGTCTGAGCTAGAGGAGTTGTTCCATTGAGTGTGTCAGATTTTCTCACATTTTGGCCCAAATTCAGGAACCTGCGGTCTTTGCCCGATCTATGGATGGGCAGCTGACATCTGGGTTTTGATCTAACTTCACCTCCATCACCATGAAACATTTACCTAAGAACTTAACCTCAGTTAATAGATATAAGGTGCTTAGAAGCAATTTTACTTTTCTCAAGGCTTTAAAATATAACAGACAGGCACCCACTTTTCCTAGGTGACCATCAGCATGCTTTGCACCACCCCGCCCGTGCCTCAGGCCTGTTAAAATTGGCAGAAGGTCAGAGCGCTTTTGAAGATGCATAAGCAACCCTGTGTGTGTAAAGTAAGAAAAGAATGTTAGAGCACACTTCATACCTGTTCATCTACATTTACCAATGTTTCACACTAACAAGCGCACGTATAATTAGGGCAATGGCGGGGGGAGTCAGTGGCAAAATTATGTTATAGAAACAATCTTGGGTTGAACAGAGAAAAACAGATCACAAGTATTACATATGTATGTCCATAAATCATCTCTTTAGCAGGGAGAAAGAAAAGAGATTTGACATTTAGTCATGGGGATATTACATTCTTATATTAGATGCTTTTATAAGACATCCCAGTCAGTCAGTCCTCGTAATGACTACATGGGAGGAATTATTATCATTTTACATTTAAAGAAACTGAGGCCAAAATTCCCATCCACAGTCTCCACCCACAAGGAGGTTACCCCCTACACAGATAGTCCCTTTGAGCATCACGGAAAGATACCAAGCAACAAAAGAAAATACAGCCCACATGTGATAGAACTGACCAGCTACTTTATTTTGCTTTGTAGAGGCACATAATTAGTTTGAGCTCTTGCCGAGTTTCATATGAACTGGGCTAGCGGGCGCGGGGGGAGGGAGATTTTCCCTTATATACTATTTTAGGAAAACCTATAATTGAATCTAATTTCTGCAGCTGCCATTAGAAAGCAGGATGGCAGCCGCAGCATCTAGGAGACAACACATCCGCCAAGCAGAGTGGAATCAGCCAGGGTGCAGCTGAGAAACCCAGGGCAGAGGGCAGAGCCTGTGCCCTGGAGTGACACCAAGTCCAGGATCCAGCCCACAGGGAAAGTGGCGGGAGAGTGTGGCCCTGCCAGCCCCCACCTAGGAAGGGTGAGCATCTCGCAGAGTTCCTGTCGAGGCGGAACCTTCTGTATCTTTGTTCTCTCTCCGCCACGGCTTGTAAGTATTAGCCTGATGTTGTTTACTTCTTCTCCCAATCTCTCCAAGGAATATGATTCACACGTTTTCAGATTTATTTGAACAAAATGCAATAAATATGCTGCTTCAATTTTAACTGCTGGCCTGTAGCCAGGGTTTTTAATGAATCTGGCCTGTGCTACTGAAGTGTTCCAGGATCTCCAGGGCTCTGGGCACTGTGAGATTATACACACTGGTGCGCGCGCGCAGACACACATGGTGCGCGCGCGCAGACACACACACACACACACACACACACACACACACACAGAGCTCCCACCCCGCCCCCACCTCCCCACCTCCTATTCCCTGGAGGACCAGTGACTCACAGTCAACTGCAGGTTTTCCAGAGCCGACTCTGGTTAAAATTAGCAGGAGCCTTTATTGTTCAAGAAGAGGAAGGATTCCTGTCTCTTTTCACGGCTGCTTGGAAATGCCATCTTTTAATTTTTTCCCTCTCTGTTGGAATTGCTAGGCTCACCTCCCAAAACTGCCATCATCAGCCTTTTTTTCTCTTCCTTTGTTTTCTTGCAAATGGTCACTAGACCAGGCCCGGCCTGTGGGGACTTCCATATAAAAACAGCTGGCTACAGGGGCCTGATGTGGAGATAAAAGAACTCGGAATTGATTTTCACCGCAGCCACACAGCCAGTGCTCCGGGCTTTAGAGCAGTAGGAAGCGAACAGGAAGACGGACACAGACCAGGGTAGTGGGGCATGGCACACTTTCTCAGAGAGGGGGAGGGCAATGAGCTGGGCCAGCAGCAGGCTCCAGGCACCCACCTCCAGGAAACATGGCCCACATAGGGTAAAACTGTGCAATCTGCAACATGGGTCCCTCTTGGTGGCCCAGCCTTTTCTTGCTGCAGGAAGATGCTCCAAGAACGTGCAACTCCGAAGTTCTGTACCCAAAATGAACACTTAGGTCTACTATGGGTTGCCATCTGAGAACCGCCTCAAAAGGAGGAGACCACTGTGGGGAGGGGCAATTCTGGGGTCTGGGACATGGTTTCCCACTGGTGACAAAGACAAAGAGGTGGCTGTAAAGGCCCCATTTATCAATATGGGGGCAAATGCTTCCTTGTCATGAAGGGACACCACCAGCTATTTTTCTTCTTTTAGGGAACAAACCGTAGTCTGATCTCTTCCATTATTATCAGTGACTTTTATTGATGCCAGAAGCCCCTGTGTGTCTCCTCTCTTGGGATTACTCTCAAAAGCAAATCACAGAGTGTTCTGCAAGGGTCCGCCCACCACACTCCATCCCCCCTCACTTTAGCACATTCCCTAATGGGACCTTCACAATCATTAGGCAAAATAAGCAGAGAAACTGCAAAGTCAGGAACCTGGTCTGGAAAATCACATGAAAGGCCTGGTGCTCTTAGTGAGTGGGGAAGATGACCAGCGTCCGGAAGCCCAGGTTGGGACAGCTTCACCAACAATGCAGTGGGACTACTGGGACCCTCAGTGTCCTCATCAGTGGAATGATGGAATCCACCAAGTGATCCTTTCCAGCCCCGACATTCTGTGATTCTGACATCTGGGCTACAGATATTGAGTGGTTCTCCCTTATCGTGTTTTACTTCATAGAATTTCAGAATTAAAGACACAGTGAAACACCTCCTCTGTTTTTCGCTTTCTTGAAATGGAATAATAAATAGCCTCTATTTCTGCTGTGACTCCTCACATCATAAAAATTGCATCCTCTTATTTATAATATTTATAGAATTGTAAAATATTTCTTATGTAGCTTGGGAAAAAATGCCGTCTTGTTTCCACTTCAGATAGGAGTGTCAGTGGCGTGGTTCCGTATGTGTTGAGCTGTTCTCAGCATGCGTGTTACAAACACTTCCATTCGACACGGGTTTGTTGATCACGTGATCTATTGCTAGCCGTTTGCTGGGTGGACACTGTTGGAGACACATGAGAAATCTAGGACACAGAATCTTTTTCTCAACCTTCTAATTATCTTATTGGAAAGTCAAGATGACTGTATGGAATGATAATGATGTTAATCACAGCATGCCTATTAGGACCCAGGCTGTGTGTTAGATCCTGGATAGAGTTTTCATTTAAGCCTCACAGCAAATTCCTTAAGTTATCTCTTTTTATTCCCATTTTACAGACAAGGTATTTAAGGCTTAAGTCAGTGTTTCTGCCCAAAGCAGGGCAGTGGTTGAAGATGTATCTGACTGCTTCCATGAGTCTGAAATGTCACATAGCCAAGTATCAAACTAAATGTAAGCAAACTCGACAGAGCTGTGGTGTAGGAAGGTGCTCTCTGCACAATCAAGGATGGGGAAGTTCTGAGTAAGTTCTGCCGCTTCTAGGCCTGAGCAGGAAGTGACCCAGGGTTATGGAGAGGGTGCACTGGGAGGATGGACTCCTGATAGAGGATGTTCAAAGGACCACTGGAAGCCCACTGCTTTGCCTCTCCTAGTGCTCTTTAATAGCAGGCAAGCCTTTAGTGACACCATTGGAGAGAGCTGGGCCCTCCTGCTGTCCAAGCCTAGGACCCGGTGTCTCAATGCTACATGTCCTTCAGGCCAATCCCTGGCTTGAGGAAGAGCTGCCCTCAGATAACTTTGATTACTTTAAAAACGGTGCTTATAAAAACAAACACATTCCATTTATTACATAACCAAGGGCTGGAAAAATAATGTTTTACTGTCAGGTTTATTAGTTAGGAAACGTAATAATTTCCAGGTTTGGGAAATACAGTCAGGGGATTTTTTTTTTTTTACTTGACAAATAAAAATTGTATATATTTATCCTGTACAGCATGTTGTTTTGAAACATGAATACATTGTGGAATGGCTAAATTGAGCTGATTAACATATACATTGCCTCACATACTGATTTTTTTTTTTTTTTTTTTTTTGGTGAGGGAATTTTTAAAAATCTTTTTAAAAGTCTTGCATTTGCTTCATTGGCACTCCTTGGCCATTTCATTTGCTCCCTGAATCCTGGTTTCAAACTCCTTTTTCTTCTCTTAGGGAAGCTTAATTCTCAGGTTCATGTCAAACCTGACAGTTATTTCTTAGCTCTGAGTTCCTGGAGACTTTCCATAGCTGTGACCTAATTGCACATTCGAACAGCATTAGCTCCTCCTCAACAGGTTCTGCAACTTCTTAATCCCACATGAAGCCATTACCTGCTTGAACCCAGGGCTAACTAAACAGAATTAAGATACGAGCCATTTGTTGACAAGGATTCTTTTTCTACACCTTTACCTAAAGGGCACACACGAGAAATGCCTCTCATCCTCTCTGCCGCTTTTTGGAGTCCAGACCTTAAAATGTCAACCTGTATGTCTGAAGGCCAGGGAGAAGAAAGCCATTTAAGGGAAAGCATCTGACAGGGAGCCTTGGGTTCGAATTCCTGGTAACATTTAGTTGTCCTGAGACCCCGAGGGGTTCTTAATGTTTCAGCTTCCTTTTCCTCATATTTAAAATATGGCTAGTATTTTAAATATTTCATTGGGTTGTGGGAGGTTTATATTAAAAGTGATTCGTGTAATTGTTCGGTCTTCAGCCACGGACGGTGAGTTGGTCCTGAAATAATCAAAAGGACTTAGTTACAAAGTGGCTCCCCCTGTAAGGCCGCTCTAGGGCATGCCCTCCTGAGTCACTGTTGCCGCGAGGCACCCACGCCTACATGACAGAAACACCCAGACAAGCCTGGACCTGACTGGGTTTTCTAGGCCTTTCCATCTAATAACTATTACATTTATTTGGTTTATCTGAAAGAAATGAAATCTCTGTTGTCTTCTCAAAACTAGAAGTGCTTCTGAAATCCCCTGAGATTTGGCTCACAGATCGTCCCATAGGATGGACAGGTGATTTCCCTATTGTTTAAGAGCAGAGGAAATTCTTCCATGTACCCAAGATGCAGATCAGGAGGAATTAGATATGATAAAGAAACTCAGGGTTGGGCATGGCGGTTCACACCTATAATCCCGGCACTCTGGCAGGCTGAGGTGGGAGGATAACTTGGGGTCAGGAGTTCAAGACCAGCCTGAAAAAGAGTGCAACCCCATCTCTACAAAAAATAGAAAAATTAGCCAGGCATAGTGGCATGTACCTGTAGTCCCAGCTACTAGGGAGGCTGAGGCAGGAGGATCGCTTGAGCCCAGGAGTTTGAGGTTGTAGTGAGCTATGATGATGCCACTGCACTCTAGCAGGGGCAACAAAACAAGACCCTGTCTCGAAAAAGAAAAAAAAAAAAAAAAAAAACTGAGGACAAAAGTGACCTGCTCAAAGTCATAGAGCTAAAGAGAGCCTGGAAATCCCATGTCCCAATCTCTGTCCCTCCACCTTGCAGCCTTCCTTAATGACCATAAACCATATACTGAGCACACAAAGTCACTCCTGTATGGAAATGCTTTTGCCTCACCTGGTCTCTAACTGAATCGCTAAGCCAGTGTGCGAAAGGCCCAGACAACGTCAGTGCAGTGTTGCTCATTCTCTACTGCACATCCATCCATAAATGTGCGGTGGTTCTGTGTTGAACTCATCTCAACCTTCAATACTGTCTGTTTCTTCAGCGGTCAGAAATTCGATGTGTGTGACTTGTCTTCAGTTAGAATGATAATCATCACCACCCTTTCTCAATTATTATACTAATGCTTCTCCATCTTTATGTTGTTCACCAATGGTATTTTTACCAAGTTCTGCCAGTATTCCTTCTTCGTTGTAGATGCTCAATAGATGTTTGTTGAATGAATAAATAGATACATGAATAAATACATGAATATTCCCAGCATGTATCAATGCAGGGGTATCTATGACTTGGTGGACTGACTTCAGTTTACAAATTAAACAAGCCATGAAATTTAAATTTAGTAAAACAGTTTAGTTTGGGTCTGTATGCCCACTAATAGCTATCTTGATTATTTTTAACCAGTTATTTGGCTGCCATGGTTTAAAACTAGAATGCACCTCCTTCTTTAGGGACTGACACTAGTCCCCCAGCCTGGTCCCCACTGCCTCCCCATCTCTGCTTTCCTGGTTAAGCCACCTGCATGGTTTCTATCTGCATACCTGTCCCCTTAGACAATTGACATGTTCATTCCCAGTCATTATTATTCAGTTGTTTCCTCTTCTCTCCCTAAACCTCTCATTTTCTTTCCTGTGTTTCAAGTTTCTTTAATAATCCAAGATTGAGCATCACTAGAAGATAGTGTGTTGGGAATGAAGTCCTTCAAAACCTATGTCAAATACCCAGCCCATGAAGACAGGAAGAAAACTTGAAAACCCCAGTGCAAATATATAAAAATTCACACTTGCAGAACACATGTATTTAGGAAAGGACTTACCTTCTTGAAGACATATTATAACTTCCTATAAACCCTCCCCTCCAGCTTTCTCTAAATAGTAAGCCGTCCCAATGAACAAAATAAGATTTGATTTGCAAAAAACATCTTTTGAACATGAACTTAGGTGTCTTCCGAGCAAAAGACATAACTTACTCATTCGTGTGTCCCCTGAAGTGCTTAGAAAGGACCTTCTAATGCAGAACTTGCCCAGTAAAGGTGGAGGAAGAGAAAAGAAAACAGAAGGAGGGGAGGCATTTAGAAACCGTGTACAGTAGGGCACATTGGTTAACCACTTGGTATCAAAGGTTTAATTTCTACCCTTGATTTAAAAGCATCTTATCATCTGTGGGCCACCTTCTGGAAACCCACTGGGAACAGCTTTGGCCTGTGTAATCCAAGTTGTACACATAGACAGCAAGCACCTCTTCGTGGCTGGGGGTTTGTGTGTTGACATCGAAATCTTTCATGGCTTTGTGTTACCCCCAGGGGAAATCCTGACTCCTAGCACCATTCAGCCAACCCTGAGCCCTGTCTTCTGTCCCACTTCACCTGCCCACCTGAGAAATGTACACTCTGGCTACACAAGAATTCTTGCCTTTCCCCAAAGGCACTGTACCATCTTATGCTTCCTGCCTTCGTCCCTGCTGCTCTTTCTTCGTGGAAATTCTTTCACTTCCTTTCAGTCAATACTTCCAAATTGTTTAACACCCAAGTGAAGCGTCACCTCCTCAGTGATGTCCTTCCTACCCCAACTGGGAGGTCACTCATCCTCCTGGCTCTTATCCTGGCCTGTGGTCCTTCTCACACAGTATTAAAATTAGCATTTGCATGTTTGGCTCCAGCACTTTGAGGATAGAAATTTATCTATGTATCTTTGTAGCCTCACATTTAAGCCTGGGGCATAGGGCGATTAGTAATTCCATTATTGATGAGAAAACTGAAACAAGGAGATTAAATAACTTAGCCAGGTTCAGATAACCAGTAGCTAGTAGAACTGTGATCTGAACACTGGGAATGTGGGCTCAGAGCTCATTTGTGTAACCACCTTGAAATGCTACTTCTCCATAAAAATTATCACACTGGTTACCTTGTTACATTTACTGTAGTATCTATTTATTAATATAAATTCTGATTCTTAGTCAACCAGGGCAATTATTTATATTCACATCCGAACTATATATTAAGTAAATTTCATTTTTAACTATTGTGCTAGAATATGTAGTCGTTAAAATCACCTCCATAAATCTCCAGTATAGTCCCAGGTGCAATGGAAGGGAATGTGGGTGGTCTTTTCAGCTCAGGGGAGATTGTTATTTTTATTTAAATTTCTTGCTCCTGCATCTTGTTTCTTCAACTAGATACTCAGCTACCCAAAGACTAGACTGTTTCTTATACTTTAAAGGTCCCCCAAAGGACACGGAGTTGCTGTGTTCATAGTAGGCACTGAAACTTTTGCTGAATAAATTAGCACATGAACAAAACTGCTTCCATATTGTCAACCACCAACAATTCATGGAGAATATAGCACCCGGTTGAACATTTAGGACTTGACAAAACTTTGCTTACTGGGGTCCCAGCTTTCAGTGAGTTAGAAGTTAGTTGGAATGGCAGAGATGGACCAATTCCTTGGCCAGCAACCTCTCCTCCGAACGGCAAGCCCTCCAGCCAGGCATGTGGTAGCCTCCCTCCTAATTACCTTTTAAATATCCAAAGTTCCCAGGACTGGTTGGCCTGTTCTGGGCATATTCTCTGTGCCAGCCACTACACTAAGTATTTTAATAGGCATTATCTCATTTAACCCTCATGATAGCACTCTGAGGTAGAAGGTTTATTACACTTTTCTAAAAAAAATAAAAATAAAAAAATAAGGCAACTGAAGCTTTGAGAGGTTAAATCATTTGAACAAGGTCAAATACCTAGTTAAGTGACAGAGCTGGGATTTAAACCAAGGGCCGTCTGGCTCCAGGGCCACAGCCTTCTCCACCAGCTGAAAACTCCTTTTTTTGTAAGTGGCACATTTCCCAATTACTGGCTAACATATTTGGATTCTGATCATTGCACTGAGTGTTTCTCTCTCTATGTCTTTGCTGTACTTTCCTCCACTCAACCCCTACCCCTTTTTAACATAAAGACTATGATATTTCACAGGCTGTGTTTTATGTCTTGAGACAGGGATAAAGAATAAGAACTTGTACACTCTGGATTTCATTTGGAAAGCCAAGAGATGGGAGTTCCAAAGACTAAAAGGCAAGATACCAGTGTAAAATCTTATTTTTTGGTTCTGAACTAACATCTTGTGCTTACCTCCCTGGTTCCATGACCCTGAATAGTTTGAGGCTGTTTCTCCTGAAATGTTTATCCCTTTTTTAAAAAAATAATAGCATCCTGCCTGTGGGAAAATGACAGTTTTCTCTCTGATCTCGAGCCCCAGCAAGCGTGCTTCATTCTCACTGTCCACTTCTGGAAAGTTCACCTCACTCTTCTCTGGAGGACCTAGAGAGCTCTTCAGATGCAGTAACTATTAAAATACTTCCCTTCTACCTTAAATTATATTACCACTCTTGCTACTATACAACATGATGGTACGTTGTCCAGTAGCTCTGCACACCATGCAGTGGTTGTAACCAGCCTGGGTCTTGTCCCAGCTGAACTTACTTTGGACCACTTTGGGGCCAGGCAATAGTGAAATTACCTTAGAGGATGGTTGGAAAAAAAAAAAAAAAAATACACATTACATCCATTTCTTAAATAGGGGCTTGCAGAATCAACCAAGTAGAAAGAAATGTGGAGATGCATTTAACCTCATTAGTTTCAGTAGGACTGACTCTCTCCAATCCATCAGGGTTGAGCTACATTAGTGAAACTCAACTATTTCCAAATCTCATTTACATAATGGATGAGATGTGAAATGAGCCCAATGCGAGGGGAGCCACCCGGAGGCACTAAAGTTTATCACAATATGTAAGAGTTCCTTTAGATCATTGCATTAAATTTCCACTAACAAGATAACAAATTAATTGTCTGTATTACTGTACTCACCCAAAGTCTACTGAGTCTGGAATATCAGCGGAGGAAGGCAGCTGGGGTTCCAAAGAAGGTGGATGGGGAGAGATGCTCAGAAGGAGGTGATGAATGTTCCCTTGGCTCTCTCCTGCCCCTTTAAGAAATCCCAGGCACCTCTGTAATCTGATGGTGGACTTTGGCTTTATTAGTGAGGTAAGCGAGGATGAGTAAATCAACTGTATCAGACAAGCCTCAGGACATCTAGAAATTGATCATTCTGCCGAAATAAGCACTCTGTGTTTATTAGCTGGGAGTTCATCACTATCGCTTCTCCTCATCCAATTCCTAAGAGATTTCAAAGCCATCATCATGGTATTAGCTCGTCTGACTGAACTACTAGAGATAAAGATTAGGAGATCTATCTAATGATGGGTCTGAGTTTCTGTGATTTTTTTTTTCTCTTCTATTGCAAAGAGGAGAGATTTTCTAGCACACATTCTGTGTCTACATGTGCATGCCTGCACACGATCACAATGTGTTTGTATTCTATAGGATGAATTCAAAATATAGTGAAATAAAATGGTTTAAGGAAAGGACAACTAATAAAGCTCTTAAAACAATGCAACTTTCCCGTACATAAAGACATGACTACCAAACAAGAGAGATATATGCTAAACTGATTTCTTTAGCCAGATACAGTGAGTGATATTTCGCTGAGAAGAATAATTAGATTCCATAACCATATTCATAATGCCAACATCCATACATGGCCAGACTTCTACAGATATGTCCATGAGAGATGAGTACCTACTGGACTGATTTTTACAAACCAGTAAATGTGTATTTATCTATTTATACATATATTTATGTACACACATGCACTAAGCTCCTGATATCAAGCTCTTTTCTCAATGTGGCTTCTAAATAAGCAGTAATCAAAATGCAAATAAGGTGACCCAGTTAGCATTGAGATCTGTATTACCATGCAGATGTGCTCCGCAACTGTGTACTCCAGAGGTAAAAAGGAAGACACTACAAAAGACGCTTGTATGAACTGGCATTGATTACTAAGCCCTTCACATTAGAGAGAATCTAGGGAAGAATTTTCCAGAGACAATGGTCCTACAGCTTATATCACATCTGTCATTTTTGGCTTCATCTCTTTTTAAGCCCCCCTGTGAGTGTGGAATAACAGGCATGCATCAGCAGAGCAAGAAGACTGGGTCTTTGAAGTCTCAGAATATAATTCTTCTAGCACCAAGCCAGCATGCTGGTCTGAGATGACCCAAGGACATGACCAGAGTCAGAATCATGGATCTGCCACCCTCTGCATCTGACACTAGGCACAGCAAATCACATCCTCTTCCTGGGACTCAGATGCCCAGGAAGAACTGGACTAGTTTCCTTCGAACTGTAAACTACCTTGATTTTATTTTGCTGAAGCTTCTGTGTGTTCAGAAATAGCCTATATCATGCTTTGTGTATACTACAGTAGCAAATTCTTAATCTACCTGATTGCCAGGGATGTAATGCATACTTGGTGCATTGTACTACTAAATTGGTTTTTAATTATATGTATGCATTGGATTTTCCCTTGTTAATACCTTTTGCAAATCCCTTTGTTATATTTTCCAGAGAACTGATACCACCCTATTGTCTCTCCATTTTTTTTTTTTTTTTAAGTACAGGTGCAACTACATCAGCATTTTGTTTGGTTCTATCTGTCCTTTGTCCTTCTGTGTGTGTGTGTGTGTGTAGGAGTCAATTTAGGCAGGCAAGAATTCTAACCTGAACTTAAAAGTATCTATGAACTTTAAGCTGGATATGAAATTTGTTCTGTGTATATATATGTGCTCCCCTCACCCCTAAGAATAGGACCTGATGTCTGAGAAAGATTAAACCCTTTCACTCAGGATGTCTCTTTGCACTTTTGATATCGGATACATCTTCATTCTGTATGATATCATTGGGAACTTCTAGGAAACACCTTTCAGCTGGCATGAACTTTCCACTGTAGGATCAGGAAAGATTGACTTCTACATCAAGAGAATTTACCGCATATAGTAAAATACTCTTTAATGTAAATCTCTGTGAGGTTCCAAAGAAAAAAATGTTATCTTCTCAGCCCGTTTCTGTACTTTTGAATTAAAAGTGAGAAGAACTAACCAGACTGTTTAGTGGTTTCTCTGAATCTAGAAAGCTTGGGGTGAAAATAGTGAGCTAGAATAGATTCTGACCAGGAGGAAACCAAAGCAGAATTAGATTATTAGATTCTAAATCTTGTCCAAGTTCATCCAGCAAGTGTGGGGAAGAGCTTGCAATAACCCAGTGTCTCACAGTTTTAATCTCTTAACTTTCATGTTAACAAATTATTTCTCTCTGATACAATTTATGAACTATAAATATTCATTGAATAGTTTCTTTGTGTCATTCTTTTTCTGGGAAAATACAAGAAAAGAATATAAAGTCTCTGCTTCCTAAGGAATTTAAATCTTATAGGGGACACACATAACTTGAACATATGAAATTAGTTTAAAATGAGACAATTTGTACTAAGACAATGTAGTGCTAAGAAATAATAATGGTTAACAAATTGAGTACTTACTATAACTAGGCATCATCGTAAGTGTTTTTGTATGTGTATTTGTTTTCTCTTGCTGCTATAACAAATTTCAATAAACTTAGTGGCTTAAACAACACAAATGTATTATGTTACATTACTGTAGATCAGAAGTCCAAAATCGGCCTAAAATCAAGGTGTCAACAGAGCTTTATCTTTAGAGCCATCTTCAGAGCCAGCAACGTTGAGCATCTCTTTGACCCTGTTTCTGTCATTATACCTCTTTCTCTCTGACTCTTCTCTTCTGCCTTCTTCCTCTCCTTTAATGGGCCCTTGTAATTGGATTGTGACAATCTGGATAATTAAGGATGTTCTCCCTATCTTAAGGTCAGCTCGTTAGCAAGATTAAGTCTATCTGCAACCTTAATTCTCCTTTATCATGTTACGTAACATATTCACAGGTTCTAGGAATTAGAATGTGGACAGCTTTGGAGGGGGGGACATTATTTTTTGTTTATGACAATGTACAAACTTCTTTAGTCCTCACAACCACCTCATTTAACAGATGAAAGAAACTGAGGCATGGAAAGTTAATAAAACTTGCCCAAAATTACACAGCTAGGAAAGCAAGTAGTATTACTCCATAGACTATATTCATCACCAATTTACTGTATTTTGTGGTATAAAATATAGTATATTCTATTCAATACTTTAAAAAGGGCTTTAGAATAGATGAACATGTGGGCTAAAGTAGATAGGGTGGCTTTCTACAACATTTGGTTCTCAAAAAGTAGATGTGTGTTTTATTTGTGTATCCATCCATCCATCCATCCAACATTTTTATGTACCTACTATCTACCAAGCAAGGTGCTGGGGAACTAAAAGAAAGTGAGACGTGGTTTCTAACCTCTAGGATTTTTCAGCTGTCTAGAAGAATTGGCAGAGAAATGCACAAATAAATACAGAACAAAAGATAAGTCCTCTTACAGAGGGATGTTCGGGATGGGAAGAAAACAAGTGGGAGAAAGGCACTGACTCTACCTCACAAAGAGATGTAGGTTTCATTTTTCCCTTTCCAAACATATCTCAGTATTTGATTTTTACAGCTCATCCAAAGCATTCTTCTCTCAGCTGCACAGAGACGACTTGTTATTTCTGCTTTTGGTTTGTTCATTTCGTAGCCCTAGCAGGCCCTCCTTCTACTTTGAATCATTGAATTCTACCCAACTCTCAAGACTGGGATTTTTGTACCTGTGTCTGGCTTCTTGACTGGATGGTTGGCTCCATTCAGAGAGGATTCAAGTTCCTGGGGCCTGATGGTGTTTGGCACTTATAGGTTCTTAATGAATGTTGAGTTAATAAATGTATGAGCAGAAGATCACCTCAGATTCCACTGAGAACTGATTTTCCTCCTACTTTGTGGAGGTCTCATTGGGCTTCCTATCTTGTGTGGTTTACCAGTCACGTAAGTGTTTCTGTCTTATACCACTCTCCAGTTCAAAACCATCTCTTTGAAGACAGAGATCACAACTTCCAGGTTTTGTGAGTCAGCTCTCAAATAGTTATTGATTTCAAAATGATTGATTCTAGGTTCATTGAATAGTATTCTGCTTAAGAGTAATCTTACCAGAATGTCATCTCTTAAGGTCTTAGAATGAAGTAAAAATCATTTGACATAAAATAAATGTTGACAGGGCCACCATCTCTGATTGAGCAGGTTGTTTGCTGTCCACAGGGGGAAATAAGGCTAAAATCCAGCCCACTCTCCTGTCCCACACACTGGGGACGTGTGGGCACGCAGGAAGCCATGCCTTTTGCTAATTTGCCCAAAGGTACCCTTTCTTTGCTAAGCCCTAGATCCATGAGGCTATATTCACCTGGATGGTTTGACTTTTTCTAATTTACCTAAAGATGCCATATGAGTAGCACAGATTCTGCCCCTTTGATGATTAAAAAGGTGCTTTAGGATCTTTTATTGCCCTTATAAAAGTGACAGTTACCCTTATACTATGCAAAAATTATTAGAATGTAATTCTTAGAAAACAAAGATTTTAACTGCTTTGAACAATGCCATGTCTCTGATATGGTAGATGTTCAATAAATATTTGTCAAATTAATAAATAAGATGATGCAACAAAAATAAATGTTTTATTGATGGGCACAGAAAAATATTATTTTTGAAATCCTAAGGGTATCTATTACTTGATTCACTTTCTTCTGAAACATAGATTCCCCTTATTGCCATGCATGAAGTTCATTTTGCAAACAAGAAAAAAAGAACCATGGAAGAATCTGAATAGACAACTAGTATATTAGCAAGGGAATTATTATCACGTTTTCAGGAGTAGTTTTTTCTTGTAAAAAATATGTCATTTACTGGTATACCCAAAAGTCATTGTGTTATGGGAAAAGGAAGAACATTGAATTGAGTCAAGGACATGGGTTTCAGCATGGCTTTGTCTGCACACGTGATATGCAAGCTTGGGCAAATTACCCTGTCCTCTGTGCCTCTGTTTCCTTATTTGCACTTTGGGGGTTTCACCATCTGCCTCTTGTCATCCACGGGGATGCTGTGAGGGGCAAATAACATAATGCACGTCAAAGCTCTTTGCAAAATTTAAAACCACTAACTGCTCAATATAATATAACTCCCAGCCTATGCCAAAATGCATTCTGCAGTGTAGAGGGAGCCAGGGGGATGACGGAAGGGACCAACTATCCCAGTGGTGTCAGCCTCTCCCTACATACCAGCATAGGCTTTGCCACTAGGAAATATCTGCATTTGCAAATCGTAGAATTAAAAAATGAACTGAACTGTTCAACAAGCCTATATTAATCACATACTACCTGCCAGAAATGCTGTGCTCTGCAGTAGATGTCGCAAAATGAATTACATATGATCCCTCAGTGATGATTCCATGAGCTCCTTTATGTCAAAGAGACTATGCAGAATGAGAACTCAACTGAAAGTCAGAGTATCTAGATCTTACCGTGTCTTACCAGCCATGTGATTTTGGATAAATCATATGACCTCTCTGAATCTCCATTTCATTTTCTCATCTAGGAAAAGGAAGTAAATAGTAGCCATCCCACAAAGGGGTTTTGTTTGCTTTCTGCCCTATGGAGAAAATGAGATAAAGTAGATAACTAGCTTTGTAAACCGTAGAGCAACATGCAAAAGATGAGGCTGGTTTTTATTATCGAAGGTCACAGAGCTCATTAAAGGGATCCTGGGAAAGTCCGCCACCATAGACCCTGCTTTTCCTCCACAACCTCTGTGACCTTGAGCAACCTGGGGAAGAGGTAATTGAGCAGCAACTACTACTTTGGAAGAAACAGAATCGAAATATTGAAGCTATTGACTCACCCTTAAGGCAGTAAACAGTGCTTTGGTCTCTGACCTTTTCGCATCCTGGGGCAGTCAATAACTTGGCCACTAGATGCAGCGCCTGCCACTGATTTTGATTTGGGAGTAGTTTAACCTTGAACTGAGCTCCAAGTAACCAAGGCAACAGGAAGTCAGCTTCTGCATCGAATGAGTGGGAATCCATAAATCAAGTCCCTAATGCAAACATGGTGTACAGGTAGAGGTTTGAGGGGATAAGTGGTCTATGAGAAATTACCTTTGAAAATGAGTGACTGTTCCTACATAAGCTATAGCACAGTTTCAAAGACTTTTTTTTCTTAATTTGTCAGTGGAGGTCAACAGGTTATAGCAGAATGTTTTCATATAGTTTTAACTTTTTTTTATTTCCTCTTGGCTCTGTCTTTTAATTATGAACAGATGTTGCATCCACAAAGTTATTAGCATTGTTATTTCCTCCTTCAAAAACACACTGGCCTCCAAATATGCAATCCTCAGTGCAGTGTGTCTTGTGTTGGGGTTTAGGGATGCTCTGAACACATGTACCAAGAGTGCTCTCCTTCCAGTCTGCTTTGTGACTTTGAGACAGTGCTTCGCCAGAGCAAAGGCACCCTTGGTATTACTCATTGCCCCCATGTAAGCAAACGTACTACATCTCCAGGGTCCTGTCAGTATGAGACTATATCTGGGGCTCTTTGCAATCAACCTCCAGTCTCAAGAATCCCCTGCTGTGGAGAGAGAGAAGCCAGGCTCATGCTGGGAAGAAATTTTCCAAATGCCCTGCCATTTTGCTTTTGCACACTAAGGAGCATCAGTTGCCACCTGGAATGAAGGGAAAGGAAGACTTCCAGTGGCCAACTGCCCCATGCTGTCTCCCAAGGAGCAGCTACCCATTTCAGTTCCTGAGACCTCTGCCCTCAGACAGATTTTGTAGATTATTAAGTGCTCTTATGTTAGCCTTTCCTTAAAGCTTATTTAATATTCTTGCCTGTGTATGTTATTTCTGGGATTGTTTCCATTATCCTTTTGAAACCCAAAAATGACTGAGAAAAGTCAGGGCTTTGTTTGTTTTCTTTTCTTTTTTCAGTTTGTTTTCAAATTCATCGGATGGCAACTAGAAAGCAGTAATGTAATCTAGAAAATTCTACATTACCTAGGGTTTTCGTAGAGAACTCATAGTGATAATCTGAACGATAACAGTATTTTAAGTGTCATTTTATTACTTTTAATGTATTTTATAACATAAACACTTGGGTAACAAAGTATGCCCACTGGAGGTCTGATCAGATCAACTTTAATGAATTGATGTGCACTGAAACTAATTTGGATTGTGGAGCATTTGCATAAAAATGGGTACAACTAAAATTACTGGAATCTGTTTTTTCCCAACTGAGAGTTATATATCCCGTTACTATTCTTGTTTATGGCCTTCCTTCCCCGAGTATATTATACTCTGAACAAAGAATTACCTCCCCAATCTGTGTCCACAGGTACAAAGATGACATATCCGTGAGTTTTCCAAAGAAGCTGTTTTCCAATAGAACTCTGGCTTAGAGTTCCAGAGGTAGTCCATGGAAAGTATGCCTGCATGCATTTGATGAGAACACTGCTGTGATACTACAGAGTACCAAATGGGAAATTTTTGTCAGACTCATGCCTGCTCTCCCCATTATCAGATTTTTTTAACAGCCAGCTGAGAAAGTACATCAGTCATTCTACCCCAATGCCCATGCTCTAATAGACTTCTAGATTTTTCCCTAACTATGTTTATTTTCTCAATGGAAAAAAAGTTTAGTACACATTTGTGGTTTTAAAAATATTAACAATAAAGAAGGCAAAGGAGTAAAAGTAAACACTTCCTCTTCCTCACCAGTCTCTGAGTTCTCCTTCCCTGAGAATAATCACTGTTAACTATTTGGATCTATCTCCTTACAGCTTTCAGATGCATTTTAATTATGTTATATGCCTGTACCTAGACTATCAGTAGCACACTTGCATATTTTATAATCAGAGCATGCTATACACGTTTGCTACACTTCTCTCAATGGTTGTGCCTTGAAATCTCTGTCTGTCATAGAATGTGATGTTTGTCTGCTGTGAAATAAAAATCCAAAAGAGCATAAATGGTACTGTTATTCATAGCATCTCAGCTGGGAGTTTCAGAGATTGGAATGGAGAGTGGAAGGAAAGTAATGGAAGGTCCCTGTCACCATGACTTTCGTCCTTAGGTGGTTA
Source organism: Eulemur rufifrons (assembly GCF_041146395.1). Lineage (NCBI taxonomy): Eukaryota > Metazoa > Chordata > Mammalia > Primates > Lemuridae > Eulemur > Eulemur rufifrons. The sequence goes on along the minus strand of NC_090987.1, from coordinate 23,435,243 downwards.
CAGGTGTTTTATCCAGGTGTGGCACTAGCACCTGTCTATCCTCAGCCTGAAACATGCAATCGACAGCCCTGGGTCAGGGTCAGGTAGACCAACATGATCCCTGGGTTTAGTCTCTGGCTACCTGGAAATTTCCAGCTCTGACATTAAGAGCTATATAAGTTTATTCAGTTCTCCCTTAACCTCCTAGAAATGTGTTCTCCTCATCTGTAAAATTGAGAAAATAGTAATATCCACACTGCATGCTCCACAGAGTTGTCATGGGGCCCAGGTGAAGCCGATCTCACTGCGGCGGTGAGATAATGTTACTCTGGGAGGGGATTATATGACTCAGGTTGCTTGGGATGGAAAAAAGGGTCCAGAACTACTGGGATAAAGCCCAATTTGTTGCTGTTGCTGGTGGTGGTGTGTAACCTACAGATGAAGAAACTCTAAAGGGAAAACCATTGGACACGTATTCAGACACCTTCAGTCTCTGGACTTATGTTTGGATGAGTTAGAGAGTCACCTTTTTGCAACTGGGGAAGGTACTCAGAAATCCTTGATCATGTCAGGGAAGAGAATTTAGCCATTGCTTGCTGGTTATAGTTAGTTCTGAGGAGGCAGGTGGTTGTATTAATGAGAGTAGCAAGAACAGGAGTAATAATCACGGTAGACACATAGCATGGACTATGTGCTTCACACTGTTCTAAGCACTTTGCATTGATCGACTCATTGGATGCTTACAAAAATCCCTACAAGGTAATGCTGTCACCACCCCATTTTTATAGGTAAGGAAGTTTAAGGCTTGGAGAGGTTAAGCATCTTGTCGTTGATCGCACAGCTGGGAAGTGGCAGAGCCTGGGTTTAAGCTTAAGAAACCAGGTTGCAGAATAGCTCTTGCAGTTTGTTATGTAGCAAATTCCCAGGCCCTTGCAGAGACACCTCACGGGCTTTTCAGCATCTTAATGACATGACATATGATGCTTGTTATGGCCAGACACTCAAGGCCCCCCAGATCAGCTCTCCCTTAGCCTAGAGACTCTTATTACACACCGATCCCCACAAAGCATCTTCTGCCTCCAGCAGGCTCACTCTTGTCTAGATCATGTTCATTCTCCAACCATGACTCAGCATTTGCTCTTCTTGGCGTCAAGAATGACTTTGCCTCATCTTTGTGGCTCCAGCATGAGCTCAACAAAGCCTTTCCTCACCTCCTCCCATATTCATCTCCACATCCTGAGAACTCCCCCAGCACCTAGGATGAAAAACACACAAGCCTGCACATACTTATGGCCAGTTTTTCCTTCTCACTTTGTCTTGTCTTCCAGCTGGACGAGACAAGAAGTCTCACTAAGGTGGGAGCCTCTTCTCTTCCCTGAAGCCCCTTTCGTGCTGCCCACAGCACGGCCTCTGTGAAGACGGCATGTTTATCCTTGGAAAGCAAAGGGTGCCCGAGGGATTATTCTGCTTCATTAGGCGTGTGCCCTGGCCCCCACGTCCAGGCAGCCAACCTGGAATGCTATCACTGCTGACCTCTGCCACAAAACCAAAACTAGTCATGGCTATTTTTTTTTTTTTCTTTCCTTTAAACATTTTAGCATTTGATTCTGTATGAGAAGGAGGTCAAATCCTTTGACCATTTCCTCCGATCACTTTCAGGTTTTATGTTGTCTCTCTTCCTCTTCCTTTAAAGTAACCACAAGCTTTGGGGTTATTGTTTTTTAGGAATGCCAAGTCCCCACTTAAAAGTGGACCAGACAGCAGCGCACAGTAAGAACGAGGGCTCGGCGTCCAGCATGATGACCAGGAAGAAGCCAGCTGCGGTTGACAGTGTTGCAATTCCACCAGCCCCCGTGTTATCTCTCCTTGCTGCGTCTGCAGCAACGTCGGACACAGGTGAGCACCTTTCAGATGCTTTGGGTTCACCCCACGGAAGGTGAAGGTGGAGAGGCCCACTGGGAATGTTCTGGCTGACTACAGGTAAGAGTTCTCTGTTTAGCCAACCTCCCATAGACAGGGAAGCTGTTTCAGCACTGGGTTTCTCAGGTGGGAGGGGGCCTAAGAAAGGAAGGAGATCACCTGGGAACCTGGAGGGAAGGGGACTCTGAAAAGCCTTTCAGTTATTCTAATACTGGTCCCCTGAGTAGCAACTAAATGATAACAACACTAATCGCTCTTTATCAAGCCTTAGTAATTACTAATCTCTGCATCAAGGGCCTTACACATGTTGCCTCATGTAACTTGAAAAGAACTCTGCAGGATAAATACTTACGTGCTCATTTTCAGAAGAGAAAGCTGATCATAAAGAAGCTTGTCCCAAGAACCTGGGGACAGTCAGGATCCCACGGCCCATGCCCTCCACCACTGCATTTTACTGCCCGCCTTGCTCATTTAGTTTGAAAGACAGCCAGCGCTGAGTTTCCTGGAGGTGTCGTTACCTTCTACCCTGTGATTTCATGAATTCCTCAGTAGTCCCCAGAGTCCTCACCAGCAGTGGACAAAATACACACTTATTCAGATATCCCGAGTTCTCCGCAGCCTGGCCTGTTCCACCTCTGCCCTACTCTGCCCTCCACAGGGTCCCCCACTTGCCCCTCTGCCAACCCCTACTCTGCCAAGCTCATCCTTGCTGCCGAGAAGGCAGGCCCGGATTTGTCTTAATACCTGAGCTTGGGGACAGCCTTACCCAGTTCCTATTCACATCCTGCCAATCTTCAAGACCCAGCCAGTCACAGCTCCTCCAAACACTCATAGTATACAGGGTCTCTCCCACGCATTTCCACCATCTCATAGATTGCATTAAAAAATATCTTCTACTTAATTTCTTCTCCCCTGTAGCAAAATTGAATGTACCCCAGAGGCAGAATCAATGATTTAGATTCTTGCTATGTTCATGGTATGCAGAATGATGGCACATTCCATGGATATTTGTTGAATTAATATATTAGTAAATGTGGTGAGCATATTTCAGTATTTAGAAATGCCTATTATAATTAGAAGCCCAAGAAGAGACTCATTAATAATATTTACTCCAAACTCATTTTCTAATATAGCAAGTTGCTTTGAGCAGAGAACTCAATTTGTCTACCTCCTTCATGGGAAATCACTGGTAATTAGAAAATAAGCCCAGTTGAAATAACAGAAAGAAATGCTCAGGACGACACTTTCCAAATTGAGTTTGGCAAAATATTAGGTGTTTTGTAATAAAAGATGTTTTCATCATTTAGTGAGTATAGGGAACGCTGCTACCTAGCACCGTTTCCTTCCTGCAGGACTTGCCAGAGCCTTTAATTGACCAATGTGCATTGTGAGGTTCCAGGAGGAAGGGACACAGAATTTCACATTCTTATCTGACCACAAAACTTGTTTTTCTGAAACTAGCTCTTAACATCTCTTGGAAATGATGTTCTACCCAGCTGTGTGGGAAATCTTGCTCTGCAGGAATGGGGTCATCTCTCAGATAAGATCATAAACTTTCAGTTGGTGTGAGATGAAAAGTTTCTGGTGGAAATGCCAGGTACATGATGCCAGCAAGGAGCACAAGAAGAAGTCAAGGGAGGGAAAGTGACAGAGGAATGCAGAAGCAGCTACCCCGAGAGACTGGATGGATAAGCAGCACCTTTGTGGGAGGATGTCTCAGCAGAGGCAGCAATCTGGGCAGAGTCCTGGAAGGGAGAACTGGTGCCTGGCCTGGAATTCAGGGAAGACATCACTTGGCTGAAGCAAAGGATTTGGTCCAGGGTCTGCACTACCCATCCAGATAATTGCTTATTTGGCCTCATCCATTAAACACTGGAGACCTCCTTTTACGGATTCAGAAATTAGCCCGTGTGTTTCGGCCTTTGCTTGCCAAAGCACAGATATTTCCCAGGGGCAAAAGACAGGTGGAACTCATCTTCCTCCCCTGCACTCTTTCCATCCAGGGTGAGAGAACCCGTTCTTGGGATCACATGCTCACATGGGCTTGTCTCTCCCCTCTTGGCATTCAGTAAATAATTTACAAATATGCCAAACAGGCAGTAGAAACAGGTGGGCATTAAACTTTTAAACCTGCCTCTCTAGTAATCATAGCTGAGCTAAAACTCTCCTGTTTCAGGATGCAGGAATGGCTGTTTATGTTTGGCAGTACTCAAATGAGATCCTCATGAGAATTTCACAGATTTGGTCCATTTCCGGGTCTCAGGCTGCTGAGCAGAACTTTAGGGGGAAATAGGCCAGTGATCTACCCCAGGTGCTGGAAGCCAGGCCTTCCTGAGATCTCACTCCCCACAGATAAACGGCTTCCCACAAACCTGAGGGAGTTAGGAACACACAGGCTGGGCTCACAGCCAGTGCTCTGTTTCACATGTGAAGAAACTGACACCTCCTGAGATTCAGAGATTTGCCTGAGGTCATACAATTGGGTTGGAACCCAAATATCCTGATTTACTGCCTGATTTCCAGTGGAATCCCACTTCTGTCATAGGCACAACGTGAGCAAAGGCAGATTTCTTTCTCCATAACTATGAACTCCTACTTCTTTTGGAGAGCAGTGAGTGAAATTCATACTTTGATGAGATGGATAGTTTTTAACCAAAACCAAGCACATAGTAGGTAGTTAATAGAATGTGGGTTTGATTTCATTTAATTGGGTGCTAGTGCAATAGTAATATATATTTCTGATGAGACAGCTCACTTGATTTTTGTTTTCTTTAGAGTGCCTTTCTTCATTTTTCACTATAAGCAAGATAATTTAGAATTACCTCTGGCTGTATCCAGAAACAAATTATTTTCCAATAGGTTATCATTTCTTCAGAATGATTTGGAACCAGACAACTGCAGGGGGGGAAAAAAAGGAAAGAAGAGTTCAACTAAGTGGCTTATAGAGCAAAATTTATATAAGAAATCACTTATTGAAATAAGATACTGAAATAATTCAATTAATTACAAATTCCTTTCATTTGAAAATAATGGATGCTGAAGTACCTAGTGCAGTTTCTGACACATAGTACAATCTTAGTAAATAATCACTGAGTAAAATGAGTGGTTTTGAGGCAGTAGCTGTGTGCTTTTATAGTACTAAACTGGGTGGGAGACATCTGAGGAAAACATGCTGGAAACGTACTTGGAACCACTTAACAATTAAATGGAAAACATTTGACAGGCACTTTGTAGGCCGCTGGCAAATACTTGCCAAATAATTAATCAATCTGTAATTCTCACAGTACTGTTCCAAACAGGTGATCTTTGGTAAAAGTAAAAGGAGGAACATTCTCACCTTATTTTATAAACATTATAATATGGGAGACATGAATATAGGTCAAAGGCTTCAAAACATGTCTTTTCTAGCTCGTGTGTGTGCATGTACACACATATCATGTACACACACATGCATGTACACACACACGCATGTAAATAGGGGACCTCCCCCCCATTTCTTGTTTAGAGCAATTCTTACAGCTTCTCAGAGTCTGAGAGGCATGCTGATTATGAAGTTATTGATTTGTAGAAGGGGGCATTTCAGGAAATGTGGAAACTGAGAACGGGTCAGTTTCTGAGCTGCTGGGAGGGAGGATGGCAGTGGCTGCCAGTGGTGCTCAAACAGGTCAGCCTTCGTGATCAAACTGCTCAATAGCTATAGATCGGCTGCCGTCCCCTGGTGCAGCACAGGAGGTCTGATTCACGGGAGCACTGCATCATTATGGTGAGTAATTAGAGCTAATGCAGTAAAAGCTCCAATAAAGTTTGTTCAAAGCGATGCATAATTTGAATAACTTCTATTACACTAGCCCAATAACAATTTAATAATCATATCAGATAATCCCTACCGGAATAAGCCAGGCTAATTTTTCTGACCTTCTACATGTTAAACTAACTTCTCGGGGAGGTCATGCGATGTATAGAGAATTTATGCTTTCATTCCTGAAACGTGTTTTTCCCTGCTTGTATTTAAGATGAGTCTATATTAATAAGCAGATTCCAAATTGTGGTAAGAACTCAGTAAAACAAAATCCCTATGGTTTTGCAGCTGAAAGTCCAGACTAGGAATGATGGTAAAACAAATGATTATAAAATGAGTATATCCTTCTTGTTCTCTCTCTCTCTCTCTCTCTCCCTCTCTCATACACCAACATTCTCTCAACTGAAGTCCAAGGAGAAAAAAAAAAAAAAAAAACATGTATTAGAGATGCTATCATCAAATCTCAACTGCTCAAGGTATAGCTCAGTTAGAGATAACAGAAGGAAATAGAGTGAGCACAGTTGTTAGCTTCTATCTGTTTTATATCAAGGCTAATCCATTATTCTCATGAACTATATGATCTACCTTGTTTTGAACTACCAAAGCCCATAAGCAAGTGCAAATATTTAAATTTCATAAGTCTATTAAATTTTTAGGCATTTTGCTTCTCATGGCAGAGACTAATGTTATAATGTCAACCATTTAGTTATTAACCAAACTATCGGCCCAATCAGAACTAACTGATACCTACACTCGAGATGAAAACTTCGACCTTGAAAAATTAATTACCTTTACAAATAATAGTAGGAATTCTTAATTCTAATAAAATCATAAAGAAAGTCTGCTAACAGCTAAACAATGATTATGAAAATTGCATCTAGCTCCCAAATTCTCTGATACCTGATTTTTCTCTTTGCCAACTGCCATCTATGGGAAGAGACCCAGTAATAATGAAATAATATCCAGGTACAAAAAAAAGTAATGAATAGGAATTTAAGATGATACAATTATTTCTTTCACTTGCTTTTTGTCTTATGTAGAATCATGATCTAAATAAAGCTTCTCACCAAAATAACAGGTCAGTTCAGCCAAAAGTCTTGTCTTTCGAAAGAACCAAAATAGAGGAAATAAATATGTGAGTTAATAGGATTTGGAATATTCAAGAGCCATAAGTGTATATGTTGAGGGAGTTTTGAAATTGTAAAATAAATTCCTGTAAGCCCAGACTAATCACTTAAAATATACAGTGGGAAACTTTCCAAAAAAGATCCAGAGCAAATAAAGCTCAAATTAAAGACAATCGATCAAGTTGTCTGAAAAGTACTACCTATGAGCCCATGTGGAAGCATCGCAAATGAGCCTGTGTTTGCCTAGAAAGATCTGAATGTAACAGGCTCATGAAAAGCTCCCTCCTCCCAGCTCTGGGCCACCAAGAGACTCAGCAGGGCTGGAAGTGGCTGTGCTTCCCTGAGGGCCCCAATCACACACCAGAGACCTTCTGAAAAACCTCCAAAAACCATAGCCCCAAAGGAAGAAATAAGCTCTTTTCTGACTTGACCTGGATATATCCCAGGGCACCTGAGCGGTTCCTATGGCCAAGGCTGTGAACATCCCAGAGAAGCATCAAACTCTCCGGAACCTGGCCCCTGCCCTCTGCTCCAGCCTCATCTCCTTACAAATTTCAACCAGCACTAAACTCCTTTGGGATCTCCACTGTCAGAGTATTATTTTCAAAAAAACTAAAAACTCATGTCAAAGATTCATTCAACTCTTTAATGAAGAAAAAGCCATGAGGATAAAACTGGCCCAAAAGACAGTTAGAGGAACAAGGTAGTATAGGAACGTAGGCATTGGAGAAAGCAGGCTGGGCAAGATTGCTCAGTTAATGTCCTAATTGGCAATAAAACCATAACCTCAGGGGTTATCGCTTCTACAGTACAAAAATCATTGACTCTTTGCTAGGCAGAAGTCTACAAGTTAACTTATAAACCGGCAGATTCTGGTCCTTTAATCAGTAGTAAGTAGCAAGTCCAACAAGGGCACGTTTTTCTAGATTATTAGTACTCCTTGGGCAGGCTGGAAAGGACTTGCACCCTTCTGTCTGCCTGGTTTCTAAGTTCCGGCTGATTTTTCTTACCACCACACACAGGCCACAAAATAGTCCAGTTGCACAAATATGTTCTTGTCTCATGTTTCCTGCACGGAAATCTCAGTGCTGCACTTACCAGCTGGGTGATCTCAGACCTCAGCGTTCACATCTGTAAAAAGGAAAAAGGAATATCTAGTATAGAGGATTGTAGTGAGGAAGGAATAAATGAGATAACCGTTGTGAAAAATCTTAGCAAAGTACCTGGCACGGAGTAAGAGTTCAGCAAATGGATGCTACTATTGCTCCGGCCACTGTTGTTATTATTAATATTTTATACGTGGTCGCCTTGCATTGTGGCCAGAGTCTTGGTTTCACCAGAGCAGCAGCCATTTCCTATTTAAGTTTCATCTCATTCAATGCATCATGGGCATCCCATGAATTCCCAGGACTTTGGAATATATGGAAAGAAAGCAAGAGACACAAAAGCCAGGAACCTTGCTGTAGAGCATCTCATAATCATATTTGGGTGTCAAGACCTGTTCGCAGTGCTCAGGGCATAGTACGTACTCAATAAACATATCTGAACTTAATTTAACTAATTATTTTTCTCTCCAGAACTGAGATTTTAGGAAACACAGAGGTTTTAATGACAGGTTTAAAAGTGCCATATCTGTGCGAATTTGAACTCGATTTATCTTTTCTGAATGCTTCATACAGATTGTGCTCCCAACCACCTAATGCCACAGTCAGACCCTCTTAAAAATAATGATAATAATACACTTTATCTTCTTCCCAGTGATAGTATCATTCACAGCTCCGCTGAAGCCCCTGGGAGCTTCGGCTGGGAGGTAGTAGAGGTAGAGGGGAGTCAGGTGCGATTATTGTAATGAGGACTCCACACTCGGAGAAATGTGGAAAAGAAAACCTCCCATACGTGAAGCGATTTCTATTAAGATACTCATTTTATATCAAATATTCAAGCTCCTCTTTATAAACGAGAGAGAATGAAAGGCGGCTCTCACAGGCGCAGATTTTGTGCGGCAAAGTACGAAAGGGCACAAATATTTTATGATCAGTTTTGAGATGAAAGTGCAGCGCTTGCCTTGTTCACGGGCTCTTTCCATTTCCAGAAGTCTAATTAGATTGTTGGTTTAACGGTGGCGAGATAATTCAGTGGCAACTGAAAGCAACTGCGCTAATGAGAAGGGGGTATGGTGCTTTTTGGGGGTTTTCTGTAATTAATGGAGAGTTTTTGAAAAACTTCCTGGTTCTAGTGAAGTTGGCATAGTGAGCCCAGCTGTCGGGGCTGGGGGTGTGGCAAAGTCATTTCCATCGCTGCAGAAATGGCCTCAGGCAACGTGGAAGAACTGTGTAATGACTGTCATTAAGAGTGATCTTGAGTGGTCCAGGCAGGCTATAGTCAGTCTAAGGGAGGGGAGCAGGGACACAGAGAACAGGCAGGGAGACAGAGGAGAGAGGAAGGATTGCGAGACAGGTGTGACAAAGACAGAGAGAGAGGGAGAGAGAGGAGAGAGAGATCACGCACCAGTTATTGTGGAGTCCTTATTACAGTACTGTAGTACTTTTCAATTCATTCCCTTAGGTAAGCTCCTGAGTCTTACTGAGACTTCTGGGTCCAGGTTTTCTCATCAGTGCAATGGGAAAACTAAATTTTGCCTTTTAGGCAGTGGCGAGAAAGAAATGAATTAGCCAATGAAAACACCAATCCCATATTAAAAACTTAACATATAAGTATTTTATGACCTCTCTCATGTCAGAAATGAAGTTATGTCATGTCAGGATTTAGTCATGTGAAGTCATAACTTAGTCATGTGAGGACTTAGATCATAACATCCATTAACTAATTAGACTTTAGAAAATGATCTTTACCCTCACCCCTCCTTCCAAGTACCCTTATGTGAGGACCCAGTCCAAGCCCCTGCCCTTGAGGGTATTCATTGCTGTGTCAAGTTCATCTTACTCAAAGATCTATAAGGCTTCATTAAAAATGGTCAAATTTTTTTAAGCACCTGCCACGTTGCACTCAAATCTACGAGCGATGTATGCAAGTAGAAGATGAGCTCCTGCCCTAGGGGAGCTTTCACACTAATTGGGAAGGCCTAACTCCAAACTATGAGATCACTAAATAATATTTCACATGAAGAGATTGAATAACAATCTGAGATGCTAATGGAGCTATCATCTGACGATTGATTGGTCATTAATTTTCAACTGGTTCATACCAAGGGAGTTCTGAGGACAGTAAGATGATCTGGGAAGAGAAGAGTTGAGATGGACTTCTAAGGATGGGCCAGATTAGATAAGCCGACAGAAGCTGGAGGGACGGGCATCTGTTTCTGAGACAGCAGTGTATGTGGAGATAATGGTAGATGAGGCTGGAGGAGTAGTTTAAGGCCAGAACACAGAGTACCTGAAATTCTAGAAAAAGGCATGGTGACCACTCTGAAGGGTAATGATAGCCCAATGGCAGCTGTGGGCCAAGAGCTGTCTGCAGTTATTCTTTGGTTGGCTTGCAGAGGGTTATAACTCAGATTTACTTCTATCTGGCAACAATTGGTTGGAACAGGATGACATTTGCCCCAGTAGATGGTCCATATTCTCATTAGTTTGCCATGTCCCCCATGTCCCCACCGCCACCTTCCTTCATGACCCTGAGCAGCTTCCCTCAGTATGTGGACTGCCTGGCTCCCTTTAGGGAACCATGGAAGGCGTTTGAACTAGAGAAAGCAGTGGGATCAAAACAATGTGCTGGAACACTTAATCTAGCAGAAATAACATGTGTGATCTGCAGTAATATCTTTTGTTACTTAATTATGGAATTTGGGGTTTCTCAGAGGCCTTTGGGATTGCGAAATCCAGAGAAAGCTGGCACTCCCATGCAGTCAAGAGTAGCAAATCGACAAGGAAGCCCAGGTTTTCTGTGTTTATCCAGCTCCCTGTCTTCTTTGCTTTCTTGAGGAAACATGGTATGAAACTGGCTTTGAATTGGGCAGCCCTTGCTTGAACTGTCGAGTCCAGGACTTCCGAGATGTGTGCCCTTGGGAAAATCACTTAACCTCCAAGGTCTCAGTTTTTATCTCCATATAATGGGGATGCTAAGGTCCTCCAGTGGTTGCCATCACAATTAAATGAGGAAGCCTGAGAAATACTGCAGGCTGCACTGTAGGTTCTCCAAAACCTTCCCCTTCATTGGACTCTCCCTTGTGTGGTCTAAGGTATGCTATTAATACAGAGCATAGGTGTTAGAAAAATAATCACTGAGTGGATGAGTGGTTGAAAACCACCTTCATCTCCACTAGCAAAGAGTAAAAGTTCTTCCTCCCACCCCCACCTCCCCGACCCAGGAAACTTAAAATTTGATATCTGTTGTTTTAATGTCCATTGGAAAACTAACTCTGTTAGTTTGTTTTACGAAGTCAGCTTTTGAAAAGGACATAAAGAAAGAGCTCAGCTGCTTCCCTCCACTCTTACTTGGAGTTTCTCACCTGTTGAAGAATCCTCTTCCCCAGGAATTGTGATACTCTTTAAACTAAGAGAGACCAGATAGCCTTGTAAGATAATCGGGAAACGTGAGTTTGTGCTACCAGTGGACGGTGTCAGAAGACAGAGAGAAGGAACTGCTGGAGGCAGTTTCAACTGTTCGGTGGTCCCAGCGATGTGTGTGGACACTGTGGCTCCAGGGTTAGCCCCAGAAAGATGAAGGGACTCCGAACAAAAGAGGATAAGCCTAATATCACCTGTAAGTTCAGCAGGGGACCCAGAGCAGCCTCCTAAGCAGTGTTTCCGAGGGTGCTCAGGTGTAGTTTCGTTGTTCAAAAGTACTTCCTCCAAGGGATGGAGGAGCTTGTTCCCCAGTACCTGAAGGTATTTTGAGAGGACTTTCCTTCGTTTGAAATCCAGCTTTGTTAGTGCTTAAATAGCCACAATCCTGGTCTTTGTCTTGTACAAGTTGCCAGAGTGAAGTGATTTGGGCTTTACATATGGAAAGTTCATTTTGTTGTGTAATTAATGGGAAGCAGACTTTGGGAAGCTGATGATCCAGGCCCGTATTTATACGAGAGCATATGTCTGTGTTTTGTTTATGACTCACTCTCTTACTCCACGCATTGTAACTTGGGTTTGTTTACACTAACTTTTCCTAGAATCCAAGCCACATGGTATATGAGCCAATAATTTATGGTCTCTTAAAGGGAAAGATGATGAATGAGCTTTTTCCTCTTAAATTGTCAAATTTTAAATTGAGGAAGGAGTATTTGCTGCCTTGAATCTGTCCAAGCTTATATTTGAAAGAAGGATAAAAGTTAAAGCAATAACTTTTTGTCAAAAAAACTACTGGTATAGTGCTCAGAACGTGGATGTATATATATATTTGCCAAAACAGCATATGACCCCTCCCCCACAATAAACCGTTATAGTTCTGATTCAAATGTTTGGCAATGAAAAGGCCATTCATGGTGGAGGCTATGCATATGTTGGGCAGGAGAGTATGTGGGAAATCTCTGTACCTTCCACTCAATTTGGCTGTAAACCTAAAATTGCTCTACTTTAAAAGAACAAAATAAGACCATTCATTCTCTTTCTCTCTCTCCTTCGCTTCCTTCCCTCCCTCCCTCTCTCTCTTTCTCTCTCTCTCTCTATATATAAATATGTATATGTGTACACATATACATGTACAAACACAAATATATATATATATATGTTTTGGTGTTAGATAATTAATATATAATATGTTCTTTTTCTGAAGGGCCAATCATTTCAATCCAATATTTGGCCTTAAATGTTCAAGCTGATTTTCTTATTGGCTCCTAATAAGTTCCAAATTTGTTTTTGTCATTGAAACTTCATTTCTTCTGTGATGAGTTTGGATATCAGTCTCTATGTCACACACTTTTGGTCATAGCTTAGAGTCTCTGAACAGTTAGCGGTACTCCGAGGAGAGCAGGGAACAGCTGAAATATGTGAGAGTCTAATTGAATTTACAGCGATGTGACTGTCCTTCAAAACATCCCTTCTTGCCTCACACACAGACTTGACAAAATAGAGCGGCAATGCTGGTTCAGGTGAAGCCACGTAGGTTGATTTCAGTTCGAGGAAGTCAGCTGAGCTCTGTGCCGGCCTCGAGGAGGACGAGCACAGAATTCAGCTCCCAGCACAGTGCCTGGCACAAAGTGGGATGCAATCGATGTCTGTTCCGAGAATGAATAAGGATGGCTAAGACATGGTCCTTGTGCCTAGGGAAAATGCAATTAAGAGGAGAGATAAATATTGACTAATCCCATAATCGTAATATAGAACTAAGGGAAATCCTGTTAGAGATACGTAAGCAACACGGAAGAGATCGAACAGCTTAATGTTGAAATGAGATTCCATGGATGGCTTTTAGGAAGAGGACTTAATTGGTATTTTAAAAAATAGGTAGGATGTACTAGAATGTAAACTATTAATAAAAAGCTTTAAGACTGAATTATAAACCGAATTCCAGTGGAAATTTGGAAGCACTGGAATGATGCCTGATGTTCTTTTGTCTTGTGTCTTTCTTTTTTTCCTCACTAGGGCAAGAGAGTTGCCTCTGGATAAAAGAAAAATGCAAGACTTTTTTCACTATCCAACATCAGACGCAATATTCTCTCTGACACCTACAGAAATAATACAGTTGGGCACACACCTGTAGGCTATGCAAAGTTATTATTTCTGTGGTACATCCATCATCCACTAACCAGACAGATGCAAAAATATGTGAAAGTCTAAAGCAATTGGTATAAATTGCTTATTGTTTTTATGAGGAATACAGGGATACTTTGTCGTGTAAATTGATGTTTTTTTCTTAGAAACCTTCAATAAAGAGAAGAATGATAGCTTGCATTTGAGTCACTTGAATCCAGCCCAGAAGTAGTTAAGGGACAAGCATTCACACTGAGAGTATTCAAACCCTTTGAGAATCCCTAAAAATCTGGGCACTCTTTGAGAAAACAAAATTAAGATTCAAAAATTTCACAACAGACTAGGATACTGGACTAAAACCAATAAAATTAAACTTTACAGATTTAAATGGAAGGCTTGCATTTAAGCTCAAAAACCAACTCCACATAGCAATGGCCAGTTTTGGTGGCAGTTTATATGAAAGTATTTCAGGGAGTTAATTGAGCCTCCATTTAACACGAGCCAACAGTGAAAGGTTGCAGGAAAAAATAGTAGCAGTTTTTTTTTTTTTTTTTTAATTTAATGTTGCCTTTATCAGTGTAAGTACAGTGGTTTGATCATAGAAATTATCAATCCAATTTTTCTGTATTAATCTCTTCATAGCTGGAAAATCAGTTCAATTCTAGGCACCAAAATTTAAGATGAGCTTTGACAGGTGATAAAATCTCTGGAGGAGAGCTATCAAAATGGAATGTTTTGATTTGGTCTAGAATTCTTCTCATAAAAGACATAGATGAAGGATTGGAAGATGTCTTATCTAAAGCAGAGAAAAATTGGAGGTATATGACTTTTTACAGAATTTCATTTATTCAGAAGTAAGGGTCCTTTTAAGAAATTAAGAGATTTGTCAAGAGACACAGAATTGAGGGGTGATAACCAACAATAAGCCTGAGTATTACATAAACAAATGCAGTTATTATAAAGACCAGGAAGAAAACGGAGCGTAGATACTTCCCATTTTATATAATTCTTGATGTTCTAGCATGATCAACTGGATTTATTTTATCGGAGCCTAAATGTTAAAAATGTGGAAAATGTCCTAAGATCATGTCTGTTCCATGATTCTTTGTTCTTCCCTGTATTTATTTTCAAAATTTAAAAGAGAGAAAGAAAATGTCTTACAATCAGGTAAGAACATGCATGCACAATAATTGGAGTATTATATAAGAGATGGTATTTATGGTTAAGGGTAAAGCTATGCCACATTTGAGAGGAAAGAAAAAAGAAATATAAAGAGCCCTTTGAGAGGGTGCCACCGCCCACGCTGTGTGACCAACTGGCATGCTGTGCGACTCAACAGATGTAGCTTCAAACTTTCTGGTGTTAACTACATTTCTCTCCAGCCTCCCGTGTTGTCTAGTCAGTGTGCTGGGGCTCAGTCCACCATACAACAAGCAAATGCCAAAGTCAGTCGAAACAGAGCAGGGCTAAATGGCCCTAGCATTCCTCAGTTTACCAGTGACACCACTCCCAATTCACTCCTGACCGAAAGTTTAGGAAGGGACTTTGACCCTAATAAATATCGCCCCCAGGAAAGCTCCCAGACTTAAAAGATTCTTGCTGAGCCACCATGGGCAGTCCCTTCTGCTGAATATACACAATGTACCTTATAGGAAAGTACTGTGTCCTTTTTTGCTAGTTCTCTGATCTCTGAGCTTTCTCCTTTTACCCATTTTTCTCAGGCCTGCCAAAGTCTTGATTACCTTCTGGTTCCTTAAGCAACCTGGCAATGTTTGCACTTGGCTCAGAGCCTCTTTGGAGTGAGATTACCACTGTCTATACCTGGCCAAAGTCATAGGTGTTTTCTCCAACCCCCAGGCTCATGAAATCACTGGCATTGTTTCCTCATGGTCAGAAAAGTCAAGGACTCTGAAAGCCTGTGGACCAGGACCTCACAATTGCCTAAACAAATAAAGGATGTCAGCATGGGTCCCATTCTGGGAGCTCTCCATGGACAGGGCCCCCTTCTTATTGCCATGGAACTGCATGCAATCCAGTTAAAGGTGTTCTAGGGAATACAAAGATTAATGTTATCCAGGCTTTGGGCTCTAGGAACTTGCAATCTGAAAAAAATCCAGCAGGAAATATTAGTTAAGCATTTACTATGAAAAAGGAACTGTGCTCTTTGTTTTGAGGAGTATGAAGAACAGCACATGCTCTCTGTCTTCAAGAATCTTTAATGCTTCCTAGGTCGGGAGCTCATAGAAATTTAAGATCTTCTGGGAATAAATACTAAGTGAGTGAATAAACTCTTCAGAAGTTTTAAAAAAGAAAGGAAAACTTTAAAGCAGTGGGCTCCAAATGTTTTGATCATGCAGTGGTATCAATAACATAATTTTGAATAGTCCCCCCCATTTAAATACATGTTTAAAATACATGCATTCTTTTTTAAAACACAAACTTTGAAAGGATGAGTAAATGATGTTCTTAAAATAATTTTAAATTTATTCCATGTATTATTAATGAAACAAAATATTTTTGCTGCCATAAAGATTTTATACTAATTTTAATATTTTAATGATGTTTTAAGGAGGGCCAAGTGATTGAGTTTGCTTACTTAACTTTAGAAAGTCTTGGTTTTTTAAAACACTGGTGATAAATAATTTCAAGATCTGACTCTGAATTCGACAACCATTGCTGTTAGTAGAGGCTGTAGGTTAAAAGGATATTTCACATAGATATAGATTCCAAAAAGAAAGTGCCTTATTGACTGTGCTTAAATCATATTATCATTTTTTCATGTCATCTATCAATTGAGATTTTTTGTTGAAACTTGGCTTGCAAATCAGAAGATATTGCGTTTTTTTAGTTCATAGCGCTGAAACTCTTCATTTGAAGTTAGCTCTGTTTACAAGATTTTCAAATTTGCACATTTACAGGATTGTGTAGGCTATAATACATTATTTTCAGCAACAAAATTGCCAAACAGTGGAAATATTTGCAATCGATTTCCAAAAATGCTCTTTCCATAGCATGCGTTTCTTTCTAAAAGCAGTTACTCTCTGGCCCACTTTACCCTAAAGGGACATTAGGTGTTTGGTCTTTTACCAGCTGCTAGGTAACCTTACTGACAGCCCATAGACAGCACAGACAGAAAAGGTGAGAACCTTAAGAACCTTTGTCTTTTTGCACAAGAAAATTGCCAAGTTTGTCTTTGAAAACGACAACTCTTTTCTACAGTTT
This sequence comes from Eulemur rufifrons, assembly GCF_041146395.1. NCBI lineage: Eukaryota > Metazoa > Chordata > Mammalia > Primates > Lemuridae > Eulemur > Eulemur rufifrons. The sequence goes on along the minus strand of NC_090987.1, from coordinate 23,418,552 downwards.
GCTGTGAGATAATCAACAGAACTCTGTGTGGTATATAAAATATTTCATGAATATTCTTCATCTCATTACATAGTATTTTGAATTTTTTTTTTCTATTTAAAGTCTTGTTTTTCTAAAATTAACCATGTGGGCTGACCTGCTGTAGCATTTAGAATATAGAACATTGACAACACCCTGAAAGCAACCAACTGATGAGCTGCCCCGCCAGCCCCTTGAATGCACGTGACCTCCCCTTCTCCCTGGAACGTCATGCCCAGGTGTGACAGGTGAAGCGTCATCTGATAGGCAGCCCACGTAAGGGCATCACTGTTGTTCTATATATTAAGCATTAGAATGCTTAATTTAGTCCTTGTTTTTTAGATAAAATATAAATAATACAAACATAAATTATTAATATGTTCCTCCTGCAACCCCATAAACAGGCTTGCTTCCTCCTGGGGAACGTGCACCCCACTCCTGCTTGGGAAGCTGTGGGTTTAATTTGGAGAGGCAGAGAGGAGGTTAACAGTGTCGGCGAGGTTTGCAGAGGAGGAGAGTGCTGGACAAGTTTCTAAATCCAACACTATTAATCAGAAGATCTAGGGAGACGCCCTGGGGCACTTTCGGTTTGGTGGCCTTTCCCGTTTCAGAGATCACATAGGTAAACCTGCTTACACCTACACACCCCACTGCTTCACCTCTGCATCAGCCAGTCTGCCCACCTCCCCTCCTACCTTGTCCCAGGGAAGAACGTGAAATAGGAGCAGAACAAAGACCAGGGTCCCCCAAGCCATTGCAGCTAAGATAGAGAGTTCTTTCACAGTAAACCTCTCAGAGGAAACTGTTGTTTGAACAGTCAAGTGGTTACTATGCTTCAAACAAGCTAGTCACAGTTTCAAAGAAACCCCGAAGTATACTGAGATGACATTAAGAACAGAATGGAAACACCTTCATATCATAACAAGGCCCTGACATCTGCTAACTCTTAATTCTAAATTACTGCTTTAAACATAGAGAGCAGGCCTCCAGCACTTGTGTTGATAACCAGCAGCAACTCAGATGCCCCCTACCTTGCAGGGGCAACTTGCCATCTTTTTCAAAAGAGCTTTTAAGACCAGGACTATAGAAAGTTAATTTAAATTCTAAGAATGGAGGAAGAAAGTTTGCATGCCAAGGCAGGTTGCCTCATACTTCCCATTAAGAAATAAAAGGCAGCATTAGAAAAATAAAGGACCATTACCAAGTCAAGTAGAAGTACAAAAAAAAAAAAAAAAGCTCTGTACAATTTACATTGTATTTGCTGACCACATAGTATGTACCAGATCATGTGTGAAGTGGCTTGTGCTGGGAACACTGAAAGTAGAGAAAAGATGTGGCCTTTGCCTTCAGAGAATCTTCTAGCATGTATGAGCACAAAAAGCAATTCACACTGCAGCTCTGCCTCAGTAGAGGCAGATGGTGTTCCAGCCCTATCCACCCTGAATGCAGCTTAACTGAACCCTGAAATACAGGCAATTCAGCCTTCTGCAGCATCACCCCACCTCCCCTTAGGAACATTCAAATGGCAAGAAAAACTCTTAAGGAGTCTAGAGATAATTTTCCTCCCTCCCTAGCCCACCCAAAGCTTTCATGTAAAACTAGATGTGTCTTGCACATGGGTAAAGTACAATCTACAAACATGAATGCCTATTTCTTGGGAACCTTCCATATAACTAAGCCTTGTTAGCCCTTGTCTTGGCTCATGGTGCCTGTGCTACATCTATAAAGTTTGCGTACAAAAAGCACTGCTAAGCCCATTCTTCAATTATCATAAAAGACGTGACAAAATCAACAGAATGCTGATGAGCCAACCCTCTGATAATGGGAGTGAAAAGATAGAAAATCTAGATCTGGACCCAAACCAGCTCAATCATTTGCATGGCAATTTTAAATACAGACGGGGTCTAAAAAGATAATTTGTATTGCAGAGTTATGAAGAAATGAATTTGCATTTTGCCTGGGCCACTCATAATTATTCTTAAAAAACTAACAAAGAGCAGGCAAGATATAGGACAATTGTAGGAAGGAAAGCAAATATGGAATCAATCTTGCAGCAAGAGCCCAGAAATTACTGTCCAATAATGAAACAATTTGAAGAGAGAAAAATCTGTAAACATTTAGAGGGACAGTGAAATCATAAGCAATAAGGAGAAAGATTTGTGAATATCAAACCTTGCCAAGCCCACAGTCCTCCTCCCTCCACACTAGGATTTCAGAATTATTAGGTGAAATAAATGTTTTAGAAAGCCACCCCACATTCTGGGGAGGCAATTGATAATGAGCATAGGAAAGAATTATAGCAATCTTTAAATCTGGAAGGGAACTGTGAGAGCAGCTGGTTCAGCCATCCAACGTGACAGATGAGGATAAAGAGACCCAGAGGGGCTAAGGATTCATCCCAGGTCCACCTTTCTTTCCTGGCCCCCGATACAGAGTCTGTTCTGCTACCCTGTACTCTGCTGTTGTTCACACGCAGGAATAATGAATCTGAACCTAAAGTTTGGATAGTAAGCATAAGGACAAAATAAAATTCAGATGTTTAGTAGATGTGAAAAACCTCAAAGATTATAATGTACAAAAGAAAGAGGGATACTAAGTCATGACACCTTCTGCTATCAATGGAGGTTGGCTCACGACCTGTATTTATGCAATTGGTTGCAGCATAAAACAGAGAATGCATTTATTCTCCCAAGCCGTTAAGCCAGGAGAGCAGCTATCAACGTGTGCTTTCTAGGGAGATGGTGGATGCATGCCCTTCACTGAGAACATCCTTTATCCTTCCAAAATTATTTGGTGAAATAGAGCCTCAAGAAGTAAAAACCAGAGAACTCTCAAGTCCTAAGATTCTGAGATGTTTTATTGCCGCTCATTGATAATTTTTTAACCTTGCATTATGGAAAATGTCAAACATATACCAAAGCAGGCAGGACAGCATTAATAAACCTCATGTGCCCATCAATATAAACTTCAACAATATCAGCTCACAGCCAATCTTGTTTCAGCAATATCTTCACCTGCTTCATCCCTTCCTTAGTATTTTGAAACCAATCCCAGAGATATCATATGATTTCATCTATAAATATCTTACTCTATCTTTCTAAAAGATAAGTACTCAAAAAAGATCACAATGCAATTATTACATCTGTGAAAATTAACTATCATCATATATTTTGCAATGCCCGGTGTTCAAATTTTCATGTGTCTCATGATCTCCTTTACAGTTTATTTAAACTGACATCCAAATAAGGTCATTTTATCTCTTCAGTCTTTTTAAATTTGGTTTCTCCCTCCCCTACCCTGCAATTTATTTGTTGAAGACACCAAGTTGTTTGCCTAGAGTTTCCCACACTCTACGTTTTACTGAATGAATCCCTATGTGTCCTCTGTCCTCTCTGTTTCGAGGTGGTTAGGTCTAGAGCTGTGCTGCCCCATGTGTGGTAGCCACTAGCCACATGTGGCTATTTATTAACATTAAATGAACTTGAGAATTCAGTTTCTCAGTCACGCTGGCCATATTTCAAGTGCTCTGCAGCCACATGTGGCTAGTGGCTAGCCTATGGGGCAGCCCAGATATAGAATATTTCCACCATTGCAGGAAATTTGGTTGGGCAGCTCTACTCAGGAGGTTTAGCAAAGTTCTATAAGGCCACTTGAGAGGGAAGTACATGTTGAAATCTCATGTACCAAGTCTTTGGCCCACAGTTGATCACCACCCAGTATTCACTTTCAACCTCCACAACTGGACATGGAAGATGAAATAAACATTCAAGCAACTATGTGCTTCTAAATTTACATAAGTGGTATACTTACAAATACTTTCATGATTTCCTTTTTTTGCACAACTTTTTTTTTAAGATTTAACCATGTTGATATATTTATATGTAGTTTATTCATTTAATAGGCATATAGTATTCCATTGTTCAATGTATCATAGTTGATTCATTACCCTCTTAATTAACATTGAGATTGTTTTCCAATTTCTATACCATACACTGAGCTTCAAGGAACATCCTTGCATGACTTTTGCCTCCTGTTAACAAATGAGTAAAGGAGGCAATCTTGCCGTGGGATTGCTGGGGCATTGAACATGTACACCTTCAGCAGCTGCCCAGTCGTTCTCCAGAGTGATTATTCCAATTTACACTCCCACCAACAAGGTGCAAGTGTTCCCAGTTCTTACATCATTACCACCATTAGGTAGATTTTTACCGTTATGAGTTCACATATATGCAATAAAAGTATAAATACAAGCATAAAAAGGTAAGGGTAGGGAATGGAGAGGGAGCAATGACTTAGCTCAATCTGCCCTGTTTTCTTCCTTAAAAAAAAAAAAAAGCAAATATGACAAAAAGTTAACATTTGTTAAGTGGGTGCAAGGAAGTTGGTTATGTCATTCTTGCTACTGTTTAGTGAGTTTACACTATCAGAATTTTTATTTCATAATCATTTTTAATACAAGAACTTAAAAAATTATACAGCATATAACAAATTTTTGAGTATAGGATTATTGACTAGGTTTTTTGTTTATTTTTTGATTTTGGTTTTTGTGCGGTTTGGTTTTTTGGGGGTTTTTTGTTTTGTTGTGTTTTTTGCATTTCACTCTAAAAAGAAAATGCTTAAGAGAGACAATCCATTGGATATGTTAATATTTGCCCCAAACAACCTACAGCTCACTGAGTATTTCAATCAAGCTTTATTCAATCAAAGACAGGATTGCCAACTAATTGATTTACTTTATACTTGCATGCTATATTATATGTCAGCAAAATGATTTACTTTATAGTTGCATACTATAGTATATATCGCATAGCATTTTTTTCTTCTATGGATGATACAAACTAAAGAGACGATAAACTGTAAATGGAAGCTGTGCTTGGAATAATGCCAGTTTTGTGGAGTATTTCTGACTAGTTTCCATTTACTCATGAACTATGTGGACAAGGTAAATTACTCATCTCTGACATGGGAGCCTGCTAACTCTTAGTGTCACTATATTTGCAATGGTAGTTTTGAAAATCCAAACTAGAACTCTTGCAGAGAATATGACTACAAGACAGCAATGATTAGTCTCATTTGTCAGTCCAGAAACAATTCCTAAGTCCCTTTTATAAGCGAGGCACATGCTAGGCCCTGTGAGGGACACAAAGAACAGACAAGAATTGGTTCCTGCATCTGAGAACTTACAATCAGGCAACCTTTTTCTTTTACAAAACTAACTACAAAAATTTTATTTTTATGGTCAGAAGCTCACTCTGGTTTTTTTTTCTATTTTGATCTTTATAACTTATTTGAAAAAATCGTTCAGTAGGTATTCATTGCTCAGTCAGTCTCCCTGACCTTTGGCCAAAAGCAGTAGCATTTTGACCTGGCCTGCGGGACTCAGCCCTTCCCACTCCAGGAAGCCAGCATTGTAAATAACTTCAAATAAAACCCTCCTGGCAGTCTGTGATGGGCACAGCATGAGGGAGAGGTGGGGCACAGCAGAGGAAAGAATGAGTAGGGGTACCCAAGAAGAAATGAGAATGGTATCTACGTTTTCAACATATTTTTCTTGCTCTCCCTTAAGATATGAATATTTATTCTGCTTTTGGACTAGTAGGTGAAAAAAACAATGAAAGGGCAGAACAAATCAAGATGCTAAAACAAAACACCTTCTTCTCTATGCCTAGGTCTTCTGTGTGCGCTTCTTTGGGGTAGATCATATAGGGTAAATGACAGCAGCAAAGAACTCAGTGAGGACACACTTCTTAGGTTTATAAATGGCCAGAGGGAGTGGCCACGGTGAAGGTGGGGACGTGGGATCTGTGCTAGTGTGTGTGTGTGCGCACAGGTATGTACACATGTGCCTGCTCATAAACAACACAAGGAGAAAGAATGATCTGAAGGAAGAATAGTTGGCTATGTCTTGAAGCCATTCCACACTTTATGGTGTCTGAACTTCAAAACGAAGCAGTTCTGAAGGCCATTTAGTGGCGGCAGTACAGGACTTCCTGAGACGAGAAGTTCGGCTCATAAAATAGAGACGCATCTGGCCACCAGGACATGAAAAGAGATTTTTGCAAACAACAGCCCGGTAGGGGGAGTGTAATTGATTCAGAAACACCTGGCTGAGATTTCCCTTGAGGTTCCCAGCAGATGAACTGAGTAAGAAGGACTTGGTTAATTGGACACCACCAGGCAACTTGACAAGTCCAGAACATCGGGGAGAAAAACTGTAGCGAGACAGAGCCATGCCAACTAGAATATTCCAGGAAATAGTCCTCCCTCTGTCAGTGGAGGAGGGGTAGGAATGAAATAGTTCAGTTACATAAGGCATCTCTTCTATGAGGTTGATAGTACATCTGGTTTATCCCAATTGCTTGATATGGAGAGCTGCATGCGTTTTTATTCATCCAATGTCTACAAAAAAAGAAAAAAATATAATCTAATGCTAAGTTGAATGGGATCAAATATTAAAGGGCTGCATTTAAAAAAGAATTCTTAATAAGAAAAATAATGAGAAAATTTATATTGTGATTCTGCCATTGATTCCATAGTTCCAAGGCAGGTCACATCAACAGCATAAGCCTCAGTTTCCACATCTTGAAAATGGGAACAACAGTATTTCATATACTTTGCACATATAATAGATATCTGACCAATGTTTATTTGTATTATTTTTAATTTTAATAAATAAAAAGAAGAATAAATACTGGGTACTGAGTCACATCCATAGCCACTAATTGTGCATCATCTTTGTAGGTAAATATAACGCTAGGTGTCAGGGAAAAGGCTAGGTGTAAGGCAGCTCGCATCCTGTGCTCAATTTCTTCTCTCTTCCCCTCCTGCAGCCAGCTCCTCCCTGAAGAAGCGATTCAAGCGGCGGGAGATCGAAGCCATCCAGTGCGAAGTGCGGAAGATGTGCAACTACACCAAGATTCTGTCCACCAAGAAGAATCTGGACCACGTGAACAAGATCCTGAAGGCCAAGCGGCTGCAGAGACAATCAAAGACAGGCAACAACTTCGTCAAGAAGAGGCGGGGACGTCCCCGCAAGCAGCCCACCCAGTTCGATGAGGACTCCAGAGACCAAATGCCCGTGCTGGAAAAATGCATCGACCTGCCCAGCAAAAGGGGTCAGAAGCCCAGCCTGAGCCCGCTCGTGCTGGAGCCCGCCGCCAGCCAAGACACCATCATGGCCACCATCGAAGCTGTCATCCACATGGCCCGGGAGGCGCCGCCGCTGCCCCCGCCGCCGCCGCCTCCCCTCCCGCCGCCGCCGCCACCGCCGCCGCCCCCGCCCCCGCCTCTGCCCAAGGCCCCGCGAGGCGGGAAGAGGAAACACAAACCCCAGCCTCCCGCCCAGCCCCCGCAGCAGCAGCCCCTTCCCCAGGAAGAGGAGGTGAAAGCCAAAAGGCAGAGGAAGTCCCGAGGGAGCGAGAGCGATGTCCTTCCCTAGGGTGGGTCTGGGCGTCTGCACCTGGGGCTGGGGGAACCGACACCTTGGAAGTGCAGTGAGCCGGGGTGGGGGCGGAGCCCCCGCTGCAGGGACACCCATGCCCTTCTCTCCAGAAGTGGGCGGGCAGAACCGGGCCAGATGACAGGGGTTGAGCCATCAGGAGCTCTTGGGAAAGCAAAGCAGGTGGGGTCGCCTTCAAAAGAAGCTTGTCTGTGCTTGACAGCAGTTCCCAGCCAAGTGTGGCTAGATCCTTTACAGACGAGAGGGAACCCCATCCAGGAGGGGGAAGCTGGTGGTGCTCTCTGAAGGCCACCTGACCTTTCACAGCCAAGGTGCGCCCTCGATTCCGATTTCATTTGGTGGCCAGGAAAATCGAAAGGGAAACACCCTCAATTAGGAAACATTCCAAGGGGAGAAAAGTTGCAAATTGCTCAACTGGCATTGCTATAACCCACTTCCATTTAATTGGTTTTTATTTATTTCGGTTTTCAAGCTCTGTTAGGCTTTGGGGTACCAACATCATCTTCAGGTGACCTGAATCTCTCCCTTAACAGTTCAATTTCTCAGATGGAATTGTGTGATCAGAAGGTAGAATTCTAGTGACAGGCGACCTTAGACTTGCATTCGTATTCTTCTATATGCCTCCTCTATGGCACATACACTGGCTTTTAGCATCGTCTATTTCTACTTTTCCTTTGCCCATTGTACTTCCATATACCTTTTCATTAACTTACTTGCTGCCTTCTTTTTCTTGGTACACATCTAAATAATGTAACCCTTACCTGTGGTGTAAAGTTCACCCTTGGCATGCTGTCCCAAGAACCTGGCTTTGAATCCCAATCATTGTGAAACATACTCAGTGTTGATAGAGCCTTTTTAATAAGTAACTCAGAGCAGCCAAGGATATGTTGACCCAGGTGTCAACCACGTTATTTTTATACTTAATACATATCCGCAGAGCATAGGCAGAATAAAATGATTTTAATATCCCACAGCAAATGGAATAACTGACAAATCACCAAAAACTGAAACTCTAGACCCACCAGAAAGACAAGTGTCTAGCAATGCCTTGGTATCTGATCTCTTTCACATAAATAATTGTCCTAAGTTGTTGACAAAAGGAAACAAAAAGACAATATAAGAAGTCCATTATCTCTTGATAATTATTTCTTAAAAGCAAATGGGAGTAAGTGTTCTTATCTGGGGGAAAAAAAGTTAAAGAAAACGCTCAAAGGGTATCACCACTCCAATTATATCAAGCCACCTTGGACAAAGTATCCAAATTGTGGTTGCCTTAATAAACTAAAACATTTTTGTACATAATGTAATTATAAACCTATCAGTCTGCATGGATGCAAACTGTGTGTGACAAATCGTCCTTTAAATGGTCAATTTCAACTGTACATTTCTCATCCAAGTTGTACTCTAGCCATTGGTTTAGCGTGGACAGATATTCCATCTCTATTATCCATTTCCACAGCCCAAGTAAAATATGTTAAGAAGACTCAGAATGAATATGAAGATATTCCATTTTCGTAGATGTTTTCTAAAAGTCAGATGTGAAAATTTCAAATAAGTATTTTCAATTTCCTCCCTCACTCCTCCCCTTCCCTTGCCCAAGACATCAAACACCTGGCATGGTAGATTATAAAAAAAGAGTTTTTCTGACAGAGAGAATTAAATTTTCTAATGGGAATTAGAATATCTGGTTTACCTCCAAATTAAGTTTCTTTACAGGAAGTTGGGACCAGCTGGAAATTGTATTATCATTTCAGAACATAATATTTTTCCTGAGAGAGAGAGAGAGATGGATTTTTGTTGGCAACGTAAGAGAATAAGTGATGGGGTATCTATGGGAGTAAATTTTAAAATCCCAGGTTAATATGCTTGCAAGCATCACTGCTCTGTCATGGCACCCACAGTTGGTTGCAGTTACCCACATGGTCATCCTATTCTGCACTGTCACCATGGACTTCGCATCATTTGCTGCCCACTCGGTCAGTTGCATTTAATCCTAGCAATATGTAAGTTTAAAGGACTGCATTCCCCTCTACTTTAAAGCTTATATTCTAGATACTCACTTTGTGACCTGGGTTGACCTTTGGCATTTCACACAAGTTGAACAGCAAAATCAAAGCAGCCATTTCTAATTTATCATTCTCAAGCCATGTGTGAGTAGTTCCAAAGTCACCTGAAAGGAAGGTTTAAATTAGCCCCTCTCACCCCACAATCACTGTGAAACAGCAACCATTTTCATTCCAATTAAGCCATAAAGAGGTTTCTCTTCTTGCTGGGTTTTGAAATCATTTCTTTCTTTCTTTTGCCCTTGTTTCTTGCTGTGTTGTACCATCTCCCTAACCGAGCCTGTAAGCAGACTAGGTCTTCTTGCACAGAAGGACGAGCTGGTGCTAGATAAACTTCTTAAAAGAGGACCCAAAGTTTAATTGGCATTAATATCTAGCAGGTGAGAAATTCCAAATAACTTTGGGGTACGTTAGAATTTCCAAACCAATGAAAGATATTCAAGGAGAGAGTTAACAGCAGAGTTGCAACTTATACGTGAAGTCTAGTCTTCAGTTGCCATATGGGTTAAATGTAAATCCTCTACATCTGTGGTCCCCACCTCCCTGGCCACCACGGACTGGTACCTGTCCATAGCCTGTTTGGAACCAGGTCACACAGCAGGAGGTGAACGGCAGGCAGCAAGCAAAGCTTCACCTGTATTTACAGCTGCTCCCCATTGCTCACATCATCACATAAGCTCCGCCTCCTGTCAGATCAGCAGGACATTAGATTCCCACAGGAGCATGAACCCTACTGTAAACTGCACATGCGAGGGATCTAGGTTGCGTGCTCCATATGAGAATCTAATGCCTGACGATCTGAGGTGGAGCTGAGGCAGTGATGCTGGGGAGTGGCTGCAAATACAGATTATCATTAGCAGAGAGGTCTGACTACACAATAAATGTAACGCTCTTGAATCATCCTGAAACCACTCCCACCCCTGGTCCATGGAAAAACTGTCTTCCATGAAACCAGTCCCTGGTGCCAGAAAGGCTGGGGACTGCTGCCTGCTCTATGTGAATGACCGTAGGAATAGATTGGAAAACAGCAGAGGACCAAAGCCGAGGCGTGCTACACAGCTGCTCGGCAGTGGAAACAAGTCACCTACATAGCTTCCTCTCCCCAGCACCCAGTCCCTCCCTCACTATCACATTACTTTTTTTTCTTCTGCTGCTTTTCATTAACCTAACTCTTCTCATCAGTGTAACTATTTCCTTATTCTCTAACTGCCTGAATTCGTATAGCTTCTCCTTTCCTGTCCAAGCTCAACAGTGGGCCAATTTAGTTTCACATCTAGTTGGTTACAGAGCCAGAAAGAAATCCCAGCTCTCCGAACCCAGGTTGTACAGGTCTCTAGCCTCTCAGCACTGCCTAATGGCCCTGCATTTTTTTCTTTTTGAGAGGAGGTCATTTGGGACGCACAAAATTCCATATACAGTTCCACAAAATGTTTCATACTAAGAGAAACCCCTTGATTTTCATCTCTTTTTCTTTTTCCGGAATACTTACCTTCAGCAAGCAGATGTGGACCCACTTATAAGGAGTCTGATTAATGATGAGAAACGGATGAAATCTAGATATAAAAACCTCCTTGAAGGTGATGATGGATCTTTGGTCTACCTTACTAAGTGTCTGGCGGAGCCATTGCTTTTCAACCCCTCATCTCAAATGAGAGTAACAGAAGTTTAACTTCCTCAAATAGTCCGGCTCTGGCTAAAACCCAAGGAAGAAAGTTCAAAGGGAATAAGAGCATGTCAGGGGCTGGTTTGTGACTTGGCAGGACCAGGACTCAGCAGCCTCTGACAGCCCAAAGAAGGTGACTAAGGGCTGGCAGAAGATTAGCATGTTAACTTGGCCGCCGGCTGGAGTGGGAGGCCATGTTCAATGGCAGTCAGAATTTGTGTTCTGCACATTGCTGGGTCTATAAATATGATAAGCAAGTGGTGACAGAATTATAGTATAAGGTGATGTACTACACGCAGATCATAAAGGATTTGGTTTTAAGACTTAAGTAGAAAATCCCACTCCTAGCTTATTACCCAACAATATTCATATAATGAGCTTTTAGAGAATATTTCTTCCTATCACTAGAAAGATTTACCTGGGAACTGTCTAAAGTCTCTATATATATTTCCAAAGCCTTTAAATACCAACTGTAACATGGAAAGGGGGGGTGGTGGCAGAAGCTGAAATGCCTCAAAAGCCATTTAAGTGTTACGTTGCAGGATTTTCAGTCCTCGTTATGTAAAAGTAGATAAATATAGACATTATTCACAACAGTACCCTATAGTATCACAATGGTCCAAATGCCAGAGCTTACAGATAATGTCATCACAGTGCCTAGAAACTCGAACTGTAATATACCGTAGCATTTTCTTGGTGTTTCTTAAAAAGTTTCTTTCCACAATACAAAGCTCCCTCTGCCTCTTGTTTCTTGGAGAGTTCACCCCGCTGATGAGTCTTCCTTCCCTGTTGGACTCAGTCATTTGGGGAACAGTCTTAGAAGCACATATCAACCAAGGAAGAAACTTCCTGGATATCTATTGCCCACTCGCCCAGGTATAATAAACACTAAAGGGGGAAAATTGAAAAGAACTGCCAGCTGTCACCATGGAAGGGCAGTTCCACCTTAGGTTGGTGTCTTTCTTTTTCTTCCTTTTTTTTAAAAAAAAAAAAATCTATTTCTTAATTAATAATAAATGCACATGATGTGTTAAATATGTACATATATATTTCAAAAGAAAAAATGGGGCACAAGATTGTCTTACAAGTCGTGCTGGCTAATTTTTAGTTTGTATTCATAAGTGGTTTTTAAAAGCCTTTTTTAAAGTGTAATTTGCATGTTCTACTTTGATTGTATGTAAACATATTTTAGAACAAAAAATGTATTTGTATTTTATTGAATATAGAGGCAAGAAAAATTGTACATTGTTTGAAATGTTCTTTTTGTAACAGTTTTTATTCATAAAGCATTTTTGTACATTTAAAATGAACATGGACTTGCTGTTATTTGAGGCGTAGATACATCTGGCATGCTGACTGTCATGCTCCTCCATGGTCTTAGATGTTGGGTTTTAAACATTTTTTTCTAAAAGAAAGCTCAGTCTTTTTCGCTACCAGATCAGGTTAGCACAGTATAGAGCACTTAACTATTAAAAAAAAAAAAAAGTTAATCCTATTCATATGTTATTCATTGTGTGAAATTAAAGACATTCAATTCAGTCTAACATGAGTTGTGAATTCTTTTGTTTTATTTTCCATCTGGTTCACATCACTAAGGAGTATAATGGGGGTCTTTGCTCACACCAACTGGATACAGAATCATTGAGAAAATTCTAACCAAACGTCTGTCTTTTGTATGATACTGGGAAGTGCATTGTGGACAAGATTTGAGTCTGAATTACTGGGTTACTGTTCAGAGAAGGTTGCACTACCTGGACATCAAGCCAGGGGTGATTCATAGAACCAGTCACACTTCTGCTGAAAGCTATTAAAGGTTGAAGACCATCCTGTCCTCAATTTTTGGAAGAGCATTATGGATAGAGATTAAGCTTTCTTACTAAATATCCCATGATGTCAGACATCTGAAGGATGGATCCCCGCCTGCACTTAAAGTTTTACTGGGTGATAGGAAGGACTATTTAATAAACGACAGACGGTTACTGATTCCCTACCCATTGCCTACGCTGAGAGGTCTTGCTCTGAAGGGACTTAACAAGGCCAACGTTTGAAAAATGAACTAACAGTTCTAAGCAGAATATGGCCAGTGGTGAAAGAATAATGGGGTCCCCAAAAAGTGTGGAGTCTCCACTATCTCCTTGCCTGCACTTCCCACCCTTTCTGTTCCAATTTTTAGTTTCTGTTTATAAGAGGATTTCAAAAGCATGTTTTAAAGTGTACTTTGCACATTTCACTTTAAGGACACGTAACCCTATGTACGTTTATGTATTTATCTCTTGCCTTCTTTCTTTGTCTTATCTTCCGATGTGCCTCTTCCAATAGCCAACAAGATAGGCAGGAAATGTTATGAGCATCCCCCCGTCCCTAAGCGTGAGTGTGACCCACTCAGACAATTACTGTGACTTTTGGTATTTGCAGCATCCACAGTGGAATAACCAAAGTTGGGTGCATGAATGGAAGTCTTCTGGGCAGTCTATTAGGGCAGCCTTGGGATGGGTGGAGCATTTGTGCCCCAGGTAATCTCCTGAGACTCAGAGAATTTGGTCAGCAACCTCTCATAGAGTAGACTTTGCCCTTTTTTCCCTCTCCTCTGCTGACTATCTTATGCTGAACTAGGAAAACTTGTAACATTATATAGGCTTCTTTCTACCGTGGACTCATTAATCTGGTGGTATTTCTGGAATCAGCAATGACTTCTGAGGGAGCTCCTAATCTCTTCCTACCAGCTTCTCAGGCAGGGACAAAGCTGGTGCCTCAGAAATGATTGACTCAACTTCAGGGTTTTTCATCCATCCATAGAGCAGCCATGTGCTGATAAAGATTCTCAAGGAAGTCAGAGGTGTCCACACATGGAGCTGATAGGAATCTCGGTCTACAAATAGACTGGGAAAGGGATATACGCTTTTTAATTTCTCTCCAGCTCATTTTTATTAATTTTTAAGACCCCATTCCACCAGCATAGCAGAATCTTAGTTCCAGAGCCAGAGAGTCATTTTTCTAGCCTCAAGGAAAAGGAAGGAGCAGTCCTAGAGAAAGTCTTGTTCCAACTCTCTTCCAAATCATTTCTCTCTGCCCAATTCATTTCTATTTCCCTAGTTTCCATGCATTTGAAACTCAAAGCTAGAAAGAAAGTCTTTTTAATGTTTCCCCCTGATTTCTCCTGTCAGATACATACCCTGAGGGATGAGCTTAAGCCAGCCCAGCAACCTGGACTGTGGGGAGGTGACTAACAGAAGTGTTCTTGGAGTCTAAAAGTCTCCAATTCTGTCATCTTTGTTCCTTCCAAACAGGTCCTACCTTTAATTTCCAACTTTATTCCCCACCATTGGGTAAAGCCAATGACAGTCTGGAGTTGCTACCTCCATATAGTCTATCTTATCCTAATACAATGAAAAAGTATGGAAGAAGTTAATGAAAGAAATAGAGTGAGAACATATAATCAAATCCTTCCTTCCTTCCTCCTTCCCTCTCTGTCTTTCTTCCTTTCTTCTTATCCTGCTTGCACATTGCCAGGTGCCAAAGATGTGTGTGTGTAAGAATGAGCAAGAAGACGAGGCCTCATTGAGTATTAGTCGAGCAAACCTGTCATGAATATTATCTCCCAAGTCTCTGCCTATCCAAATTCTACCCATCCTTAAGGTTTAATTCAGACCTCACCTCCTCTAGGAAGTCTCATGACCACAACCCACAAACATCTCTCATACCACCCATTTGGTAACTGCTCAGAATAATTCCACATGTGACAGTATAGTCCTTAGTCAGGGCTGCCATATAAAGTTACCCAGCCTGGACTCCTCTTGCCAAGATGTGCACCATATGAGTGGGCATCTTTTTCCCATTTTCACAAAATTGATTTTGTTAGAATAGAGTCCCTTCAAAAAAAATTTCAAGATCTTCTGTGTATTTTTGGAAATTAGAGTAAACTCCTAGCAAATGGATCTCTGCATCTTGTTCCCACTGAGACCATCCATGCTGCCTGTGGCCCTGAGACCTCCAAAGTCACTCAACAAATCCAGGACCCCCTTCCACCATTTTAGTCAGCAATACTCTATACTCTAGAAAACCCCTGAATCCATTCTCCAACTGAACAATTGCCCCAGCTCTCTGTAAGGACAGAAGGGAAGAAAACAGTGAAACCAGAATGTGTCAGTGAGGTTCAGTGGCACATCCTTGTGAATAAAATTCAGTAAGTTGTTGACATCTGACATTTCAGATTTTCCAAAGAGTTTTGGAACTTTTATTATGACATAATTATAGATTCATAGGAGGTAGCTAAGTAATCTACAAGGAAGTCCTGTCAACCCTCTCCCAACTTACCCCCTCCCATGACAATGCCCCTCACAACCACAGTACAATATCAAAACCAAAAAAAACCCAAAAAGTTGATATTGGCACAATTCATAGAACTTATTCAGATTTTACCAGCTATACATGAACTTGTGTGTGTTGTCTCTTTGTATGTGTAGAGATCTACATAATTTTGTCACATGTATAGTCTTGTATAACCACCACCACATTCAAGATATTCAATGGTGCCATCACCACAAAGATTTCCCTGTGCTAACCTCCCACCATCCCTAACCCCTGGCAATCACTGATGAAGGCTCCATCTCTACAATTCTATTATTTCAAGAATGTCACAAAAATGGAATCATGTGACATGTATTCTTTTTAAAATAAAGTCTAATTTTAGAACAGTTTTTAGATTTAGAAGAAGTTATGAAGATTATACAGAGTTCTCATGAATCCTGAACCCAGTTTCCCTTATTATTAACATTTATAATAGTGTGGTACACTTGTCATGATTAACAAAAATGGCAATGTATATAGCCTGATCTTTTGTACCCCCTTGATGAGCTGAAAAACAAACAAAATAAAAAGAAAAAAAAAAAAAAAAAAAAAAAAATTAAATAACAAAAAAAAAAAAAAAAAAAAAAAAAAAAAATATTATTATATTGTTATTAACTAAAGTCCAAACCATATTCAGACCCTTAGTTTTTAGCTAATTTCCTTTTGCCACGATTCCACCCTGGGTACCATATTTAATCCTCATGTTTCCTTAGGCTTCTCTTGGCTGTGAGTTTTTCAGACTTTCCATGCTTGTGATATCCCTATCAATTTGAGTAGCACTGATCAAGTATTTTGCAGAATATCCCTCAGTTGGGTTTGCCTAATTAGACTGGGTTCATATGCTGTGGGGAGGAAGACTATAGAGGTCAAGTGTCACATCCTAACATGGATATATACTATCAACATGAAGTGTCATTGTCGATGCTAACCTTGACCACTGGCTGAGGAGTGTCTGTCCAGTTTCTCGACTGTAAGATTACTCTTTCTTTCTCATTTTTCATACTGTGCTCTTTGGAAAGAAGTCACTACACGGAGCCCACACTTAAGAAGTGTGGAGTTATGCTCCACCTCCTCAAGGGATGAGTATTTACATAAATTATTTGGAATTCTTATGCACAGGAGATTTGGGGTTTTTTTTAACACTTTTGATTTTGAAATAATTTTAGACTTACAGAAAAGTGGCAAAAGCAGTACAGAGTTTTATTTAATGCCTTCACCCAGCTCCTCTGATGTTAACATATTATATAACCATAGTCCAATGATTAAAACTAAGAAATTAACTTTGGTGCAATACCATAGCCTAACTTCAGAATGTATTTCATTACTTTTTCCAATTATGCCATTTAAAAATATTTTTAAAATGTTTTACTTGTACTAAAATATATATAATATAAAAAAAAGTATCATCTTAATGATCTTAAGTTTATAGTTCAATAGTTTTAAGTATTGTGCAACTAAGACCCAGGACTTTTTCATCTTGTGAAACTGAAACTCTGTACCCATTAAACAACTCCCCATTTCCCCTTTCCCAGCCCTTGGCACCCACCATTCTACTTCTGTCTCCATGAGTTTGACTCCTTCAGATACTTCATACAAGTGGAATCATATAGGATTTATCTTTTAGGAGATTTGTCTTTTATCCTTCATTTGTTCATTTACTCAATGATTTATATCGGTATGAACTCATGGATACCTGTTTTATATGTTGGGTTACATTTCAACACCACCTTATTTTGTTGCTGAAATTACTAGAGCTATGAACATTGGGAGCTCTTTCCATTGGCTCGTGTCCCTCTGTCCATATTCATATCATTGTGGTTTTTTCTTTCTTTTTTGAGTATTTTTTTTACTTTATCATCCTACAAGATGCTCCAAGCTCATCTTGTGTGTTTCTTAATATATGGCCCTAGAATTAGTCATTTCTCCAAAGATCTCTGGTTCCCTTTATTGGAGAATGGTATTAGAAACCAAGACCTGAGTGCTAGGTGTGCTTGTTGCTGCTGGAGTGTTGTTGCTCCTAGGCTCTCTCAGCTGACAGAATGAAGAAATATATGCATGTATACTAACCCATGTATATGTACAAATCTCTAAATATCTATGTGTGTAACCAGAGTCTAAACTGATACTTTTAACTCTAATCTATTACCACATGGATCATTCTAGCCTCCTCTCTTTGCCTGTCTGTAACGTCCCACTCAACAGTGAAAAGACTAGCTCTCACTATATGAAATTCATTTACTTAATTGCTTAATTCCAGTAGAGCAGTATCAGAATAGTTGATACATGCCTATCCTTTTCTCACTTAGCATAATTCCTGGAGGTTCATCCAAGTTGTTGTGTGTACCAACAGTTTGTTTCTTTTTATTGCTGAGTAATATTCCATAGCATGGATGTACCAGGGTTTGTTCAACTATTCATACCTTGAAGGACATCTGGGAAGTTTTCAATTTGGGGTTATTGCAAATTAAGCTGCTATGGACATTTATATATAAATGCCTATGTGAAAAAAAATTTTCATTTCCCTGGAAAATTACCCTGAACTGCAGTTGCTGGGTTGTATGGTTGTATGGTTCAGCCTATTTTTAGTTTTGAAGAGAACTGCCAAATTTTCCAGAGTAGTTATACCATTTTACATTCCCACCAGCAATGTATAAATGATCAAGTTTCTCCGCATCCTCACCATTGATGTTATCATTCTTTTTCATTTTAGTCATTCTGATAGGCATCTAGTTGTATTAGTTGATCCAGGCTGCTATACTACAATAGCACAAACTGGATGGATTATAAATAATAAATTGTTTCTCACAGTTCTGGAGGTAGGAATGTCCAAGATTAAGGCACTGGTCAGTTCAGTGTCTGGTGAGGGCCTGCTTTCTGGTTCATAGATGGCGCCTTCTCTCTGTGTCCTCACATGGTGGAAGGGATGAATTAGCTCTCTTGTGCCTGTCTATAAGGGTGCTAATCCCATTCTTAAGGGCTCCACCCTAATGACCTAATGGCTTTCCACAAGGTCCTGCCTCTTAATACCATCATTTTAGGGGTTAGTATTTTAACATATAAATTTGGACATGGGGATAGGGGTGGGGGGAGGGGAAACACAACCACTTATACCATAGTAGTAATGATAACTCACCTAGTTTATATATTCATTCATTTATTTATTTATTTAGAGACAGAGTCTTCTTCTGTCACCCAGGCTAGAGTGCCATGGCATTAGCCTAGCTTACAGCAACTTCAAACTCTTGGGCTCAAGTGATCCTCTTTGTAGCCTCAGCCTCCTGAGTAGCTGAGACTACAGGCACGTGTCACCACACCTGACTAATTTTTCTATTTTTAGTAGAGACAGGGTCTTGCTCTTGCTCAGGCTGGTCTTGAACACCTGTCCTGACGTGATCCTCCCACCTCGTCCTCCCAGAGTGCTAGGATTACACATGTGAGCCACCATGCTCAGCCAACTCACATAGTTTAAATTTGAATTTCCATAGTGGCCAATGATGCTGAACATCTTTTCATGTGTTTTTTCCCCCTTCCATGCATCCCCTACAGTGAAATGTCTCTGTGTGTGTTTTGCTCATTCTCTAACAGAATTATTTGATTTTTAATGCTACATTTTGGGAATTCTTTATATATCATAGATAGAAGGCCTTTGTTGATTATGTGACTTGCAAATATTTAATTACAGTCTATAATTTGTCTTTCCATTTCCATTTAAAGTTTTAAAATACCCCTGAAACATGGGTAATATTCATGTTAGCATGAGAGAATAGGTAGCAAGATAAAGTGACTTGTTTTTGAAATACATACCTATTAAGGGCATAGCTGGGATTAGACTCAGTGCATTCTTTTAGTCAAATACTTTTCTACAGTGGGATAATAATCTCAGTAACAATGTGTTTGATAATTTTTTTCCCTTTATGTGCCAAAGAGTTTTTCAACTAACAGACTATTAGTTTGGAAGGAACTTTAGAAAGCTTATGGCTCAAGTCCCTCAATTTACAATTGATAACACTGAGGCACAAGGAGATGAAGTGAGTCTGCCATAACTCACATGGCTTATCCATTACTGGAGGACCCCAGCCTAGAGTCCAAGGCTTGGATTCCCAGTCTGATCCTTTCCCTCCTCTACCACACTTTCATGGTTCTCAGATCCTAGCGCATCAATCATGCACATGCCCTAAGGGGTTGAGGGAAAAGAAGGATAATGACTTGGGAGCTCAGGAAGGAGCTCTTTTCCTTGGAGAAGGTGAACGAAAGTGAAGAAGCACAGCAGAAAGCAAGTGGTGTCAATGGAGGTGATGTGGCAAGTGGTCAACAAGGAGAGCCTTGGAGGTTTCACCAGCAAATGTACAGCGGGCTGCTGATGCCTTGTGAATGTTATCGCTGAACCCCAAAACACATATGTTATTTATTTCCCTGAAATATCTGTGACAATCTTAATAAGTGTTGTTTATGACTAAGAGCTGACTGTCACCCTGACTCAAACCTCTAAAACATACTTCTTCCTCAGTTCAGTAATTTATGCACATACTTTTCACTGTACCCTCCATCACCACCACTACCTCTCCCACCTTCCCACACACATCCAGGCAAACACACATCTAGATCCGGGCTGGATTAGGGTGGTGATGACATAGCCAGGGAAAAGGGTCTGCTTCTCACTGTCAGAGCCAAACCTTTTGGCTTAGGAGGGCACATATTATTATACATTGCTCTGTTCATAGTGACCAGAGAAATGTGCATGTTGAGAAAGAATCGTGAAGCCCCCAAAAGGGCTCTTTGGGTCTTTGGGGACATTTCACTCTATTTTAAAAATTTTAGACTGTAAAACAAAACACCAATGCATAACCCACACAAAATATGGCTTCATGAATTATTGCAAGGTAAACCTTCAATGAGCACTACGCAGGTCAAACATAGAACCTACCAAATGTCCCCAGAAACTTCCCCAAGTACCTCATCCCAACCCAGCTCTGCCCTCTCTCCAGAGGCAGGCACTCTCTTAACTTTTACTGATTTCCATGCATTTTTTAATGATCATGGTCTGTCATCCAAGTGCATCCCTAGACATCAATGTTTAGTCTTAACCATTTTTAAAATTTGATATGTCTTTGAAGTCTCTTTAAATCTACATGTGTCTCCTCCATTCCTTACTTTTCTTTACGTGTACCTGTTGAAGAACCTGGATGATTTGACCTGTGGAATTGCCCAAAGTGTGAATGCTGCTGAATGCACACTCATGGTGTCATTCAGTATATTTTTCTGTCCTCAGAACTACCTGAAAATTGGCAGCTGGATCTACAGACACAATCCAGCTCAGGTTTGATTCCTTTGGCAAGATTATAGGTGGCACTGTGTCCTTCCATCAAGAAGCACATGGGTCTGGTTGTCTCTGTGTGATATTAACAGCCACTGACGCTTAATGCCTGGATCTATTAATTTATTACAGATTGCAAAGTGATGATGTTTTAACACTGTCATTAGTTTTTAATTGATTAATTGGCAGGCTTTTATAAAAAGATATTTTCCCTTATCCATACTTTGGTTACCTTGTGGTACAGTTCATATAAGAAGAACAGTATAAATATTTGACCCCTCCTTTAATTTTCAGCATAATGAATTTGTTCTCCATCATCTGCCAAAGATGACCTACTAGACTCTTTTTTTAAGTCTCATTTTGAGTTCATGAACTTAAACATATTTGAAGGGTTTCAATCCACTGCAATTATTATCATTATTGAAGATCAAAATGGCCTATGTATGGCCAGTTTGAGTCTCTTCAAGTTGGTTCCTGAGTCCTTTTTACCTAACCCCAGCAGTTTCTATAACCTAGTAGGCTTTGATAGCTTCGTGGCTATCTGATGTGACAAGATGTTCTAAGCTCATTTTTTCTGTTCAGACCTGAAAGAAGCCACTTCTCCAAGAATGCTTGTTTTATTTTTAAGTGGGAAATGATATTTCAAGACCATAATTTGGATACTAGGGATAGATAGATAGATGATAAATAGATAGATAGATGATATGTAGATAGGTAATAGAGATAGATTGGTAGATATAGATATAATCTGAAATAAATTTGAATTAGAAATATCAATATGAACTTGTTATGTGTATGCATTCATATGATATTTCTAATTTAAATTTATTTCAAATTTTTGAATTTGGATTGGATGAGTTTTTACTAAAACTTACATCTGTATCTTCTAAAAATATTAGGAAAAATACCATAATTACCCTTTGGTTTATTTATTCCACATCATACACACAAGAGTCTCAGTGAAACAACCAAAATACTATTAATACCATCAATATGATTACTGAAAACATGAAAAACATAGCGTGTGTTTTCCTCCTTCTCCATTTTAATAGTTGTTCTATTTCTACATTTTTCAGAACATAAAGTGCATATCTACTTGCTCCCTTTCAACACACATTTAATCTTAGTTCTAAAAGTAACTGACTGCTTAGTTCTTACCACCAGACTTACGTCAATGTCTCTAGTCATGTTGGCTGCCTGAAGCTCATTCTCAAGTAAATCCCTAAGAAAGGGCTCATGGGAATAAAACTTCCTGAGTTCCTGCATGTTAATAAGAGTTGTACCCTTTATACTTGAAAGTCCATTGGCTGAATATAAAATCCTTGGCTCACAAATTCTTTCCTTGAGTATTTTAAATAGGTTCCTACATTCTCATCTGGCATAAAATGCTGCTTTGGAAAAAAACCTAATTATAATCTAATTTTCTTTTCCTTATGTCACTTGTTCTTACTGTTTAGATACACAAAGAATATTTTCTTTTTCTTTAAATCCAATACTTGTATTATTACAAGTGTTGGTCAATGTTCTCCTTAAATAAATGATTTAAATATTTTTAAGGAAAGTTTTCCTGAAGCTTATTTTTAGTATTTATTCTGTTTTCTTGTGCTGGTTTTCTTCTTCAGGGATCTCCTTTGTGTAGCTTTAATTTGAGTCACTGTTTCATGACTCCTGTTCACCTCTTTTTTCCATTTCTTTTTGATTTAAAAAATTTTTCTCCATTTAACTTTCTATTTCTTTTCAGGTATTTTCCGTTGTGTTTATTCACTCTGGTATTCCTCCTTATTTCATCTTCATTTTTTACATATTTGCATTCACAGTTTACCTTTAAACAACATGGGTTTGAACTGCACTGGTCCATTTTTCATTAAATATGTTAAAAAAAATTTTGGAGGTTTGCAACAATTTGAAGAACAACTTGCAGATGAACCACGTAGCCCAGAAAGGTTGAAAAAATTAAGAAAAAGTTAGATGTGTCATGAATGCATAATTATAGGTAGAGAACTAGTTTATTTTCTCATTTACTGCCATAAAATGCATATAAATCTATTATAAAAAGTTAAACTTTATCAAAACTTACACATTCAAACACTTATAGACCATACATGACACCATTCACAGTCAAGAGAAAGGTAAACAAATGTAAAGATGCACTATTAAATTATAACTGCATAAAATTAACTATAGTAATACTATATTACTGTCATAATTTTGTAGCCTCCTCCTACTGCTATTGTGGTGAGCTCAAGTGTTGTGAGTATCTGCTTAAAACACTGTGAGACACTAATTGTCTCTGCTTGAGCAGTTCATCTCTTCAGTAAATTGCACATTGCAGTAAAAAGTATCTTGAGGTTCTCCTCCTTGAGCTAGTCAATGTGAAGATGATGAGGATGAAGAAATTTATGATGATCCACTTCCACTTAATGAATAGTAAATTTATTGCCCTTCCTTATGATTTTCTTAGTAACATTTTCTTTTCTCTAGCTTACTTTATTGCAACGATACGGTATGTACACACAACATACAAAATATATGTAAATTGACTGTTTATGTTATCAGTAAGATTTCCAGTCAACATTAGTCTATTAGTAGCTAAGTTTTGGGGGGAGTCAAAACTTATACAAAGATTTTTGACTTTGAGGGGCCAGTGCCTCTAATGCCTGCATTGGTCAAGGCTCAATTGTAATTTTAATTTCTCCTGAATTCCACTTCATTTCTGAGTTTTTATAATTCTGATTTATGCTATTATTTCATATCTTTGAGGATTTTCTAAATATCTTTTGGCTTATTTTGAAAAAGTAGATTAGAGTTTTGATTTGTTTTGTGGGCACAATTCATTGATGTTTTTAATTCTGTCTCTTTTTCTCTTTTTTTAAATAACTTCTATAGGATTTAAAAGTTGATACTTTTCTGTTTCTAATTTTTATTTGAAATTAGTTTTCATGATCTTTTAGAAAGAGACAGCATTGAAGATACTTTTTCTAATTTTGTAGCACTCCATCTTGTTGTTTCCCTGCGGTGTAAACATGTTGGTTTGCTCTCTAAGATTTCCTGGCTCGGTTTTCCTCACCTAATTTTATTTGAACCTTCTCTTTCCACCCTCTCTATGGTCCCTCTTCTCTTTAGTGTCATGTTAAATGACATGAGGATTTGACTATTGAATATATTCTCAAAGCTTGACCATGTGCTACATGCTGAAATTTTAAGAGGGTCTAGAGCCCATCTGTGATTACAAGTTGAGGTTCTATACAACTTCAATTGTAGATACAACACACAAAATGAATGAAAATAAGTGCCCAGAGAACCAGTATTTGAGAAGTCAAATGGAGAAAAATAACACATCTAGTTATAGACAGGACCTGAATGTGACCTTAAATGGTAGATTTGGACTTTCTGAGAAAGCAAAGAATATAGGAGGACAGGTCCTCAGACGGCCTAGGCCAACCCAGCTCGCCTCCTCCCACTTGAATTTCTCAGAATACCCGTAGAATGTTACAAGAATGCATCATCCTGAGATAAGGAGGAAGTAAGTATCCAGAGAGCCCAGGCTATGACCCCCTTTCTCCTGGAATGGGATGTTCCACAACACTTGAGCTCAGCAAACCAAGCGATGCCCAGGGTTAAAACCCAGAGTGGAATGCTTTTCTGGTCCCTTGGCTGCAGTGAAACATGGGGCATGTGCAAGCAAGACTCCTTGCACCCTGGGCAGCTTTCCTGAGCCTTGGGGAACTGGCTCACCATGGACCCTAGCCTTCTGTTTGTTCTTGCTGCCTGTCTGTGAGTAATAACTGTTTTACTTGATGTGTTGTATAAGTGTTCTGTCTCGCTGGACTTGAGAACCTTTGCAAAGGAGAGGCATCCGCTGGCATGTGTCGTATGTGGGGAAAAGAAAATGCAAGCAAATATGCTGTTAAGAGTTATACATACAGAATTATTATGGAATGGAGAGATCAGATTGGCTGGTGGAGTAAAGTGTTACAGGAGAAGGAGAGGTATCAGTGGGGAATATAAATGAATAAATAGAAGGGGCTCCTAATGTTAAAAAGACAGAAAATTGGGGCTGAAATTGCTGAGCATTTATGATACATTTTAAAAACAATAAACCAGGATTCAAAATTCCAGAGAGATTGGTTTATGGTTTATGGGCCAAGTCTTGTATTTTGATTATGTGCTCCCTTTCATACCTAGTACCTTGCACACAGAATCCTGTCAAATTTGCTGATTCAACACAACATTAAATTACTGTAGGTCTGCTCCAAAAAAAAGTCTTTGTGAGCCAACATAAATACACTGGCCATAAAGCAGGTGCTGGCCCTCAAGGAAAATATATCCAATGGTGGCTAAGACAGCTGAGATAAAAAATGACCGTCAGCATGGCTAAATACTAAAAAAAAAGTGCACTTTTAAAAATATGTTTAAGAGATGCTATTGTCAAGAATTACTTGCATATGTGAAACAAGCAAAGAGCTAATGCATTTAAACTCAGACAGACGTAAATATCAGTATTTAATAAATAATATATTTTTCCCTCTTCTTCTCTTTCCCTCCTTTTCTACTACGAGTGAGATGTTATTGTCCTGCTAGACCAGAGGCTGGTAAACTATGGTCCCTGGGACAAATCCAGCCTGCTGTCTATTTTGCGTGCCCCACAAGCCAATGGTTTTTATGATCCCAAATGGTTGGGGAAAAAATCAAAAGAAGAATAATAGTTCATGTCACAAGGAAGTTATATGGCATTCAAATTTCAGTGTCTGCCAATAAAGTTTTATTTGAACACAGCCCACTCATTCATTTACATATTGGCTGTGGCTGCATTTGTGATACAACAGAGTTGAATAGTTGCAAGAAAGATCAGATAGCCTGCCAAGCTTAAAACATTTATTATCTGGCCCTCTGTACAAAAAGCGTGCTGACCCACAGAGTAGACTAATGTAAACTATTGGTCCCCAGGAAGTTAAAACACAGATTGAATGAACATGATTCATTTCATTATAAAATTTGCCTTACAGCATTTTACTCAGCTCCTGAGAGGGAATAGTAATCCCCACCTCATTTTTTATAACTCTCCAACACAGTCACTTTTATCCCAACCTTCCGTGCCCCTCCGTCATTCAGGCTTCTGTTTTTTTGCATAAGCTGTATTTACTTGGATTACTCTCACCAACCCCCCAGTGTTTCAGTTGTGTCCAGGTTTCCAGTCCTGCTAAAGCCTCTGGGCCTCCAGAATCCCACCCTAGCCCGTGTTCTGCCAGAGGGAAGCAGCTGCCTTTCTGCCTTCCTGGAGCATTTAGGTTCTGAGGTCAGATAACCTAGGCCTGATTAATAATGAATTGTCTGTCACTGTTGTTAGCTGTTTTGAGCATCTGCTGAAGTCTGAGGTGAGCTCCTCAAGGAAGAGCCTCCCCTGAGCATCTTTTTCTATCCCTCCTACCTAGTGCTACCACAGCCCCTTAGTAGATGATCATTATGTATTTGTTGATTGACTACTTGATGGACTGATTGAGCAGCTGAGCCAGGAAGGAGAGAGCAGAAAGGCCTTTCTCTGGGCTGTGCCTTGGATAGTGCTCATTTGTTTCATGTCCTTTCTCCTTCACACTCCTTCTGGGTTCACTGGATTTGAATAGCGTACGAGAAGGAGAAGAGATGGTGCACATGAACCAAAGCAACTCGCCTGCATCTGCCTTTAATTCCCAGGCTAAGAAAACATTTCCAGAAGGCCTGGTGCACAAAACCTGACGTGGTGACAGGACGTTCTGTCTTCCTCTTGTTACACGAGCAAGCGCTGGAGTTTCAGCAGGCTCATAAATCCTGAGGGCCTTTTCCAGCTCCACTGCTCAGGCCGCCAGCCCCCATTCCAGGAAAGGGATACTTTGAAACCCCTGTCACAAGAGAACATTGTGTTTCTGCACATCCGGCCCCGCTGTGGGCTGATTTCTCCCAGCTCAGGTAGGATGGGTCAGCCAGTGAGGTCAGATGTGCTTTATGCTTCTTAAAGCTCTTGCCTTTCAGAATTTTGCAGGAAAGTACAAGTTGCCCAACACTGTTCAGTGATATGTTTGAGTGAACTGAAGAACATGTTATAAATTTATTAACTTGAATTTTCCAGGAGGAGACGCAGAGAAGTGTGGCCCAGGGGTTAACACAGAGCGGCTGCTTGCAGAGGGGACCAGGTCAGCCCTGAGGAATTTGTAGCAGGCCACTGGCAACTGTCTCCCCAGCTGGCCCACTCGGGAGGATCTCCACTAACCACCCAGAGGAAGGAAAGTCTGGTGCCCAGCCTGGAGACGGAGGGAGGAAAGGAAGGAGAGAAGTCACCTTCACACACTCCCTCCCCAGGCAGCACTTGTGTCTTGGAGCTGCCTCTTCTGCTTTTTTTCTCACCAAGATTTGGGATGTCCCTGGCCACAGATGGAGTATTTGATGTTTGGCAACACTTTAAAAAAAAAAAAAAAATGTGGCAGAAAAGTAAGAAAGGTGCTGAGTACTAGCATGAGAATTTGGGCAAGCATTGCATTTAGTTCCCTCTTTTGTAAAATGCAAGACCATAATATCTACCTCCTGGTATTACCTTGAGAGTGAAATGAGACAATTTCTATAAAAGTCCTTCATGAACCACTATCCAAGCAGAAAATATTGTTAGTAAGCCTGGTTGTTATGCATGTGGCTGCTGACACTCTACTACTACTGCTACTAGTCCTGTGTATACTACCAGTTATACCAACCAAAGGGATGGACAACCAGATGAAGAATCTGGAAACCACACATTATACCCCAGGAGAATGATTGAATAAACAAGCTGGAGTCAGCCTGTCCAAAAATATCAGTGAGAAAATAACTATCTTCAAGGATCCAAAGGTTTGTCATGTGGAAAAGGAGGTAGCCTTGTTCCAAGTCCCTCTGGTGAAAACTCAAGACCACAGAGCAGAATTACAAGGAGAAATATTTTATTACAGGACGAGGAGAGAACTTGCTCGTAATGTAATTGTCAAACGGTGCAAAATACCATCTTGGGACACAGTGAAGACATTGTCTTTAGAAATGTCAAAGGAGAGAGGGATGAACATCTCTACAGACTCCAGTAATTCATCCATTAATTTACTGGGGAAATGGAGTCTACTGATGGCCCACTGAAGGCCAGGCAGCTCTGTGGGTACTGGGAATACCACAGTGAACAGGACAGATCCTTGTTCTCACAGATCTCACATTAGACTGGGGCCCTGGGTGAGAGGATGCTGTGTCACTACAGCTATTCCTATCACTGCTGTCATTTCTCTTTTAGAATACTACAATTTCACAGGCATATGCTTAAATGGGGAGAAGGGAAAATTGACCTATATCCTGGTTTTTGCCCTGTATTTAGATTCTCCCTTCAGCCCAGCAGAGAATGACCCTGGCAGTGGGGAGAGGGTAGTGAAAGGAGCCTCCAATTCCCCATGAATCCCTTTGTCTTACTGAGGAGCTCGCCCTTGGCTGAGAATGGCCTGCCCTTCTCCAGTAAGTTTCAGGTAATGGCTATCCTGGGAGTCGGACTTCTGGGAAAGTCTTCCAATAAGAGACCCTGGGGGACAATGGAGCCCAAACCCCAAGATGTCTGGGAAGCTTCTGCAAGGTGAGCAGCAAGGTTCCTGCATATAGGCAGGGATGTATGCTATCAGAAGAATATAACTATCCTCTGCCTAAATATATCTCCTCTTGCCCTGAAGGTAGTCTGCAATTCCCCCAGACAGCCTCTCTTAAAATGCAAACATTCATGACAAGAGTCCACCTTATTGCCTTAATCCGAGCTCAGCAATTCCTGAAGATGGACCCTCCTAAAACCTCATCTGGCTGTCTCTCCTTCTCCCTCTGCACCATTACTACCTTGCCACATTTTGTCCAAACTGTTGCAACAGCCTTCTGGCTAGTCTTCTCACATCCTATTGAAACTCGTTCCTCTGAATGTAGAGAAGATGGTAGACTAGAAGCAGCCTGAACATGCTGCTTTCACAGAGAGAATCAAAAGTGGTGAGCAGATATTCACCTTCAGATTGACCGTCTAGGAGAAAGCACTGGGAAAGAGGTAACAGGGGACACCCAAAGTGAAGGAAAGAAAGTGTGGCAACCTACTCATAGGATTGGGGGTGTCTTGGGAAGGGACAGAGAGAGAAACTGGGGCTCCACATTTCCCCCATGGACATTGCAATTGGAACTGTGCAAAGGCCCCTCCTCCACACAGGCTTCCTCTCTGATACAGGGAGCTGACTGGAGACTGTGCAGTGGTGTTGCTTCCCAAATTTTGCATACTACAGCTGGCACCATTTTGAGGTCCCAGCCTCAGAGTGCTGTGTCTACACAAAGGTCAGATCCATTGATGCCATCTCCTCATCACCCTGCTAGGCCGGGAGGGAATAGGGAGGCCAGGAACTCTCTTGTGCCCTGTGAACAGGTGCTGTGTGCCCCTGCCACCACTACCAGGAGACCCCAAGCAGAGCAAATGCCTGTGGATCTGGTGCCTGCTGCCACCACCTGGGTGGCCATGCCCAGCCACAGCTGCTGTGGGACCCAGGTGGAGCATGTACCTGCAACCCCTGTCTCCCACTGCTGCCAACTAAGTAATGCCACCACCAATGGACCCAGGCAGGGAAAATGCTCCTGTCTCCACTGCTGTTGTTGCCGCTTCTATCACCACTGCCACTGGATCAAATCAAAGGATCAATAAAACAAAAAGTTGGTTCTTTGAAAAGATAAATAAAATCAATAGACCACTAGCTAAAATAATAGAAATAGAAGAGAAAGGTTGCAAATAAGCTCAATCTGAAATGAAAAAGGAGATAATTACAACTGATACCACAGAAATACAAAATATTATCCAAGACTACTACAAAGATCTAAACCATATACAAATATTAACTCAAGATGGATTACAGACTTAAGTGTAAGACCTGAAACTATAAAAATTCTAGAAGAAAACTTAGAGAAAGCTCTTCTGGACTTTGGCCTAGGCAAAGAATATACGACTAAGATCCTAAAAGCAAATATAACAAAACCAAAATTAAATAAATGGGATTTAATTAAACTTAAAACTTTCTGTACAGCAAAGGAAATAATCAACAGAGTAAATAGACAACCTACAAAATGGGAGAAAATATTCAAGGACTAATATCTAGAATCTACAAAGTACTCAAACAAATCAGCAAGAAAAAAACAAATAACCCTATCAAAAAGTGGGTGAAAGATATGGACAGAGTGTTTTCAAAAGAAGATAGACAAATGGCCAACAAACATACGAAAATATGCTCAACATGACTAATCATCAGGGCAATGCAAATTAAAACCACAATGATGTACCCCTTTACCTCTATCAGAATGACCATTAATAAGAAGTCAACAAACAATAGATGTTGGTGTGGTTGCAGTAAAAAGGGAACACCATACACTTTTGGTGGGAATGTAAACTAGTACAACCTCTATGGAAAACAATATGGAGGTTCCTCAAAGTACCAAAAGTAGATCTACCATTTGATGCAGCAATCTCACTACTGGGTATCTACCCAAAGGAAAAGAAGTCATTTTACAAAACAGACATCTGTACCCAAATGTTTATTGCAGCACAAATCACAACTTCAAATATATGCAATTAACCTAACTGCCCATCAACTGAGGAATAGATAAAGAAAATGTGGAATAGATAAAGAAAATACACATACACACACACACCCCACATGCACCATGGAGTACTACTCAGCCATAAAAAGGAACTTGGATGAAACTGGAGACCGTTATCTAAGTGAAGTATCTCAGGAACGGAAAAACAAATACCACATGTTCTCACTTATAAATGGAAGCTAAATGAGGGGTATATATGGTCACAAGTGGCATAATGGATATTGAAAACTAAGAAGTGGGAAGGGTGTGAGGGGGTGAGGGATAAAAATATACCTATTGGGTACAACATACACTAGTCTGGTGATGAGTACGCTGAAAGCCTTGACTTCAGCCATCATGATAGTGGCCTTTTTCAAAAGCCTGCCACTTTCCACCAAACCTTCAGTGGCTCGCTAATGCCAAGAACATGGTCTTTAAGAGGGAGTGTACATACCCCATGACTCTGGGAAGGAAATACTAGAACTTCTATGAATATATTTTTCTAGAAAATGGGAAAAAAACAATATTTAATGATAGATTCAACATATAGATCAACAGGGACACTCATTAGTACTTATGTCAGATTGTCATGGGTCACTTAAAGCAGGCGAGGTCTTTATAAGGTAAGGGCATGGTTCACAAGGGCTTATGATGGCACCCTCTGGGTGTTCATAGGCATTAGGACCTTGAGACATATTGCAGTAAGGTGGATTTGAGGTTATGCTATCTACACTATCTAAACCAGCCTCCACAGATGGACAGCTGATTTAAACAATTTACTACAAAAAAAAAAAAAAAATCTTGCTGATTGAAGATAATCCTTATCTTGCAGGTATGAGTAAACAACAAGATAAAATAGAGTTGACATCACCACTAGTCTTATGCTAGTGTAAGTCCTTCTTCAGGCCCAGTACAAAGTAATAACAACAACCTAAAAAAATATCAATAGCCTAAGTAATAAAAGAACTTAAACATATCTGATAAGGAGGCTAAAATAAATGTTACATCCTTAAGAAGGATGTCTGCTTCAAATATATGTTTACATCCCCCACAATTAACAACAGGCCATGCATCAATATCACATGCTAAGAATGTAAACTGCCTTGAAACATAATCTAGTATCTATGACAATTAGTAAGACATTTAAAACCTAAGAAATCACCATTTCATAAAAGAAAGAGATAAATAAGAATATGTATAGATTTGTCTACATGTGCCTTTGCTCTTATTTGCATAAATAAATATTATAATGATTTTAATGTGCATAAATAAACACTAAAAGCTAATAAAAGTTGTTTATTGTGAGGGCAAGTGAGATGAATGGATGGGGCCAGAGTTGGGGGAGACTCATCAGTTTATACCTTCTGAAATTACGATGACTTTGGAAAAATGTGACTGTATTAACTATGCAAAACATGAAACAAAGAAATTAGCTTTGAGAACATGATGTCAAACTATAATTCTTTAGCAAAATTTATAGTCCTGTGATAATCCAGTTCTTTGCAAAATTTTACAAAAATTATTTAATAATAACAATGTATAGAAAACTCATTTGTGTTTCCTTCCTTCCTTCCTTCCATCCTTCCTTCCTCCTTCCCTACCTCCCTCCCTCCTTCCTTCCATTCCTCCTTCCATCCTCTCCTTCCTTCTATTTAGTACTAGAAGAAGCAACAGGACTCCCCATCTGGGGAGAGGTGCAGAAGTCTAACATTAGGAGATCATTTCCTCAAGTGCATGAAGCTCAGTTCCTAAATGAAACCCTGAACCATAAGGGCCACAGATGGGTAGGATGATGGCCTGAGATATGCAGGGGGCGTGGAGTTAGCTATTTTACAAAAGAGTTAAATATAATAGTAATTGAGGGAAGCAGTTGGATCAAAAGAAATTATTTGCTAGGCAGTTTCAAAACCAGAAAATGCTTAAGATGCAAACCACAAAATGAAGACAACCTCAAAGGTTAATGAAAACCTACAACAATAGACAAAGGAAATGAAGAATTGCAATACAGCCTCCTCCCAAATCTATTAAGCAGTCATACCAACATCTTCCCAAATGGGGAATGCTATCCAGCTCCATTTATTCTGCCTTGGAACTGCTGAAATAAGGACAAGATGTTAAGATAAAATGCCTCAGTGGCTTCTCTCTCTACCAGACCAAACATAAAGACACCAGTCCCTCCAAACATTGCTGAGACAGCATTGGCTTGTGCAGCAATGCCTGGTAGGTGTCCTGTGAGGATTTGCTTAATGAATTAAGAGCCTATGGGTCTAGCTTGTTTAAAAAGTCAGGCATTTACTAAGAACCAGGGAGAATGGAAGTAAAGAAGCTGTGTGTTGGGTCTAGAGCAGAACCAAAAATAATGGCCCAGGGAAGGAACTTAAATCCAAAAAGTCAAAATGCATAGGATTGACCATAAAATTTAACAGGTAAGGACAGAAAGGCTGAAAAAGGAAAACTGTGTAATATGCTCTGGTTTGAGAGCAGGGAACGCAGTGCTATGGAAAGAACGAGTTCAAGATTCAGATATTTAGGAGTGTGCCAGAGTCTGAAAAGTGGGAGGACATTCAGCTTTGAGAACAGGAATGGAGACAGGTAGACACGGGCCTGAGGCATGAGTTGCCTCCAAATGTGTAGCATTTATATTTTGTAGACCCTGGCCCTATTTCTGTCAGAATGTGTTCTTAAAAACAGTACCATGTTCCCTGTATTGTAGTCTGGCAATGAATTCCTGAAAGTCAAGAGTTGTGACTTCATGATAGTGCCCTGTCTTGTGACCTTGGAGAGGCCACTGAACTTAAGCAAGAGAGAAAGGCCACCTGACATCAGAGTCCTGGTTCAGTGCCTGCCTCCACAGCCAGTTCATGGGTGGCCTTGGACAGGCCATCTAGACTCTTTGTATCTTAGTTTGTTCATCAAGTAGATGGGAATAAAATGCCTTATAACTTGCTCTAAGGTTTACTGTGGGACCCAAATGAGATCCTGCAGGTATAAGATCTTTGAAAACTTAAGATCATTATACAGAGGTATGACTTATCATTATGACTCAATAGCAGGACATCTAGGTTTTCAAAGTATTACTTAGGGCATTAACCAGCACCATCCAAAATTGTGCAATATCTTTCCAAGAAAGAATTGAATTTTGTTGTTTTGGGTTTCTTTTGTTTTATTTGACTCCTTGAAATCTTGAACTTACTCTTGGGAATTGGTGTCTGGCCTAATTTAAGCCTGCACACTTCAACTTGTCTTTACCTGGCACCGGATTTCAGATGCTCTGATGTCAGATGCTCTGGTTGGCACCTCCAGCATGGCCAGCATTTTCCTTACTTGTGTCACAAGCTGTCAGGGCAACAGGAAATTTTAGAGTTGGCATCAGAATATAACCCAGCCACCCTGGACTCTGTTTTCTCCAACAGATAAGCTTAGTTGACCGTGAAGACAAATGGAGGGTAATTCTGCGGAAAATCGCAGGGAATTGGCCCATTTGGGTGCCATGTAGTAGGGATCTCGTGTTCATTGGGTGAATTGATTTTCAATAAAAACATCACCCCTGTCTGCTCCTTTTTTGCTGACAGCACACAGGAGGTATGCTGAGCCAGGAAGAACTGGTTGCAAAGTTTGGCCTGTGGTCTTCCGCGTACCCAGACACAAAAGCATCTACTGGCAGAAGCAGCCTCTGGTCAGGGAAGCTCCACTGTAGTATGATTCTAAGTTAGCCTCAGAGCCAAAATGGCCAAGAGGACAAAATTGGGCCCCCAAATCCCTGAATCCTCCTTTTATGCCTTTCTTCTCTTCTGCCTCTTTAATCACTGTTCTTTTCCCTTAACATTCCATCAAAGCTTGCTTTCACAGGAGTCTAATATTATTAATTAAGCCTTAGAGTGCCATGGAATGCAATAAGCCCAGACAGTGCAAAAGGCTTGGGTTCAGTCCTGAGTCTTCCACGGTGCACTGAAGTGACATCACTGCCATCTCTGAGACGCAACTGCCTCCAGTGTCAGCCAAGCAGTGATAATAATATCGCAGTTCCTCTCTTGCCTTATGCATGTGAGAGTTAAATGAAACTAAAAATGGAAAGGCATTTTGGAAAATTGAAAGTTACAATACTGTGAGTTTTTGTTCTTTTTATTAATAGTAATATTTGTGTCGGTAGTAACTGTAGTAGTAGCTTTGATACTAGTAGTCTTCATAGAATCCTTGTATCTTGAGGTCAGGAAAGAACCAACTTCTCACCAGTCTAATTCTGTATTACCTATTAACTTCACTGTCATCATTTCTATTGTATATGCATCGTCTATTTTGTTTTTTCTGTGGCATTTACCTAAGCATCACTAATGTCTTCCTGTCCTCTTCCATGTCTCTCCCATTCAAACCTGCTTTTAGGAAAGGATTGGATCTTAGTCAATAAACCAAAAATAGTAGATTTTTCACAAGAATGAAGATCCTAAACCTAGAGAGGAGAAGAGTGGAAAAGAAGGAAAGAGAGAGGCAAAGGAGAAGGAAAGCATTCTCCAAGACTTAGAATCTCATGGGGGAGGTGGGGAAAGAAAAATGACTGTGTTTAATGTCTCATGAGGGCCTCCTCCCTCCACTTCTCCAGGCCAGGAGCAGTTTGACCAGTGGTCATTTTCATAGCTGGCTTAGACTTCCTCACTATGGGAAAAGAAAGTGCTTATAAAAGACCCAAGAGGATTTGAGTAAACGTGATCCTGCAATTCAGGGTAAAATCTTTGTGTTATTTTACACAATTAATTGCTTCCTCCACATTTGCTTTAAGATGCTATTTTCAGAGCCAAGTGAGCTACAGGAAGCACGAAGACTCCCTGGCTGAATGGAATGGATGGACTGTCCTGGTGATCAAAATTCATTTCCGAGTTATTTCCTGAAGTGGTATTTTGACACCTGGGTCATATGTTAGCTTTATGGAATTCCTCTGTGACATGCAACGACCGTGCGGATACATGATAGAATATTATCCACAGAGAGGTAACTTGGAAGTTCATCGCTGCTTGTCAAACTAGATTAAGTAAAGGGAAATGTTTAAGAAGTCAGATTTACTCAAAAGCAAAATGCAAAAAGGTTTGTTTACTTTTAGTTGGGAAGATCTCCTCCTGTGTTATAGTTCCCGATCTTAGTGTCTATAGAAGAGCTTTCACGTGGCTAAATTGTGACTTGTAGGATTCCACTTATTAGAGATAGAGGGATCCTAAGGGATCATCTTGTGTAGACATCTGCCACTGGAAAAACTGTCATTATTACTCCCAATTTCCTGATGAAGAAACTAAGGCACAGAAGTTTAAGTTAGTCTCATAATCATGCAACTGGTAATGGGTGAATAAGAAGCTCAAACCCAGATCTTCATCCCAGGTAGAAAACTGCCTCTAACTTTCATTCATAATCATCCAGCACTACTGTTGCATGGAACATTGGGATATCCTTTATGCTGGGTTTGAGAAAGATCTAGAAAAAGGTCAGTCTCCCTGTGGCTTTTGCATTATAATTGTCAATGTTTTCTCCTCCTGCCTTGAGCCAGTCCCATGAGTTGGCAAAATAGGAAGCTATCAACAGGGCGTGAATACCTTCTCAGCCTTTCTTACCTCCAACCCTCCAGATACTTTTCCCTAAGGTCAACACTTTTCTTTCTTCAGTAAGTGAAGACTGAAAATGCAAATTTTTGTGTGCAGCAGGCTATCCTGATTAAGAGAGCAGGTTTCATATTCAGGAACACCCAGGATCAACTGGCTATGTTACCTACTAGCTGCATACCCTCAAGTAATTATATACTGTGATACAGTTTGCTTCTTTCTTCAACAGTAGTACACTAGCTATCATAAGGGGTTGGTAACTGATTAAATGAAATTGGAGATACCAGCACGTTAAATGAATTCAAGAGTTCCATTCTGCCAAGAGGGACAAATTGGGCAGTCTCTGATTCTCTCTCCCAGATCCACTCTTAAAAAACTGGAAAAGCAAAAAAAAAAAAAAAAAAAAAAACTGGAAAAGCAAGAAGTTAATATGGATACCAGGAAATAATAGCAACCACAAGTGAGGAAACTCTGGGAGACTGGTGTTTTGGGAGGTGTGTGGCTACAGAGGGCAGCAAGAAGTAAAATTGAAGGAAAAGGTTCTATGTGGCTCTTGCCTGTCTCAGAATTAACATTACTTTGGGACAATCACTGCCTACCCCTCTGTGCCATAAGTCTGCAGCAAGAGCCTAGACAACCAGGACAGGTCAAAAGCCCTGCTGGGTGAGAAACTGACAAACAGGTGCAACCATCTGGTTGTCTGTGGGCACTCACTGCCACCTCAGCCCTCTTCCCTGTAGACTTTCAGCTGATGTATTAGTTTTCTATCGCTGCCATAACAAATCACCATGAATTTAGCAATCAGTTCTGTGTGTGGGAAGTCTGGGTACAGTGTGGCTTAGTTGGATCCTCTGTTTAGTCTCACAAGGATGAAATTAAAGTATAGCAAGGTTGTGTTCCTTTCTGAGGCCCTAGGGATAAATACGCTTCCAAGTTCATTCAGGTTGTTGGCCAAATTCAGTTCCTTGCAATTTTAGGACTGAGGTCCTTGTTTCCTTGGTGGCTGTCATCCAGGGGCCGGTCTCTGTTCCTGCCTGCATTTCTTCTTATGCTTTCTATGTGGCCCCTTTCAGTAACAGTGAGGAAAGGACCTTTCACACTTCGAATTACTCCAATGTCTCTTTCTGTTGCATCTCTCTGGCTTCAGCCAGAGAAAGTGCTCTGTTTTTAAGGACCCAGGTGATTAGATTATACTCACTGGGATAATCCAGGAGAGTCTCCCTATCCAAAGGTTTGAAACTTTAATTGCATCTGCAGAGTTCCTTTTACCATGTAATATGACGTACTCACAGGTTCCAGGGGTTTGGACATGGACATCTTTGGGGGGGGGGGGCTCAGTCTGCCACCCACAGCTGGCGTGCTTGTAGGCACATTTGTCCCACACTGAAGACCTGTTCCATCACCTGCTCCCAGCTAATCCTTCACTTGTGACCTGGATTCTTCCTCTCCAGCCTTCATCCATCAGTTCTTTCCTCTTGCTTATATTTATAAACGATTTCCCCACAGCTCATTGCCAAAGCCTATAAGCACTTCCTGGCTTCCCCCATCTTTAATACCTCCTCTCAGTCCTTATCCCCGCTTATACACACCTTTCCCCTTTTTCTCACACCCTCCTCCAAATAACATTCTTCACTCATCTTTGCCATTCCCTCATCTGCTCACTTCTCAGTCACCATGACAAGGCTTTTGGCCCCCAACCATCCAAGGAAACTTCTCAAACAGATGTCATCAGTGACTTTCTAATTTTCTAACTTGGATAAATGGGATTCCATGACCATCTTACACAATCTTCCTTACATTCTATGTTATCCGTCATGCCCTTCTTCCTCCAATGCTCTCATCCCCTTGTAAATGTGTCCTCTCTTCCCCCAGGCTTCTCCCATGCCTCTAGCTGCTCTGGGAGGCTCTTGCCCACCAGAGTCCTTAATTGCTGGAGTTCTTCAGGGTTCTTTCTGATGGCATCTTCTCTTTGCACTTCCCATTCTCTCCTTAGGCAATCTCATCCAATTCTGAATCTTCAGTTGCCGTAGGTATGCTTTGGGTTTTCAAATCTTTATTATAATAATAAACCCAGTCTTCTAAATTGGATTCCAGAGGCTTGCATCACACTGCCTGCTGGATACTTCCACTTGAGTTCAACACATTTCTCCCACATCTCCTCCTCCCCTTTGTTATCTACCTACCCATTTTTGTAAAAAGGGAGCTGAGTCCCCTGCGTTTAACTCTAGAGGTAAAATCAGGGGCCAAGTCCTATCCAGTAAGCTCTACTGCTTTAGCATCTGTCACACCCTTACATCCCTCATCCCCACTGCTGTGTCTTTACACTAACTACTATTTACTGAGTCCCTGTGTATGCGAGACATTGTGTTAGACACTTCTGGAAAGTTACTTTAGTTTATTTTCACAACCACCCTGAGAGGTAGGCAAGAGTATTTATATTTTATGGCTGAGGGAACTTGGGCATAGATAGGTTAAGTGACTTAGCATGGGTTACATAGTTTCTAAATCACATCCCAGGTCCACTTTCTTCTTACATCAATGCTCTTTCAAATGCACTGTCGCAACGTACTATTTGGGCTCTTAGTGTGCACCCTATGAGCTCCTGCAATGCTTTTTCTAAACAGTTTCCCTTAGCTGGCAGCTGTGGCTCACGCCTGTAAGCCTAGCACTCTGGGAGGCCAAGGCGGGAGGATCACTTGAGGTCAGGAGTTCAAGATCAGCCTGAGCAAGTGAAATCCTATCTCTCCTAAACATAGAAGAAAAAAAAAATTAGCTGAGCTACTAAAAAATAGAAAAAATTAGCTGGATGTGGTGGTGCACGCCTGTAGTCCCAGCTACTTGGGAGGCTGAGGCAGGAGGATTGCTTGAGCCCAGGAGTTTGTTTGAGGTTGCTGTGTGAGTTAGGCTGATGCCACGGCACTCTAGTGCTCTAGCCTGGGTAGCAGAGCAAGACTCTGTTTCAAAAATAAATGAATAAATAAATAAATAAAATAAACAGTTTCCCTACAACCTTCCTTGTCCTCTGATAATCCTTCCTCCATCCATGTAATCAGAGTAATTTTTGTAAAATGAAAATTCAAGCATATTCCTTCCTGGTTTAAAATCTGTCTTCGGATCTCCTCTGCCACAGTAGGGTAATTCTTACTTCTTTACAGAGCACCTTTTGATTATTTATTTCTGCCTCCAACTTATTTTATTGTCTTACTCCTGTCTGCTCCCCACATCAAGCTCCTAGCCACTCCCCAACTTCCCTTCTCTTTTCACATTGCACCCTCCACTTGGAATTTCTTTTCCCACTTCGTATTCTGGAGAACCTCTAACCACAATTCAATATGACTTGGCTCAATCCTCAGTGAAACTGTCAACCTCCTGGTAGAAAACTCCCTAGGCTTTTCCAAGGAGAATGCAATTACATGTTCTTTTTGGGTGTATGCGTACACCATGCCCTGTACAATTTTTCTTTTATCGAACTCAACTTTGTGCACTTATTTGTTTGTTTACATTTCTTCTCCCCTTTCTTGAAACTGTAAGGTCCTTGAATCAAGAGACACATATTACTTGTATTTACATTCTTAATACATGCCTGCCACATGTGAGGATTCAATAATTGTTAAGTGTATGAATTCATGAAAGATAGAGTCTTGAAGGCCAGCCTAAACAGTCTGGATTTTATTCCCTAGGGAAAAGAAGAGAGCGAGGGAGAGAAGAAAAAAGAAAAAGAAATTGAACTTTTGGGGAAGGCTGTTGGCTTGTTTTTGAGCAAGAGCGCACCATGCGCACACTGGCCGCAGTGTGCAAGGCGGATTGGAATGAGGAGAACTAGACCCTGGAGAACCTCTCCTGAAGCATTTCTGTAGGTCAGATAAGAAATGAAGATGTGGCTGAGGAAGCCACTGATGACTTCTAAGACAATGGATTTCAACAAATGGAAAATGAGAGCATCGTAACGATTGTGCACTCATGTGCTCTTTTGATGTGGAACGTCCTCAGACAGGGAATGAACGTATAATAAACAAGAATTGTGTCAAGTGTGATTTCACAATGCCTTTGGATTTTGGAAATGGTGTGTGGATTGAGGAGGGTGGTTGGTTATCGTGTCTTTTTATACAAATCATAAATCTCCCTGGCACCAATTGAAAGTAAAGGCAGCAGCCTGAGTGTTTATTTAGATTTTATGGTCCATTTATTGTCTCATATTCCCCCAGTCAAAGATAATTATTTCTTAATTAATCATACGTAAACAGTCTATATCCTTTGCAGAACTAGCTACTTAAAAGCACATTTATCACAGCAATTGGTCCCACATACCCAACTGCAAATCACCTACTTTCAGCTGGTTTTGCTCTAATTGACTCCTGCTCATTTTTGTGTTTCTGATGCTTTGGGGAGGGGAGGGCGACAGAGATGGGAGAAGGCCAGAGAAGGAATAACATGCATAATTATCCACTTTTCTTGTTGTTTCTTTTTAGGAAAAATGCCTAAGGATAGAAAAAAGAGAAGAAAAAAGAAAAAACAAAACAACAAAAACAAAAAAAAACCTCTGTAAGTTGAGATATTGGCCATTTGTCTGGGAGTTGCCCAGACAAGAGATTTTATTTCAACCACAAGAAAGAATCCACCAAGAGTTCCCCCAGGAACAATAGCCACCACACCATTCAATCTCCTGGAGTGGTATGTACCAATGACCTAAAACCGTAGACGTGGGCTGGTGCTCTTCTTGGTATGGGTTCTGTCATCCTGGAAAGAATGTGCTGAGTGTTCTATCTTCCTAGACTATCCAGTAAAGATGCAATAGTAGCATTTTGGCTTTGAATCCAGGAGCATCTCATCATTTTCACTAGTGGCTCTGCAGCCTATTTACAAAGTGTTGATCAGCTTTCTCTACCTCTCGGACAATAGTGGACTGACCTGCAATGCTAAAGATTTAAGTTAGTCTGAAGTCACGATAGAGAGAGATTGATCACCTAGGTTGTCTAGAGAAGTCAAAGGAAGTTTCTCTTAGAGAATCTAAGTGGACTCAGCCCTATATAACTAATGTAAAGCCCAAAAATAGCATCTTCAGGCGTCCTATGGATTTTTCTCTTTGAGAACAAAAATGCTGTGTTATGGATCTTCATGTCTCCCGTAGCCATGAGCACTGTTCCCGGGTCTGAATAACAATAACAATGATAGCAAATATTCATACAGGACTTTTTATGTGCCAAATACTATTTCAAGTGCTTTTCACACATTAACTGATTTAATCTCATCAACAGTCCTACGAGGTAGGCTTCTATCACTGTTCCCACTTTACAGGTGAGGAAGTTGAAGGTGACTCACTCAAATTTCCATAACTATCATGTCCAGGTGCTTAATACAGGTAAATCAGCTGGGATTGAGTTGAATTGTGAGTTCAAAGATGAACTGAGCCAATTTTTCTCAGCACCTGTGTTGCTGCCTGTGGTGCCTCACCTCCAAGAGAGCATTCCCTTCCACCCACCACACCGCTGAGGTGAAAGTCAAGAACGAAGTCATTCACTAGGGCTTCTCTTCTGCCAGCAAACCCATGGGGATTAACTGACGTTGACCATGTCACTGGGACAGGTTTCAGAGCCAACTCCATTGTTCCTGATGGAATTTTCTGTCTCTTTCAAATGAAGACTTTAGGAAAAACTTTTCTTCTTTCTCCTTTTTCTTGGCCCCCTCCTTTGTATTTTTCCTGCCTATATCTAACCTGTAAATTATTCTGAAGAGAGGAGACATGTCTCATTCACTTTTTTTTTCTCTAACTGTCTTGCACAAAGCAGGTACATAATAAATGCACATTAAATAAATATTTAAAAATGGAAAACTTAGTGAATTTTTTGAAGGCATTAAATTCTAACAATTGTATCAACAACGCTTCATAAATCATCCAGTCTAATTCTCTTCTCACTTAGAAATAAAGAATCTAAAGTCCCCTGGGTGTGGGGCGGGAAACTTGTGTATCCAGTGCCCAGGCGGTGAAATTGCAGGAACCTGGAAATTAAGCTAACGCAGAATCCTGCTCCTCCTCCCTTATCTTCTTCTTCCACTTTCTTTCTTCCATCTTCTCCTCCTTTCCAACAGTCATATGCCTGACAACATGTTAAGGGCACCACATATATATTTAGACCTAATTAAAGTCTTGTAAACTGGGTATTATTGTCCCCCATTTTATAGATTTGAATTTTAAAATTAAGAAACCCACCCAAGGCACATAAATCATAAGTTATAAGGCTGTGCCTGTCTGATGCCAAATCCTGCGTCCTTACCTTGTTTACTATGAGAATGATACGACTTCCTGAAAGAAGTGACTTTTTGTACTGATAGAGAAAAATCATGCTCGCTTTGGCAGCACATTTACTAAAATTGGAATGATACAGAGAAGATTAGCATGGCCCCTGCACAAGGATGACATGCAAATTTGTGAAGCATTCCATATTTTTTAAAAAAATGGAAAAATCACCCACCATAAGCTGATTAAAAGATCACCAAGATATACAGAAAAAAGCATAGAGTATGCTACTTTGGGTGGAAAAAAAAAAGGAAGGAAAAAATAAAAACATATCTTATTGGATTGTATGTGCTAAACTACTTACAAGAGTGTGCAGTAAATTAATCACAGGGGTTACTTGTTGGGAGAAATGGAAACTGGGCAAATAGAGCAAGAGAGGAAGACTTCTTGTTGTCCTTTTAAAATACATGTTAATATTTGAAACACGTCCATGTATTATCTCTTAATTTCTTTTTTTTAAATTTAAAACAGGGTTTAAAAAGTATGTGACTTTTTGTCTTGACTGTTTTGACATGGGGCATTTTTACATGGTCTTTAGTATACAGCTATTGCAGCTGTGTAATTGCATGTCAGACACACTCATTCCATGGCTGAGGCATGCCAAATCAAAACCAGTACAGAAGCCTGAGGATTATGTCCAGAGCTTCTGCTTTGACCAAAAGAGCTTGAGAAATTTGAGAGAAAGTCATTGCGATGCTGGCTCCTCAGTCTTTAGCTGTCTGGATGCCACAAGGCCTCAGGGGAGCTTTGCCATGTTGGAACATTCCCACCCATGGTCAGTTCTTCAGCCTCCTATGCTCCTACACTTGAGTTTTCCTAGTGACCAAAAAGTGGATCCACATCCCCAGAGTTGATTCACATTATCTGGGTTTACAAGAGCCTGGAATATAAACCACAGAGCCAGCTTTGTAATTTATAATAAGACGTACAACAGAAGAGCCAGCACGTTCTCTCCCTGTAGGCAAAGACACATGGTAATGCAACCTGTATTAACAGATTGCTGGATCCATATGTTACGAGAACAATGGGGACGAGCGCCGTGCTGGCGAGCCGTAGGTTCAGGCTGATGCTACCATCTCTGCAGTAGGAATATCTCTCCCACCAGGACCTGGTGTGTTCTATTCTCAGGTCTGGACCCGTCTCCCTGGGTCATGGCTTGAATGGACACTGCCAACATCTGCCCCTGGGACTCCACAGTTTTGTGCTTCTGATAGACATTCTCTCTCTTTAGACAGGTTAAAATGTTCAGCCTGATTTTTCTTTGACCTGGCAACTATTTGGATCTTTAAGATGACAGCATGCTTTAGTTCTGGTCACTACTTGATTGAACTACATGAACCTAGAAAGGCCAGTCTCATTTCCCTTAATGTGAGTCTCCTCCCCAGGGACCCTGTGCCTCCCCTGCCAAGAACAGCCTATAGACGCCCTGTCTCCTGACCGCATTCCCAGATTTTTCATGCACTCTCCCTTAGAGCTGACCAGCAGTAAGTGGTGGCCAACTAAAGACACTCACGTCTGATATCCGTCATCTGATGCCTTGTTTCCTTCAGTCTGGAAAAC
This sequence comes from Eulemur rufifrons, assembly GCF_041146395.1. NCBI lineage: Eukaryota > Metazoa > Chordata > Mammalia > Primates > Lemuridae > Eulemur > Eulemur rufifrons. The sequence goes on along the minus strand of NC_090987.1, from coordinate 23,374,630 downwards.
CATCTTTTCAACTCCTCTGTTGACATGGGAAGGGAAATACTTTATGTTTTTATTAGGACTGCACATCTGTGTAAGAGTGAGTTGGCAGCCACAATAAGTGTCAGAGAGGACAGGTGGAGGGACTGTAGGGACGTTGCTTGAGAGAAGAGGGAGAACGACAGGGGAAGCTCGAGGTGAAAGAGCCAAAGATAGATTTGAACAACCCCACACTTTGCTGAGAGCTGATGCTGGAAGAGAGCACCCAAAGGAACTCAAAATAGCTGAGTCTATCCTCACTCCTGCTAAGGGGGGGGGGGTCACTGGCAATTTTTTGAAAAAGAAAATTTGCTTGGAAAGGTAATGGGTCCAAAGTCAAAAGTACAGAAGAGGGTATGACAGTGCCTGTCCATGAGCTCTTTGTTATGGGTACACAACAGAAATTAAGAGTAAGAATTAAAGAATTAGAAATATCTATGGTAACATGACACTGTTTCAACATCCCAGCATGAAACCAGTGGGCTCCAGTCCAGGAATAGGGAATAAATGAGTTTGAATGTTGTCATACTCACGTGGCAAGTGGTACAAAGAGTAGGTTGCATAGAAACATGCACAATAGGACCACATCCTGGTCTGCAATGGCCAAGGTGGGGAAAATATTACAGGTCTTTCCCCGAAGGAGATAGTTTGAAAAGCACTACTGGATCGTAAAAGTCTTCCTCCTGTTCTTATTCCTTAGCCATCCAGTCCCCTCTTGGAGGTAATAAATATTGGTTTCTTCTATATCCTTGCATAGCTTACAAACAGGCATGTGTATGTGTGTGTGTATTGCACACACAAATACACACACAATTGATAGCATACTAAATGTTCTGTATCTTGCTTTTTCATTTCACACTATGTCGGGTTTTTTTTTAGGGTTTAAAAATTTTTTTTATATGAAGAAAAAGTATGGGGTCATTACTGATTTGTAGTCCCACCAAAAGTATATAGGCATTCCTTTCTGTCTGCCTCCACATCAGCATCTATTGTTTTTTGAGCTTTTTACTAAAAGCCATTCTAACTGGGGTAAGGTGAAACCTCATTGTGTTTTTAATTTGCATTTCCCTGATGATTAGTGACATGCAGCATTTTTTTCATGTTTATTGGCCATTTGTCTACCTTCTTTTGAAAAGCTTCATTCTAGTTCTTTGAGACCTGACATTAGATTGTTAATTTGTGATCTTTTTGTCTTTTTGATGTGAGCATTTAAGGCTATGAATTTTCCTGAGGAATGCTTTTGCTGAGTCCCACAAATTTTGAAAGTTTGTGTCCGCTTTGTTGTTCAGTTCAAAGAATCTTTTGATTTTCACCTTAATTTCATTCCTGACCCAATAATTGTTCAACATCAGTTTGTTTAATTTCCATGAGTTTGTATAGGTTCGAATGTTTCCCTTGTGATTGATTTCTAATTTTATTTTACTGTGGTCTGAGAAGATACATGATATGATTTCAATTTTTTTAAATTTGTTGAGGCCTGTTTTGTGGCCTAAGATATGATCAATCTTGGAGAATGTCCCATGTGCTGCTAAGAAGCATGTATATTCAGTAGTTTTGGAGTAGAATGTTCTGTAAATGTCTGTTAGGGCCATTTGATTTAGAGTCTGGTTTAAGTCCAGTGTTTCTTTATTTATTTTCTGCTTTGATGATTTCTCTAGCTCTGACAGTGGGGTGTTGAAGTCCCCAGCAATTACTATGCTGCTATTTATTTCTTTGCTTAGCTCTAGTAAAATTTTCTTTATGTGTCTGGGAGTTGCTGTGTTAGGTACAAATGTATTTTGGATTGTTGTCTTCATGTTGAATTGCTCCCTTTACCATTATATAATGATTCTGTTTGTCTTTCTTTACCTTTGTTGATTTAAGTCAATTTTATCTAATATGAGAATGGCCATGCCTGATCTCTTTTAGTTTCCACTGGAGATTTTTTTTCTAAATTTTTTTTAAAATAGCTGCAGAACAGTCACTTGTATGGGGGTACTATAATTTATTTAACCAATTTCCTTTTTATTATTAAGATAATGCTATAATGAATAATCTGATACATATTTTAACACATGCATATAATATCCCTGACATTGAACTGTGTTTATAAGGAGGAAGCATGCATGTAATGCAAATAGTAGGAGTTTAATAAATGCTTGCTGAATTAAGTGAAAAATTTAAGAATTGGTGAAGCTTCTGAGGGGAGATGGGCAAACAGCCTGTGGAGCCTCAAGTGCAGGTGATATTTGGCCTCATGGGGTGGAGACTACATGAGAGTGAGGACAGCTAACAGAGTACTCAGAGCCATATCCACCATCTAGCCTTGTAGGAGAACAACAGAGTGCCAGGACTGAGCCTTGAACTGAGGACCCTCCTCTCTCACCTTTATGCCTCTTAAGGCTCCTGCTGAGAGGCTGTGCTCCTTTCTTCCTGTTGAATTATGTTACCCACATTCATTACTTGTTGATTTGACTTGCATCTTTCCTGTGCATTTTCAGCATCAGGAGACACACTGGAAAAGTGTGGTGAGCTCAGGCTTTGACATAGACAGAAGATCCTGGCTTTCAAGACTTCTCTAGCTGCATGACTTGGGCAAGTTGCTGAGCCTCTCCATTTCTTGTGTCTAAAATGCAGACAGTATTGTGTCCTCACAAAGTGGTGAGGGTATACTGAGCTGGCCCACATAATGCTCCAGCCCTGGCGCTCAGGATGTAGTAAGGTCTCAAAGAATTTTAGCTGCCCGTGGCCCCAACACATGCCTAGGTGCTCTGTACATATGCTCATTGAAGTAAATCAAATCACTCTCAACACCACAGTACGTTTCTGTGCTTCTTTCCCATGTAGGTGGCTGTACTGTGCCTTAATATCCACAAGATGCATTTACTCCCAAAGAAATTGGTAGGCCAACTCTTAGAGGCTCATTCCATTAGAATGAGAAAAGCACAAGAGGCCAATTTTCCCCCAAGGAGAGACAGGAAAGAGACTAAAAGAGACTGAGACTGCTGCTGCTATTCTAGGAGTTCAGTGAGAAACAGAGTCATTAGAGCCAAAGCCTGCTGTGCAGAAAACAGGCTGGAGTGAAAGAACAGTTCGGATTCAATGACCCGAAGTGCATGCTTCCCATCTATTTGCTGCATCTTATGTTACCTTAACAAATGCCAGTTTAACTGTTGAAGGTACACATGGTATACTGCATGGAATGAACTGAACACATTTTGAGCTCAGTGTTGGTGCCTCCAAAAAAGTGGGGTGGTCGGGAATCTCTGGGACTAAAAGGTATCTGGTGCAACTTGGCCAATGTAGAGTAGTTACCTGGGATATTCATCCTGGGCATGGGCTGATGGTGCACTGGCAGGCTGTGCAGCTCCTGTTCCACCTAGCCCATGGGCTCTTAGCCCAAGAGCACTCACATGCTCACAACAGGCTTTTAAATAGCATGTGCTGGATGAATGGCAAGTGTGTTTCTGCCATCTCCTGTGGAAGCGGTCTCCAACCTTTTTGGCACCAGGGACCAGTTTCATGGAAGACTATTTTTCCACAGACTGGTGTGTGGGGAGATGGTTTCAGGATGATTCAAATGCATTACATTTGTTCTGCAGTCAAACCTCTCTGCTAGTGATAATTTGTGTTTGCAGACACCCCCCAGCTCTAGCATCACCGCCTCAGCTCCACCTCAGATCATCAAGTGTTAGATTCTCATAAGGAGTGTGCAACCCAGATCCCTCATGTGCAGTTTACAGTAGGGTTCTCACACTCCTATGAGAATCTAATGCTGCCACTGATCTGATAGCAAGAGGAGCTTATGCAGTGATGTGAGCAATGGGGAGCAGCTATAAATGCAGAGGAAGCTTCACTCTCTGGCCTGCCGCTCACCTCCTGCTGTGAGCCCTGGTTCCTAACAGACCACAGACCGGTACCGGGGTTGGGGACCACAATCCTGTGGGATTAATTAGCAGTTTTCTGGACTTTGGTATAATGTTCTTAATGCTTGGCAACAGTCCAGCACAAGTCAAAAACCTGCCTAATGGCCATGACCGAACAGAATTCAAAGCCAGGAATCCCCATCTTTTGTTATAAACAGTTTAACTTCCTTCACCTCTCAGGAAAGACACATTTTCTCCACAAGACTTATCACTTTCTGCAGTTATCTCATGGATATCTATCATCTTCCTTTATCTCTATCCATTCAAGCATCTACTAATCCATCCATCCATCTGCCTATCCATTCATCTGTTCATCCATCCATCTGTCCAGTATTTACCTTCATATCCCCTCACAAAATTATAAGCCCTTAAGGAAAGAGGATCTGCCTGTCTTAGTCACTGTTATAGCCTTAGAGCCTAGAACACTGCCTGGTACTCAGTAGGTGTTCAACAAATATTTTTGGATAGGTGAGTCAACTGACCAAATGACTGCTCATTTGGGGTTTGGGACTCTTGGCTTTGGCCCTCCCAAGGATCCCTTCTCAGCCCAGCACTGGACCCAGTAGGAAGGTACTGGTATGTCAAAACTGAACCCCTGACCGTTCCACCCAAACTGACTCCTCTGCAGGGGTCTCTGGCTTGGTTAATGACAGCATCATTCTGGTGATTGTTCGGGCTCAACACCTCACCATCTTCTTACCCACATCCTATCCATCAGCAAATCTTGTTGGTTCGCGTGCCCACTTCTCACTACCTGCACTGCTGCCTCCTGATTTCAACCACTAAAATCTCTTTGTCTCTTGTCCACAGTATGGTGGGGCTCGCCTAACTCCCACTATTTCTAAACTTGGACTCTGCATGCTATCCTCAACAGCATGACTCTGTTAAAACATAAATCAAATCATGTCACTCATTGTTTAAAACTCTTCAGTATCCTTATTTTACTGAGTGTCAAAGCCAAAGTTACCTTAGAAAGACCCATTGACCCACACGACTGATCCCATCACCTCTCTGATCTCTCTCGCTCACGCTTCTTAGACCACACTGGCCTCTTTGTTGTGCAGTGAAGATGCCAGCCACACCTCACCTTGGAGACATTGCCTGTGCTGCCTCTTTTAAGCTCGAAGCTTCTGCCCAAGTCTTATTCCTTTCTCCCTTTATTTGGTACCAGAGCAATTAATATCTTTTAATATGTTGCATGATTTTTTATTTGTGTTGTTCGTTTTTCATCTGCTCCACATAGAATATAAACTCTATAAGGACAGGGACTTTTGCCAGCTTATGTGTTTTATTCTCTGCTGTATCTTCAGTACCTAAAATGGGGCCTGACACATAGCAGAATTTAATTAATCTTTGTCAAATGAATGAATGAATGAATGACACATGACAGCCAGAAATTTAACTAAAGTGATTTAAATAGTTAGATCACTTTCTATCTTTTTTTTTTTCTTTCAAGGCTGGTCAAGTGAAGCATGAGTTATTTTTCTAGGTAGATGGAACTCACGTCAATTAAATAAGATTGCTAAAAGATCAACTTATTCAAAGACTTATGTCCCAAAGTCTCGATGTCACTGAGAGACCAAGTTGATTGCCCAATTATCCATTTTCAGAGCAGAGTATTGTCTGTCATCATTGCCACTTAACACAGAAGGCTTATCAGACCCACTTGGCTAACATAGCATGTCAGTCAGCTAGCAACAAACACAGGGAGGAGGAGAACTCTGTAAATAAGTAAAGAAAATGAATTCAAAATCTCTTCTGTCAGGATTTTCTTGTTAGCATTGTTTACAAACTGCAGCCACCCTAGGGGATGACACCAGGGGGCCAGAAAGAATCAAAAGGGATGTTGAGAAAATGTGCACTTTGCTCCAAGATAGGGATGGTATTCAGACTGCTCTAATCCAAGAAATGTACCCCTGAAAGTGGAAGGTCACTGTCAAAGAGATGGAGGAAGCGTGAGCTGGACCCAGAGCTGTATTGGTAGCTTTTCATATCACCTCGACTGTGCCCACATTGCAATACCCACCCTCAGCCTTCTTCAAAGACACTAACAATAAATGGAACAAAAGTGGCACAGTGTCTTCCATTTAAAAAATAACAAATCAAGGATTCAGGAGGCTAACTAGTTTAGTCTTATGAAATCTGGTTAGTGTATATAGAACAGCCACAGAAAAACTTCTCATTCATATCTGTGAATCCCTCAAACTTCTTATTCACATCCATGAGCTCCAATGAACTGAACCTTCCATATGTTGACTTTAAGTGAGTACCCAATAAACCACTGGCTTTCCTTGACCCACCATGCATTTCAGCTCTCCCTTGAAGGGGGTGGGGAAGAGAGAAAAGAAACATTCCCTAGGGATTGTGATGATCTTATAAAGCATTTTATGTTCTGGCTCCACTCTTTCGTGTAGTCACTCATTTGTGCAGGAAATATGTATTGAGTATCTATTTTGTGCAAGGACTTATGCTAGGAATTGGATCTACAAGGACACAGAAGGGACAAGACTCTAGTGGGGAGAAAGGCAGAGAGAAAGATCCCTGTGGTTGAACACTTGCATGGGAGAGCCAGCCTTTCTGAGGAGTGGTTTCTAAATCCAGGAAATATGATTCAAAATAAAAATTATCTTGAAATATCTTAGAAAATACCACAGTGAGGACCAACTCACAATTTTTCAATAAGTCTAACTCAGCCAGTTTTTCCACCAGAGAGCTGTTTCTTGACTAAGCACCAGTGAAGGTGGTTGGCTTTTGTTTAGGGGCCATGTAAATAGAAAGCAAACAAATAAACAAAACTCCAAACAGCAAAATCCTGGTTAATGGGAAAATTATCATAAAATAAAGGTCACATGAGAACTGAGATCACTTTGGAACAGACACTCATTAAAGAGAATGAGCTACAGAATCACCAGCTTATGTAGCTTAATGTTGATCTTTCTCTCTCTATTTTGACTAAGCCCATATACTCAAATATAAGTCCAATGCCTGAATCAAACAACTGAGTGGTACCAGGTCTCAGGTGCTTTGTCCTTTTCTAATCTTCAAAACAGATATACAAGATATACATTATTGTCTCCATGTTACAAGTCAAGAAATTGAGGCATAAAGAGGTTAGATAACTTGGCCAGGGTCACACTGCAAGTCAGAAAAAGTCCTTGTGTCAGCCAGAGATGCCACAATAAAATTTGATAATTTCAGGGTAGTCTGATAAAAGAAGTATTCTCAAAGCATTGGCAGAATGGAGTGAACCACAGTGGGTAATACAGCATCCTGAATCTGGTGGCAGAAATGGTGTGACCATTCTAAGCCTGAAGAAGTGAAGGAGGGGGGTGGTTACAGAAGCCCAAGGAGAGAAAAAGTCCAGAGTAGGAACCATGATTCATCTGAGGGATGGAGACAACCCAGGTGACTGGGCAGGGAGGCAGTCAGAGCAATAAATATGCTCCAATTCTCTCCACTCTCAAGCCACTCTCACTCTCTCTTTGCAAAGTGCTCCACTAACTGAACTCATCAGAAAGCAGAGGGCAGAAGAGCCTTTTGAAATAGTCCATACAGTTCAAACTTCTAGGGCAGCGAAGAGGGTGGATGGTGAATCAGGAAGGACGAAGGGAAGCTCTCCAGCACAGGTCTCTGCCACATAGTAAGAAATTCCTTCAAGTCGGTGACAGCAGTATTTTATTCATCTTTACAGCTCATAGAATAATGCCTGTCACATCATAAATGAGCAATGAAAAAAATGTATTAATACCCTTTCCTTCTTTTCCTTTCTGTTCTCCTGTCTCCAAGACCTCGGGCCAGAAGTGAAGATGGCATTGGCGGCCAACTGCAGGCTGTGGGTGGTGTGCCCTTCTCCACCCCTCATCACGGTTTGGGAGGTGTGAGTGGAGAACATTCTAGAATAGGATTTCCTCCGGTGAAGACTCCATGTTCCTTGCCCTTTTGCAGTTGGCCTCGAGACTGGGAACAGGGAGGGTAAAGTGTTTCTTTTTCTGGGGATGCTTCCAAGCCATTTTATAGAGCATCAGCAATTTTAATTTGAGTCAGGACCAAAGTTTGAGAACCACACTATTCAGCACACTTCTTTACAAGATGTTGGGGAAAAAAAAAAAAAAAAAAGACAAAAAAGAACACTGGTTTTCAGGTGACCAAAACTGTTGTCAGAAGCACTTCAGATTTGAATTATATTCATGAGAAAATGTGGCAGAAGAGAACCGCGTATCTGTTCCTTCAATTAGTACTTATTAACTGTCCGGTTCCCTGGAACCATAAACAATCAGCTAGAGAGGATATTAAAAAAAGGAATAGACACTAGTTTAAAGGGTAAAACTAATAATGTTTTCTTTTTTTTTTTCCTTCTCAAGGCCCCTCCCCAAAATCCAGCATCTCAAAAACAGGTCAGTTGTGCTCTGAGGAGGTCCTTTTGTTCCAGTTGAAGTATTTGTTTCTGACGAATCTTTCATATGGTGTTGATGGTCTTTTAACCACAGGCAGCTGGGATCTCCCCATTGGTTAAAATTTCTCTGGGCACATTTGCACAAGAAGAGAATGTATTATGGAATCTTCAGGCAGAAGGTCCTGGGAAAGTCATGGGGTGTGTCCCCTGTCTTTTTGTGCCCAGGCTTTTCCATACTAGTTGATAGGAATCTTCCTGAGGGTGAGGGCTTGGAAGAAGAGAAATCATCCTGTCTTCCAATTTGCCTTGTCTTGCTGTAAAAAAGCAAGCTGCTCCCTCTGAATCTTGCCTGCTCAGAATTAAAAATGGAAAGTACAATAGTTTAATACATTTTATGACCTTCATGTTTTATTAAATTTCATAAAGCCATTTCATTCAGAAGAGGGTCAGATTTTAAATGAAGGCTCTACAACAAATATTTAAATTCAGATTTAATAAAAAAAGTTATTGTGTATTCATGCAATTGCAATTGATTATAGAAGTCTTAGGTATTGAAATTTTAAAAGGGTAATAGATATTGTAAATGGATAATAATGTTTAACAGGATACTAAATTTGGTATTTATTTGGCCTATTTTAGGTACATGTTGAAAATTTATGGAACAATGGTAATTGTTTTTTAGATACAAGAACTTCACACACAGAAGGGGAATAGGAAGTACTGATTGAAAGAATGCAGGGATTACATGAGTAAAAAAAATCTGCAAACTTTACACTCTCTTGTGTTACGAGGACTAATACACTTTAATTAATTCAATGTAACAAAATTTCATAGGGAGTATAATTTGTTCTAGCATTGTGCCAAGCTTTGAAGGAGCTATGTGAAATGTTCATGAGAGAGCCTGCATCCTTAAGGAGCTGAGCACTGAGATGGAGAGGCATGATCTATACAGACATAAAACACCGAGAGAACAAGAATAAAGAGACACCTGGCTCTGTTCCAGTTCTCAGGGGAGCTGGAGTGGTTGGATAAGACATTATAGAGGAAGTGAAATTGAGGCAGGTACTGAGTAACTTCCAAAGGGGCATATAATATGCTCTCTCATTTTATCATAACAAGCATTTAAAGATTGTCAAAGGATTTGCCAAAGATTCTCAGCAAAGCAGCATATAAAGGCTATTTAAAGAAATCAAACTTCCTCCCTCATGCCAGTATTTCTCTCTATGGAAATTTTCTCTTTAGTTGTGCTTCCAGAAGCTTGACTCTATAGTGCCTGTATATAACATTTTTGCATTTTTTTTCCACTTAGGGTTCACTGAGTTTCTTAAATCTGTGGGTTGGTGTCTTTCATCAGTATTGGAAAGTTCTTGACCTTTATTTTCACCCCAAGTACTATTTCTTTCCTGTGCCTTCTCTTCTCCTAGGATTGCAGTTATGTACATACTAGTTTAATTCGTAATTCATCTCACATATTTCCTTCTGTTTTGTTCTTTTTATTCTTTTATTCCTCCCTTGTTTTGGTTTGGGTATTTTCTCATATGCTCTTATGAGGTTCAATAATCCTGTCTTCTGTTGTGTCCACTCTACTATTAAACCTATCCAATTTCAAATGTTGTATTTTGCACTTTTAAAATGTTCATTTAATTCCTTTTTAATAGATTTTCATTTTCTGCTGAAATATTTTATCTTTTTATTCATTACATCCATTTTTTCTCCTGTATTTTCTTTAACATAGTTTTTTGAAATTCTTGTGTAACTCCAGCATCTAGATTGTCTCTGGATTTGCTTCTGCTGTCTTATCTCTTTATGGTAAGTCACTTTTTGTGTTTCATTTTATGCCTAGTAAATTTTGATAGTATGTTGGACATTTTCAACAATGCTTTGCAGAGGCTCTAGATTAGGTTATCATTTTCTAAAATGAATTTCATTTTATTTTGGCAGGTAGTTAATTAAATTAAATGGTGAAGCCCTTTGATTATTTTCAAGCTTAATCAAAACTTTGTTAGGGCAGATCTATTTATGGGTTTTTAAAATTTTATTTTTATTCCCTAGCATGGTCCTTACTCCTAAAGTATGGCCTTTTCAGGATCTCTAATTTTCTCGGGTGTTGCTCACATTACCTCTACTCTGGCTGCCCTCTATAGGACCTCTGCAACCTCTGATCAAAACTCTCAACCTCTCAGCATCTGCTGTTTCTAAGCTTCCTATAGTCTCATGCTGCATTTGCATAGTCTAGGAGTTGGCCTAAGACCTGAGGTGTATTTCCACCCAGGTTTTTTGAGTTACTGCTTTTCTGACAACAGGCTTGCAAAATCCCAGTTACCTTACCAGACCCAAACTCTGATTTTGCTTCCTTTGGCCATAAAGATCACTATCCATTGCTTGAGCTCCTCTTCTCTGTATCAAAGACCAGAAAAAGTCCTTGGGTAGAAAGTCTGAGTAAATGTGGGTATTATCTCCTATGCCTTCTTTCTCTGAAGGAATCCAATGTTTCATTCAGTTGCTCTCCAATATCCACAAATAATGATTCGATATGATTTATCCAGGTTTTGTAGTTGTTTGGTGAGCAGCTGAGTCTAGTACCAGTTATTCCATCATGGATGAAGTCTTTCTACCAAATAGAAGTTCAAATTCATTTATAAACATGCATAACATGCAGGTTTACTTGCATACTCACACACATATGTGTGTATGCACGTGCATACAAGCATATAGATTTGTGTGTGTGGATATGCACACACATGTGAATGTATACATATCTATCTATCTTCATGAATACCAGTTTGCTTATAAATATACACATGTATAACTATGCATACACATACATACAAAAGCACATATGATTGAGGGTTTAATTAATGTGGCCAGAATTAGTTTTGTGTGATTAGAGGGTAGAGATTTAGAGATTTTCCTTTCTACTGCCAAATAGGCTATTGGAGATTTATTTGGCCAATTGAGGGTTCCTGTGAGGGTTAATTCACTAGTCATCAACTCCTTATTGTGAATTCCTTGAAATAGCCTCCCCTTCTAGCAAGTTCCCACAGGGGTGAATGCTAGAGCTAGTGTTCCAGAACAGGTCTCCAAATGCCCCTTCCTGTGCACCTCCTACTGTATCAAATTGTTTCTCTGAAGAGGTTATTAGTCTTTTCCTGCTATTCCTCACTCCCCAAGTACATGGCTCCTGGCTGCACTGAGTGTTGACTACCAACTGAGATGCTCCAGCAAACTCTCTGGAGCTTCTACCTGGAGTTTCAACTCCGTCCCTCTACCTTGGTTTCAGGCACAAGCATTATCAAGTTTCTCTTTAATTCTTTCTCAAAGTAAAAGAGGCTATTGCTCACTCAAACAAATAGCATTCAGCCAGAAGAAAAGGCTGAAATGAAGCAGAAAAGGAATGGCAGCCCTGGGCCATTTCTCAGTTCAGAGGCTTTTATTTTGGATGCCCCTGCTCACTGCATCTGATCTTGTCCCAGTCGTGGTAATTTCCAGAGCTCATCGATGTTCTGCTCCTTCTCTCCCAATAAAACCTCAATTTGAGGTGATAGTAATCAGTGATGATAAGCTAGAATTTGCTCCCCTTAGAGATACCTGCGTTTTAACAGGGGATCTAAACTTTGAGCCAAAGAAACAAAATTCCGAAGGTCATAGTTCTAGCATTAGAAAGTAAATGCTGGAGAATCAGTCTGGGACTCAGAGTGAGAGAGAAAAGTCTCTCTGCATCCCTGGAGTAATTCGCTGCAGTTGAATCCTTGAAGGATTGAGAAAACAAGATTGTTGAGAACCGAACATTCTATGGTGAGTCTAGGTCCATTGGAGATGTGGTTATTACCAAGCCCAGAGTGAGAGAGGATTACATAAAGTGACTTCGTGAAAGCAAGAGAAAAAGACACTCCCTGAGGTACTCATTCTTTTAAGATTTTTTTCCTTTTTTCTTTTAAATTTAAAGGCAAATAAGATGATTGGCCTGATCAACGTTTAGTTTGACAAAGTTATTTACAATCATAGAAAGCTGTACATGGCAACAAAGAAATAAGAAAGAAAACTATTCTCCATATAGCAGTCAAACTTATCTTCTAAAAACGTGCATCACGTCATGCCTCTTTGCAGCTTAAAAGCCTCCAGTGTCTTCCCGTTGCATGAAGGTTGCACTAGAAGCACCCTGTGATCTGGTTTCCATCTTCTTCCTCCCCCTCTCCAAGCTCCAGTCACGCTGACCTTTCTGTTTGGTACAGAAGCCCAGCCTGTTCTGCCTTGGGACCTTCTCATGTTCTGTTTTTCTTTGAGGGAATAGTCTGAACAGCTCTTCCTTCAGATCTTTGCTGCTGCTTGTCATTCAAGTCTCAGTTCCGACGTCATCTCCTCAGAGCAATTTCTGTGACCCGTCATGCTCCATGACATCCCTAGATTGCATTTGTCTCCAGCAACTATCTCGATTGCTGTGTGCTTGTGGTCCGAGCTCTCCCTTTGCCATGAGAATGCCCTTTGGAGGGAAGGGGCCCTTTCTCTCCTGCTCCCTGCTGAACGTGTGGCTGACAGGACAGTGACTGGCTCAGAAGAGGTTTCCAATAAAGTGTGTTGAACTAAGGAATCAATGAATCAGTGAATAAATAGTTCATTCTGATATGTTTATAAGAATTTCATTCATGGATTTATAAAATGCCCAAACGGAGAGACTCACAGAAAGCCTCTCTTCTACTTTTCACTTAATGTAGCTCCCTCACCTGCTTCCCCATTCCCATAGCTGCTTCTGCTTAAAACAACAGCTTTGTGCAACAGCCTGTTTTGCTCAAACAGCCTTCTTAGTCCCCCTCCCAATGTATAGTGACTTTCATTTACTGCACAGTTTTAACATGTTCATCTGCTTTCCAAGTCCTTAGCAGACCTCAGCACCAGATTAGGGGAGTGAGGGGACTGCCACCACTGAGACAGGAGGAAATTGGAGCATCTCATAGTTGACAGTGAAGGAGAAAGACAAAGAATGCAAAACTCTCCAAAGAATGCGAAACCTGGAAGCTGCACCCATTTAGTTAGGGGGAAAGTTGTCGGTGCATTTCAGTAACTGAAAAGCATCGTAATATCATGGAAGAGGAAAGTATTATAAAAACCTAGACATTGCCATTGAACTGATTTGGGTTCAAGTTCACATTAGTAGAGTAGCTTTTGGTAATAGCCTTTGTAAGCCCCAAATTGCTTCCTTGTCCATTAGAGACATTTCTGAGAGATATTGTAAGGATTGATAGAATCTTTGCACAAGACTTAGCCTCATGTACTGACACGGAATAAACAAACCTTCAATAAAAGTGAGCTACTCTTATTACAACAATGAGGTTCATTGTGATGGCCTTATGTCAGAGATAAAAGGATAAATTCTGTAAATTTTATATCTATCCAACACTACTGCTTTTTAAATTTTAGTATAAACCAAATAAAACCTCAAATATCCAAACAACCTGACACAATTTATATTACTACTAATATGTTTTATTTTTATTATATTTTATAAATCCCTTTCATAGATGTGACCTCATTTGACGATTTACAGCTGCTCATTCACTGCATAATGTAAAGCTGTAGCAATATTTTGTAATAAGAGTTACCTGTATTCCGGTTCAAGAACCAGCTGCATCTCTTCAGTCTTAATGTTTTGTTTGGCCAAATCAGATTTCCTATGCCAGAAAGTACAGAGCCAATTTGTTCTCCCGAAAGCTCAAATGTTTGAACGTAAGGAAGAAAAGTCTTTATCTTAAAAAGGCAGCTTGGAGGTGTCAGTTAAATTCGCTGCCACCCACAGATGCTTAACCTGGAGAAATCAGAAATAATGGAGGATTAAAGATTATGCGCCCACAGTAATTTTGGAAAATAAAGGAGTCCCTCAGGTAGAAATATGATCCATTAGCCCAAAACTTTTCAAGTTACAGCCTATAAATATTTGAAGTGTTTAACTTCTAAGGAGGCAAAGGAATTATTCAACCCAGTACACGGAGACGTGATGAGAAGTAATGGGATGACATTAACAAAGAGAACATTTCCTCAACAGGGAGAACAGATAACGCAGAGGCTTCTCTTAAAATGGAGACTCCTTGACATGGACGCACGGAAGCAACATGGTGCTTTATGACTAGAACTGACAGCTGAGTTCCATTCTCTGTTCCTGTGGCTGGTGACCTGCTCTGAGTACACTGAGCGATTTTAATGGTTCACTCAGCCCCTTTTAGTTTGGATTTAGTTGAACTAGTATGAAAGAATAGTCAGAATAAGTAGAAATGTTGAGGATTCCCCAGCACACTGGTATCCATTTTGCTGTTTTATGTATGCAATGCTGACTATTGAATACATCCCATTTTGTCACTTTTATCTGTTCACTTGATGGTTTTTAATAATGACTAGATAAGGGAAGGAAAAGACAAGAGGCAGGGACTGGGGGAGAAAGTTGAATGCTAAACTGGCTGTCAGACACGTGCAATAATCACTGATGAATACGAACATCGCCCTGAACAACTGACATGAAGACCACTGTCCCTATTGGGACATAGAGCCTTCTTTCTGCTTGCCTTTGTTGAACCTTTATCAGCAAGCCTGTCTTTTATATTATCAAATATAAGGAGAGAAGAAAACAAATAGAAAGAATAAAAAGACTAGAGTTAAGATATTTCTCTCCCCTAGTTTATCAGTTTGGAAGTTGATGATGAGGTTTTTAAATATTTAGATGATATAAATGCAGTTTTAAAAAATATTGAATGATTCCATTTATATGATGTACCTAGAATAGGCAAATGTCTAGAGACACAAAGTATAATAGTGGTCACAAGGGCTAGATAGAAGGGGCAGGGGGAAATTATTGTTTAAAGGGTACAGAGTTTCTGTTTGAGATGATGAAAAAATTCTAGAGATGAAGGGTGGTAATGGTTGCACAACAATGTGAATGAATATACTTAACGTCACTGATTTGTATACTTAAAAATGGTTAAAATGGTCAATTTTAAGTTAGGTGTGCATTACTACAATTTTTAAATGTTTCCTTTTTACTTTGAATGTTAACTCTGAAGTCAAGGGGTTAATATCGACTAATTTGCTAGCTATAGGAAACTTTATACTTCAAAATCCCTAGATATCCAAATCATTCTTTAATACCTCGTCTCCCCATTACCACCACCAATCATTTTCTAAAATTTAAAGTAATTTTAAAGATTACACTCTAATATTTATCATAGCCATATATTGATTTTAAATTTATGACATATAATCATTTATGATAAGATAAAATTCATTCATTGGCTAATTCATGCAATGAAGACATTTAAGCACCTAATGGTCAAGACTTTATTCTGGGTAGTAAAATAAAAGAGGGTGGTGTGTGCAAAGATTAGTGATTTTTTAGTCTCTACTTTTAATGAGCTTAATATTTATTAGTATTTATTAGGAAAGATAAGACATGTACACTAATAATTGAAAAAAATGTATAAAGTAATATATGTCAAAGATACTACAGCTGTGTTTAAATTGGTGTCTTATATTTGAATAGTTTCACAGTTTGGAAAAGATATTTGCATAAAAGGAGAGAATTTGCTTCAACAGCAAGTTTTCTTAAAGGATAAAATTTCATCCAGGTCATAGAAAATGGCAGCGTATTTATACCCATTTCATAAGTTATATAGCTATGCACAATTTAACAGTTTTGAAGGATTATAGATGCTATAGTTCTAAAAGGAGACATGGGATTTGGAATCAGACCAAGATTTAATTTCTAACTCTACTGATTACAACTATGTGATCAAGAGCAAATTACTTAATCTCTTGGAGTTTCTGTGTCATCTCCCATAAAATGGTGGCAGTAGCTCCCCAATGGTCATATACTGGTGACTGAGATAATATATGTAAAGCACTCGGATGTAGCAACTGCTCAATAAATATTAGCTGTTTTCTCTAGTCATGGTGGTTGTAGTTTAGGTTGTTCTGACATATGCTGATTGAATCTATGATTTAGTTGGTGTGATCGCTGGGTCTGGCACACCAGTCCCAATTATAACATTGTTCCTATCTAAAAACAGAATTTGGCTTTTAGTGATCTGTGTTTGATAATCTTCTTTATGGTGTGGTTTCCAAGAACATGGCTTGATAAAAAGCAAGGACTGTCTTTTATATAAATGTGTGTGAATACACATCTATAAAAGTTATATTTGTACTATTTTCAAATACTTCAAGTAATGCTATCTAGTGTCTAACAAAGTGTTAGAGAACAGGGCTCCTACCAGATGTGTTTGAAAGACTGGCTATCAATCATTTGTAATTAGCACACTGTATGTAAATTTATGCAACTTAAGTGCTTGAAAACAATTTATTCTTGTAAGTAGATTAAATTGTCCCTTTTACAATCCTGTTTACATTGGTAATTTATTTAACAGACCCTCATTTTATTGATGGTAAACTTTACCCTGCCCAAGTTCAAATTCTCTCGTTTTGGCTAAGTGCCATCTGAATTCATGAGGTTATATTGTACTAAGAAAAAAAATGGGGGAGTACCAAATTCCATCAATCAAGTGTTGGCTGTCAGTGACAGGAAATTGGCACCGGCACAAGGACCCCTGACCAGATGGTAGACATCTGTGCCTTTCTCATCAGCACGGCCAGGTCAACTGCGCACCCTCCGCAGATAGGCCTCAAAGAGTCGGGGCCCCAGGGATAGATGGCTCCTCAGGGCTGTTAAAACATTTTGGTTATGAACAGCAAAGAGGAAACTGACACTTTGGGATGTCTTGAACTTTTTTTTTTTTTTTCCTTTTAAAAATTATATCATAGAACTTAAGGCAGGAGCCAAGTTTGACCTCTCTGAGAGCTTTCAAGATTGGGTTAGTACCTGCATCTTCAGAATGTAGAGAAATATACAAAGGAGCAATCTTCCACAGGGTATTCTAGAAAGTGTGCTAGGAAGGAATCTGGGGAACTTTGGCGCTAAACCTGATGGGGAGAACATGTGCTACTTCACAGGTTGGAGTCTCAGTTTCTCTGCGCAACATGGGAAATACACTCTCTGGCCTTTCTACCTTCTAGGTAGAGTTTGAGGGTTCCATGAGCTGAAGAATGTGAATGTATTTCTTGAGTCCAGAGAGAACAGGAGCAAGCAATGCAATTGGCACAATCCCCTCCACCTACTTAAATCCCAGCCACCCTACATGACAAGATTAAGCATCGTGTCCTCCATGAAAACCACCCCTGTTCTTGCCATTCAGGTCATACTTTCCCAAGTCCTAAGTGCTAGAACCTGTAAGATCTAACAGGGTCTGAGACTATTCTGGACTCCACCCTGAAATGGTGAGGATTTTAAGCACAGGAGCAATGTCTTCTCATCCTCCTTCACAGGAAGATGCTAAATAAAAATGTGTTAACTGATTCATAGCTCTGACATTTCCACTCATATTCACAGCCCACTAGGCTGCAGTACTTTTCCCTCAAATCTCTGGCTGAAATCCTGTTAAAAGGACAAGCAGGATATTTCCATTCTCAGGGCTTGTCAGTAAGCACCAGCACTGCCAGTGCCCACAGATGAATCCCTGCCTCTTCTGTTCTGTGAAAGTGAGGGGGACCTCACCACCGGCCGCTCCCACTCTGAGAAAGTCATCGCTGAGCTTCAGAAGCACTTGCAAATCTGGCTCTCTTTTTAAAGACCGCTGTTACTGAATTGTGATCACCGACAGTGGTAGCAAGGACAATATAAGAGAGAGAGAGAGAGAGAGAGAGAGAGAGAGAGATTTGCTTATCCTTGTCGTGGTAGAAAAGAAGTGGGCATAAAAATTTAGAGACCTGAAATCAAATTCTAACTCTGCTTTGAACTAGCTCCGTAAGCTTGGGCAAGTCATTTCATGAACCCAAGCCTCAATTTTCTCTCTTCTGAAATGATAATCTGGACTAAATGGTCTATAGTGACCCTTCTCATTCTACTATTTAATGACCCCAAGTGGTACAAATCATGCATAAAATCAGTAAGTTACAGGAGGATATGGAGGAAGTGGTGAGGGGAAACGTGCCAACTCTCACACTTTTCTGAAAATAAAAAAAATCAAACAAACAAATAAAAAAAAACCTGTGTAGTTATTTATATGTTAACAGACTTAAGTCTTTCATGTGGCAACTTTTAGAACTCTGCTGTGACAAAGATAGAAACTCCATGGATGAGTAAGACAGAAGTTTAATGGTTTATTTGCTTGTGTATTTATTCATCCCTTCATTTACATATTCACTTCTGTGCTCAACAACTATCTATTGAGCATCAAGAACTGGTGCACTAGGGATATAGCTGTACACAAAATAGTTAAAAATCTTGGCTTCCATAGAACTTATGCTCCAATATTCTAATAGTGACAGATAACTAATAAATAGGTAGTGTGTGAGGTAGGCTAAGAAATCTGAAAAAGAATAAAGCAGGAAACAAACACAGAGTTAGGAGAAGGAAAGGTGCTATTCATATTTTAAATGTACCTGGTATGTATGAGGAACAACTAAGAAAACCAAATGCATGGAGCCAAGAGAATGAAGAGGAAAGTTAGGAAATGAGGTCAGAGCGGTGGAGGAGCACCATGATCTGACTTGTACCGGAGAAGGATCACTCTGCTGCACTGTGGAGAATACACTGTATGAAGGCAAGGCTGGAAGCAGAGAGACCAGTTTGGATGCAATTTAAAGAATCTGGGAGAAAATGAATGGCTTCAGATTAGGGAAGCAGCAGTGGAAGTGAAGAGAAATGGTCTGGAAATCTGCATACATTTCCAAGGCTGAGCTGACAGACGGTGCTGATGGGTTGTATATATGGTATCACAGAAAGACAGATGTCAGGGATGACTCATAGTAAGGAGACTCGAAGTTTTTTTCTTTTATTTGAGCAACTAAGTGGTAGAATGCAGACACCATTTGTGAAATCTGGAATAGAGTGAGAGCATGAGGACTTTGGTAGTAGGCTTCAACCAAGAGCCCTATTTCAAATGTGTAAAGCTTGAGTTGCCTGTCACACCTGCAAGTGGGGGTGTGGAATAGGAAGTTACAGCCACGCATCTGGAGATCAGCCAGAGGTCAGAGGTAGCGATACAAATTTGGGCATCACCAGCATACAGGTGGTATTTAAAGTCATGGGACTGAATCAGTTCACCAGACAAGAGCAAGTAGGTAAAGAAGATGACCAAAAACTAAGCTCTGGAGCTCCCTAACATTTAGAAGTCAGGCTGATGATGAGAGAGTGATCACCTCTGTCAAATGATGTTGGAAAGTCTAGTAGAATAAGGAATTTTATTTAGAATGCCCACTGTGACACAGGCGACATTTTCTCCCCATATGCAACTGTGGCTCCCATCAAGATACTTTCCTGATGATCTGAACATGACAAATGACCACTGAAATGAAACCAAGGCCTTCATCCACCGCCATCCACACTTGCACGAAGGCTCAAGACTGGTTTCTATCTGGGGTGTGTGAGAGAGAGAGAGACAGATACAGAGAGACAGGAGATACTATGTAGAGAAGCACAATAGAATTAGAAATTGTCCCTGGACTTGAGGAGCTTTCTCCAGAAAGAAAGACAAGAGAACTAGGAACAAGTCACCATGGATTTAAAATATACCTAAATATTTAATAACTTAACAACAGAAACCAAAACTGGAGAGATTTTGCAATGAGACAAGTGTTATGGAGCATGGAAGGCTCTATAATGCCTGATAATTTTTGTGAATGTCTTCAGGAAAACTAAGGAATTTATTTATTTATTTTCCGGAAGCCGTGCCTTGGAGTCATTTCTCAAGTTATGTTAGTACATTCTAACTTGTGCTCAAAAATGTCCAAGTGTATCCCATTGCCTACAGGGTAATCTTTCCACAAAAACTCATCTCAACCAGTCCTTGTAACCTTTCTGACTTACAGAGAGCTCTTAGATCTCTAATTATCTGCCTACCATTCATTAGATGTCTTGTTTTCTAACAAATGTGTGCCATGTCTCCTCCAACAGACGGTAAGCTATGGGAGAAAGAAGACCTGATTTCACATTTTTTCCCTGTCCACTACCACAGAAATACTACTAAATGGGTACTTAATAATGCTACATGGGCCGGGCGCGGTGGCTCACGCCTGTAATCCTAGCACTCTGGCAGGCCGAGGCGGGTGGATTGTGTGAGCTCAGGAGTTCAAGACCAGCCTGAGCAAGAGCGAGACCCCATCTCTACTAAAAATAGAAAGAAATTATATGGACAGCTAAAAATATATATATTTAAAAAATTAGCCGGGCATGGTGGCGCGTGCCTGTAGTCCCAGCTACTCAGGAGGCTGAGGCAGGAGGATTGCTTGAGCCCAGGAGTTTGAGGTTGCTGTGAGCTAGGCTGACTCCATGGCACTCTAGCCCGGGCAACAGAGTGAGACTGTGTCTCAAATAATGATAATAATAATAATAATGCAACATGAATGAATGCACAGAAACTATCAAATATTTCTTTACCTGCCAATTCTAGTATCTAACCAGATATAATGCAAGGAAGAAAAAATGAACAGAAGCTTTTTGGAGTGGTGGATGCACCATTCCTAGGTAATGTGTTTTCCACATTTAAGTGGAATATAAAATCAAGGAATTTAAACCCAGAGTTGGTATATGTGTCATTTGTGTTCAGAGAATTTCATGAAACTTCTCTCAAACCTACCCTCCCTCTTGCCAATTTAGTCCTGACTCACTTATTGATGTTGTCTTCCGCAAAAAGAGAAAAACAATGCTTTG
Source organism: Eulemur rufifrons (assembly GCF_041146395.1). Taxonomy (NCBI): domain Eukaryota; kingdom Metazoa; phylum Chordata; class Mammalia; order Primates; family Lemuridae; genus Eulemur; species Eulemur rufifrons. The sequence goes on along the minus strand of NC_090987.1, from coordinate 23,353,575 downwards.
GCCTCCGGGCCTTAAACAGAGTGACCGTATAGCTTGTCGTCTAGGCTGGAACAATTCTGAGAGTGAAAGGGGATGCTAATAAAAGTTATACCAGATAAATAGACATAAACCAGGACAGTCCTGGCTGCCCGTTTTGGGTCATAAACTCCTTGGGGAAAGGATGAAAACTGTAGTTTCTTCCTCCAGAAAAGTTTTACCTTATGTTTTAGGATATAACTCACCCCCTATCGTGTATTCCAAATCACCAGTTAAGAATTCCTGACCCATTCCTACCTCATGTTCATCTAAATGTGAAAATCCACACATAAACATTAAAGAATTAATATGATATTCAGAGGTCCCTAAATTAAACCAGATAAACAACGTGTAGGTATTATGTGCTGTACCTGACATATGCTATCAACTAAAATGTCTATAAAGTTTATTTCCACAGAGAAAACCCTATTTTCTATAGCTAGCATATTAAAGGGGGAGACGTGTTCCTCTTCAGGAAAAAATAATTAAATATTTTCTATAAGAGCATAGTAACTACTTTTGAAGTAAATCTGTAGTTTTTAGTACTTTCAAGTATAACCTTAAGTCTTTTATCCTGGAACTCCTTTTGGCCTCCTTAACACCTAGATATAAAGTCACCAGACCTGTGAGTTATACTTGGTTACTGGACTGCATTCTGGGGTCACTGTACTATGCCAGGTTTCTCCGGGTAAAGTTTTAAACGTTGTATTTTTGGTGTGTGGTTTCAAATTTTTACCTATGAGATGGTAATAATCTCGTTACAAAACATCAGATAAGACTTTATGCCCAACTCTATTCATTCTGTCCCTTCAGTTTTCTAAACATAACAAGCAATGAATGAAGGCACATGTTTGGGAGCAAAGCATGGTCATAGCATGCTGCTAGTTGTGTGTCCTAGGAGATGTTTATGTTTCTTTACACATGTGCACAGACATAACAATGCCAATATTTACAATGGAATTCTATGTCTCAAGAACTATTTTTTAAAACAGTAAGTTCACAAAAATCTAAAGTTACCATAATCTCATTGTAGAACATTTGAAACATAAAGCAGAAATATATATTTAAATATTTAAGTCAACCATCCATCCAGAGATAACCCTAATAACATGTACCTTTTTTTCCTATTTTTCCCATGTAGAATATACATATAAGGAAAAAATTTAGAGAACTTTTTAAGATGAATATATATGTTCATTTATTTACACACAGATTTATATATTTGTATTTTTCAACTCATATAAAAACATGGGCACTTTCCAAAAATCTAGAACTTAGAAAAGATCTCAAAGATCTTTCTTCTTATTTGGTTCTATTATATTTCAGTTAAAGAAATCAAGACATATATTTTACACCCATTTTTTTTAATTTTTAAATTGACAAATACACAAAGAGCCAATATTTTCAGTAAGTAAATGTATTTGTTAGTGTGTGATCTCAAACTTGGATGTTGTGGAAAACTTCAGTACACACATAGGCTGTCTACCATAACTTTGACTATGTTTTTTCTGAATAGTACTTGAGAGATAACAAAGAACTTTCTGGTATGTTATTTTCTTCAATCTCCAGAATATGGGAAATATCATTATTATTATAACTCCCATTTTAGATATCAGGGAATTGAGGTTCAAACAAGTCAAACAACATGGCAAAATCACACAAGAAATAAGTGGCTGAGCTGAAACTTGAAATTAGATGCTCTGATGTCAAACTGTGTTGTTCTGATTTAGTTGCTATGGCTTACAAAGTAGAATCTGTGCTTGAGCATTTTTACAGTTTTACTGGAAACAAGATAGAGTCATCAGAAAATGAACACACAGACAAATAAAAACAGCTAGAATGTACTGAAGAGTCTCTAGAGGCCGGGCACTATGTTAAAGAATTTTCTTGCATTATCTGATTTAATCCTCACCTCCGAGGTAGGACTATTATTTTCCACACTTTACATGTGAAGAAATCAGTGCTTAGAGAGGTCATATGATAAAATAGTTAAAGAAGTAGGGTTTGATTTCAGGCAGCCAGACCATAAAGTCATAATGCTGAATAAATGATCCAAATACAATGAATTGTCTTCACTGAACAACTGCAGTGCTGTTTGTACCATTAAATCTGACATCTTTCCCGGTGCTCGGAGTAGTGGGAAGATGCTTCATGGAAACTGCAGGTTGTTGGGCTATTGAGAGTCAAGTAGGGACTTAAACTGGACTTTGACATTGAGTAGAAACACATGGATGAAGTGAGCAGAAAAATAGAACGGTTGTCATTGCCGATGTAGTCAAGAGCAAGAGAAAGAAAGAGGAAAGATGTGTCATTTATGAGAATAGCAAGGTGACTATATAGACAGAATTCTGAGACCACAGCATGAACAAGTGTTTGAAGCCAGATCACAGAGGGCCAGGAATGCCCAGATGAAGAGCTTGGGCTTTGCCTTTAAACAATTGAGGGCCACTGAAGATTTTTGAATACGAAAGCCTGACAATGGTATGCCACAGAGCTGGGAAGGGGAGGATGTCTAGGTTAGTATAATTGGCACTGAGCAGAAGCAGCTGTCAGGAGCTTCAGCATAAAAGCTCATCTTTGGTTTTGCCTACGGAGTTAAGGAAAAGAATCATTGCTGCCCATGGTTCTATTGTGGCTATGGCCTGGGGCAAGGTTGGAAAAACAATAAATGTCAGTCTGATTTCTTCTGTGGAAAAGCAAGAAAGAGAGCATAAACTCTGCTCTGCAGTAGCAGTATGAATTTCAGGATTCACATTTCAATGGTTCCTAACCCTGGCTGCACATTAGAGTTACTGGTGGCATTTTTCAATAGCACAAATACTCACGACCCACACCCAGTAACTCTAATTTCATTTCGTTTCCTTGGGGAGGAGCCTCAGCAGCAAAGCTCCCAAGTTCTCCTAGGTCAAGACTCATGGCTGCAATGGAATATATAAAAACTATTAATAATACTGCAAATCCATATGCATGCCTTTTCTTATGACCTTAAAACAGAATCTCTTTTCCAAAGCTATTGGTTAAACCTGAGCCCCAAGTCTCATCCAGCCAAGTATTTTGGAGGAAATCTTTGAATCTTTCCCTTTACATTCTGTATAACTTTGTCATAGAGGTTAAGAGAAGGGATGGAAAATTTTGTGAATTTTTTGTTAATTTTTCTGATTCTAATTCTCTTATACCTCTTACATACAAAGAGTTGGGGCTTATCTCATGTTCAAATTTACCATCTATACCTACTTCTCTGGTTCATTGTCTCATTTTCCTTCCACTAACTTTCCCTACTCAATAGATAGTTACTATATTCTCAGCAATTGGAGCACAATGTGAGGAAGATACTGTCTTCCCTCAACATGCCTTTGGCTGAATCATTCTTCATGGTTGAACCAAAGCAGGTCTTACTTCCTCCATGAGTTTTTCTCTGGTGGACTCTATCCTAAAATCCTCTTTTTCTTCACATAATGGTACTTATGATATTCATAGTACCTTGAATCATCAAGCTTTTTGTATGTGTTTTATCTCTTCCCCCTCAAATTGCAATGCCGTAGGTACTGATACAGTTTGGATATTTGGCCCCTCCAAATCTCATGTTGAAATTTGATCCCCACTGTTGGAGGTGGGGATGAGTGGGAGGTGTGTGGATCATGGGGGCAGATCCCTTACGAATGGCTTGGTGCCTTTCCCACGATGATCAGTGAGTTCTCACTTTATAAGTTCACACAAGAGCTGGTTGTTTAAAAGAGACTGACACCACCTCCTCCGTCTCTCTCTCTTCTTCTCTCGCCATGTGACACGCCTGCTCTCCCTTCACCTTCTGCTTCCATTGGAAGCTCCCTGAAGCCCTCACCAGGAGCAGATGCTGGTGGGATGCTTCTTGTACAGTCCACAGAACTGTGTGCCAGATAAAGTTCTTTTTAAAATAAATTACCTAGCCTCAGGTATTTCCTTTATAGCAATGCAAAATGGACTAATACAGGTACCTTAAAATCCTACTCATAGCAAGTGCTCAATAAATCTCCTCTAAAGGTCTGCTGTGATGCACTTCCCACAGTCATGAGTCTTCAACTCTGCTTGTGGGTCCTGATGCTTAGGCTGTACTACACTCTCACTGTTGTGAATTTTCTCACTGTTCTTCTTGCTCATTCTAATCAGAGTAAATGACTCATGGACTGTCTGTAGCTTTTTCTGAGGCATTCTCCACGGGACCCTGTCCCCCTCTTCTTTGGATGAGACCTGGAAACTCATATTTTTTTTTTTTTTACAACTTTTAGATAATTTTGATTGTTAGCTAAATTTGAAAAGAACTTTCTAGAGCAATATTTTAAAATTCTTTTGCTACAATGCACAGTATGTAATACATTTTTATACTCTGACCCGGGACCTGGCAATAATTGAAACAAATAAAATGAAACAAATAAAAACCTACCTTTACAGTATGGGAGATATTCCAATGTTTTCTATTCTATTTCATTTAAAAAAAATGGTAATCTTGCAATTCTCCATTGGGTTCCAACCCTTAATCTGAAAAATACTCTTTTAGCATCTGATAAGAGTGACTAGGCATTTCTGAGCAAGAGCAAGACCCTGTCTCTACAAAAAGTATAGAAAAATGAGCTGGATACGGTGGCACACCTATAGTCCAAACTACTCAGGAGGCTGAGGAAGGAGGATCACTTGAGCCCAGGAGTTTAAGGTTGCAGTGAGCTATGATGATGCTGCTGCACACCAGCCTGGGTGACAGAGTGAGAGCTTGTCTCAAAAACAAAAAAAAAAAAAAAAAAAAGAGTTACTGGACATATAAAAACTGCTAGTGGTATTAATTTATATCTTTTTGTTTTGCCATTCTAGGGAATGGTTTTTATTTAAAAAAAAAATCATTCTGGGGGGTAAAAAAAAAGAAAAGAAAAAAATAAAAAATCATTCTTTATCTCATTTCTTTCTTTCTTAAACTAAGTTATGAGTATGAACCCCTTCTCTCAGGTTGTTTACCCTATTGAAGCTCTCTGTTTCCTTAAATCTCCACAAAGTCTTAGTGTCTCTAGGAGGCATCTCTTTGAATAACCTTGCCCATAGAGACAAGGGAGTGGTTCCTTTCACCACCATAAGGATCTATATATCTTGGTTTGTGATTATTGTGCATTTTCATTGGTAGACTTCAGCCTTCTAGAAAACACAGACTTTGCCTGTCTCTATCTTTATTTCAAGAGCTTGCAATACTGCTGTACACCATTTGGTTGTTTAATACATAGTTGTTGAGTGGTTGTCTTGTGCCTCTTAGTTTGGCCTATATGTAATAAAACTTGACATCAATTTATTCAAGCAGAGACCTCTTAATATAACAAGCTGTCACTTCTAGCTTTCCAGCTGAAAAACAAGATACTTGACACTCGCACCAAGGTAGATTGTGTCATTGGTTCTCCAAAGTGAGAAAGTAGGAACAGGAGCTAAGCCAAAGGTAATCGACAATACAGGACCTGATTCATTCTTTTCATTTCTTTTTGTAAATTGCTGAATAAATGCCTAAAAATCTTTGATCAATACAATTATTTAATGGCAGAGGCAGTGCTAAGAAGTGCACTCCCAATTTTCCATCCTGTGTCAATTGGACCAAGGGTGGGGATGAGGGGATTCTTCAAATCTTGGAGGTCTCTTGGTCACTTGGTAAAAAGCTAATGCAAAACATCTCATCTAGCAAGTTGGATTTCACATGGATTCTATGGATGCTGCCCAGAGCAACTGTCTGGAGTAAAAATTGGTTTATATGTAATACACTATACTCTGGATGAAATTCACAGGGCTTAATTTAGGCTTGCCTTTAAAAATGTTTCATTTTAAATATCTAGGTTATCTTAAACTACATCATGACCATCTTACAGAAGGTATGTAGAAAAATAATAATATTTAAGAAACATTTCCATGCCAAAAGTCTGATTTTTTCCACAGAGATCTAGTTACATTTATGGGACCATATTTTATATGTATACATACATACACACACACAAACACACATGCACACACACATATTTAGCAAGACTCACATCATCAAATAGATCCAAATTCTGTTGGGCATATGGGGTTGTAGAAGGAAGAGAGAGAATGAACTCCTCTGAACTGACTATTGATATTTGAGACTGATAACTTCTTTGAATGAATTGAATTAAATAATTGCATCAAGATGGTAAGATACAATTTTCTTCTGATTTTTATAAATTTGCTTTACAGATTTTTCTATTCATTCAACAATAATTTATTGAGTACTCATGATGTGTCAGGCAAAATGCCAGGTTCCTGACATTAAGGAGCTCTCAATCTAGTGTGAAAGCATGTAAATAAAAAAGGTTTTTTGAATGATAAGCTCCAATGGAAAATATAATAGAAGCCTTGTAAACTGATAAAAATTCAAACCAGTATTTTGTTTATGGAGAGAGTTAAAGAGAAGAATTGTAAAAAATGCTAATGCTATAAATACTATATATTTAGCTTAAAATGATCATTAATTAATCAATTTTAATGTAAGGCCAAGGACTTCTGTATACAGGTTCTATGGCTGGAGTTTCACATAGTCTTTCTTACATAAACCACATCCATAATGCATTATATAAAATTTCTAATTTTATTTTCCTTTTGTTTCGAAGAAGAGTGAAAAGTTAAAAATACTTACATCAAAACACACTGAGCTCTGAACATCTCGAATTTTATGATTTTTACCCCTACTCTTTTATAAATTTTCACCCATACCTAATCTGACTTGCTTTTATCAAGTTTTCCCAAACCAATTAACTTAATTAAAAAAACCATTTTATTTCACACCTCTACTTCATCAGTTTAAATAGTATATGATTTAATTACATAATTACAATGAAAAGTTCTACTGTCAAGCTGGAAACAAACATAGTAGATTATTGGGAAGTGTGTCACTCAAGTGCTGGGGGGAACAAAATTATGCAAGTGTTCCAGGCAGAGAACTCTGACCTCACACATTCCGTGTGTCCTCTGCCAGCTATTTTATAGGGGAAGGAAACCATGGGTGAATGTGAAATATTAGTCATTGACAAGTCAAGAAAATCAGTAATGTAGTAAATGCTATAACCTAAGGTCAAGCAAAATGGAGCAGAAATTTAGAGAAAGAAGTGACTGAAAGGCTGGTGCAGTTAGAGAAAACTTCATGGAGGTGATGGATCTTGAAGTTTGAGTAGGAGTTTTCTACATAAAGGGGGAAAAGACATTCTAGCCTGAGAAAAAAGCTTATCTAAATGCATGGAGTCAAGAAAGACATGGTGTGTTTGAGGAGGGGTTGAAAGTTGAGGGTAATTGAGCACGAAATTCAGTGGGTAGAATAATGAAAGATAAAGCTGGAGAAGTACGAGAAGGTATATTGCAGGGAAGCATACTAATTAATTAGAGACTTAAAAGATAATTTAGAGTACATGATTGATTAATTTATAAAAGTAGGCAGAGTACTCATTAGGTGTTATTAAGTGAACGCAAAGAAAAACAGCCAAGTGTCTATTACTGTGCATTACTTTTTGCAGAATAATCAAGATTGAACTGTATCAAGAATGTAACATACAAATATTTTTTAAAATTATCTTCCAAATAAACATTTGAAGTAAATTCACACAGAAGTCTTGTGTATCTCAAAGCTCAATAATAAAAAAAAAAATCCAACTAGAAATGTGCAAAATCATGCATAGAAATTTCACTGAAAATGATATATAGGTGGAAAATGAACATACAAAAAAATGTTCAACATCATTAGCCATTAGAGAAATGTAAATTTAAATCATAATGAGATATCACTACACACCTATGAGAACGGCTAACATGAAAAATAATGGCAAAGGAAAAATGTTGGCAAGGATGCAAAGAAACTAGATCACTCATACATCGCTGGGAATGTAAACTGATACAGCTACTTCAGAATAGTTTGGCAGTTTCTTTCAAAACTGAAAATCTACTTAACATACAACCCAGAAATTTCAGTCTTGAGTATCTATTTCAGAGAAATAAAGTCTTATTTTCATGCACACAAATGTTCCTAGCAGCTTTACTTGTAATAACCTCAAACTGGAAACCACCCATATGTCCTTGAATGGGTGCATAGTTAAATAAACTGTGGTTATCCATACCATGGAATACCATTTAGCAAGAAAAAGGAACAAACTATTGATACACACAAATCTTGGATGAACCTCAAGGAAATTATGCTGAGTGAAAAAAGCCAATTTCAAAAGGATACATACTGCATGATTCCATTTATGTAACTTTCGTGCAATGACATAATTGTAGAGATGGAGAAGAGATTAGTGGTTTCCAGGGATTAGGGATGTTGGGGAGGCTAAGGACAGGGCAACCATGGCTGTGAAGGGATAGCATAAGAGAATCTTTGTTGTCATGGTACAGCCAAGTACCTTGATTGTGGCGGTGGTTTTATGCAAGACTACGCGTGCAATAATATTTCACAGAACGATACACATATACCCCACAATACACACACTAATGAGTGCCTATATAACTGGTGAAATTTGAATAAGCTCTATGGATTTTGCTAAAGTCAAATTCCTGGTTATAATATTGTACTACAGTTGCATAAGCTGTTTACATTGGGGGAATGGTGCACTGGGCTTCCATGTACATTTCTTTTCAGGCTTTTGTGAATCTGTAGTTATTTCACAATAAAAAAGTTTTTAAAAATTTTGTGTATGTGTTATAATTTCAACATATCTAATCCATTGTGCCAAGTATCTACGTGCAGCCATGTCTGTCACTTGGTGGCAGCCTCTGTGGTGGTAATTCTCTGCTAGGATGTGGAAAATCTATTAAGGATAAAGTTTAAGCCCAAAGCCACAGACATGTAATGGATATATCTGTCACCCTCAAGGACCAGAAGTGATAGACTCCATGATAGCTGTCTTCACATCTCCCTACATACCTTGTGTAGAATAGGTTTTGGCAAGAGACAATTGTTCATGGTAGATTCACATTGATTATGTTGAGTGATATCTGCCATATGTTCAACCTCATCATTCTAATTCATCTTTTCTTTAGGGAAGGGAAGATAGTATGTTCCAAAATAAAATAACTAAAACCTACAGAGTATCAACAAAGATGTTTTTCTGCCCAATTTAATAATAACGGTAAGGGAAAACACATGAATTCAGGGAAGTTCTAAAGCCATTCCTAAAGTGCTCATTCCACATGCAAACTTTTAGAGCTATCTTTATTTGCAGGAAGGGCAAGGTTGTGCTTCAGGATTTTCATTAAAGATGCTGTCTTTTGCCTACCCTTTTCTTGCCACCTAAACTTTTATAACTAGGGGACAATATACCTTCTTTCAGATGCAGAAATCAGACATACAGTGGGTTATTGATTCGAGGCAGGATAATGATTATAGATTTGATTATGAAGGCCAAGGGTCACCTGAGAAGGGAACAGGTTACGTGGCCTCTGAAGAGAGAGGTAGACATGGAAAAGGGAGGGATAATGGCTGACAGTAGACTGCAGACAAACTAGTTGGGTTTACATACAATATTCTGTTGTTTGCTAACTGTGCAATGTTTACTTTTCTGAAAACAGGTATATTCATATTAACTTACCCGTGCAGAAGCTGTGAGGAGTACAGAGGCCCAGGGCCAGCTTCCTAGGGGCCCACAGGCAACGGCAGCCAGTGGTGGTGGTGTCGGTGATGGTTCCATCCCCACCCCATGCAGTATGTCTCACATGTTCTCTTTTTACAGTTTCCACCTTGGCTCTAAGCCATAGGACGGACACTATACAGATCACAGACCCTGGGCTCCCACAAGTTCCACTTTCAGCGAAGAAAGATACAAGTCTGTTCAATAGGAAAAATCTCTCCAACTCAGTTATAATTCCCTGCAAAGCTATAACCTCCTCTTTCAGTTTTGTGTGTCTCTGGCAGGGTTTAGCGTGCCACTCACAGCAAGTAATCAATAAATGCTTGTTGACAATCAGGAAGAAAGTAGATTACCATAGGGGTTGTTCAGCTGCACGAAATAGAAACCCACTGAAACCAGTTTAGCAAAAAGATATATATGGGAGAAGTAGGTAGAACCCAGTTGTGGATATTCAGTAAGTTTTATGCTCGCCACCTGGAAAGCTGTCAAGTGGCTGTTCTTTCTCCATCTCTCAGAGAACAGGCTTCTCTCTGCACTTCACTGAAGTTCTTCATTCTCCTTTCTGCATTAGAACATTTTCTGCAAGGCTCTTAGATTTTGTTCCCTTATAATATTGGCTTTAAAGTGGCTCCGGTGTCCTGGCACCAACTCCACCTTGGAGGAGCTACAGCGCTGGTGACTGACACTCTCCAACTGTCTCAGTTTTCACACCTCCATTCCACACTCTTGAAAGAGTGAATATGACCCACCTCGGTGAATCTTTCATCTCTTCTTCAAGGAAGTGTGGTGGAGTGTGGGCTCATGTGGTGGGTGCTGCTACTGCCGGGCTGGGAGTGTCGCAGTTTCTGCACAAGAAAGGATGGGTTGGGATGGGTTGGGATGGCACCATGAGCATCTCTGGAACACAAACACAATATTTTAGATTTTTTTCTCAAAAATAAGCATCAGAGGAATTTTCAAGTTGCATATAAATGCATTTGGCTAAGTGAATTTTAGGATAGGACTTGGGATTTGACGACTTTAGATCCCAGTTACGAATACGGCACTGTTGTGTGTGCAGAATGAGCATGCGCTCGTCTGCATTCAGTGAAGTTGCGGCTGGCAGGAAAAGGCCCTGCTTCAAAACCTGGACTTAAAATAGGCCCATTAATCTTGGATGAGCCTCTGCTATGCTTTTGGTACTTTTGCCCCAGGTGAGAATGTGCATTCTCTCTGCCACAGGTTGAGATCTCCCCAGTACCCATCTCTTGTGACATCTGAGGCACCAAGGCAAAAAAGGCCAGGTAAGTGCCCGCGGCAGCCCTAATGCGCCACCGTGTCGTGGATCCTGATCTCTCCATCCACCCTCTTAGCCTTGTTGTCTCGGTCCCTGGTGCCTTAGCTGCTCTCTGCAGCACATTAAAGACTTGCTGTCTCCGCCGGGCGCGGTGGCTCACGCCTGTAATCCTAGCACTCTGGGAGGCCGAGGCGGGTGGATTGCTCAAGGTCAGGAGTTCGAGACCAGCCTGAGCGAGACCCCGTCTCTACTAAAAATAGAAAGACATTATATGGACAACTAAAAATCTATATAGAAAAAATTAGCCGGGCATAGTGGCGCATGCCTGTAGTCCCAGCTACTCGGGAGGCTGAGGCAGTAGGATCGCTTAAGCCGAGGAGTCTGAGGTTGCTGTGAGCTAAGCTGACGCCACGGCACTCACTCTAGCCTGGGCAACAAAGTGAGACTCTGTCTCAACAAAAAAAAAAAAAAAAAAAAAAAAAAAAAGACTTGCTGTCTCTATTAGCCACCAATAATGCACTAATACATTCGTTCTCCTATTACCTCGGACACTAATGTGGTGGAATTGGATAGTGACAGCACATTGATGTTGTTGAAGTTAATGACCCAGCAATTTACAAGATAAGTCACATTAGTAGTCAAATTGATTGTAATCATTGTTTCACTGAACAGAATCTGCATTAAGTACAGTATGTTGTGCTCTGTCCTTCACCACCCCATTAACGGAGAGAAAGAAAGAGACACTCAGAATCTTCGCCCTTTATACCTTCTCTCGTGCTTTTGCAGTGAATATGTTGAATCTTCTACTTTCTCTTATAGCTTTCATAGAAGGGTGCTAAGCACGCAAGAGAACAGAATTTGAGTTTATACAACTGTGACTTCAACTAGGCTACTCAAATAGCTATGATTATTTATTTCCTTTTTATTGGGTATCTCTAATTTTCTTGGCTTTATGATTTGTGCAAGAAACTTCAGGACAGGTTGTAAGATGTGGAAGACGTGGTTTCTGTCCTCCAGAAGCTCACGTTTGAGTAAGAATCATGTACCCGATGGTGAGATGGTAGAAGACTCTATGTGAAATTCCCAGTGAGTAGAATAATCACTTCTGAGGAAGGAGAGGCCAGAATAGACAGGGAGAATGTCATACTGGACGGGAAATTGCAGATGGGCATTAAAATATTTCTAAGATTTTGATAAAAGATCAGTAATCTTTATTCTTTAATTTTTAATTAAAAATATAATTTTAAATATACTTACCCCTTGTAGTTCTGTAATTTTGGGAAATTACTAAACCTTGTTTTCCTCCTCTATTAAATGGGGATAATATTGTTGGTCTCATCTGTCTTTAATAATATGAGAATAATCAAAGAGGACATAATTGAAACTTCCTGGTGGAATATTGGTGTATAATAAGCATTTCAATAAAAGCTATTTGATTCCATATCTGATTTAATTTTTTTAAAAAAAAATGAAAAGCCACTTGAAGGCAAGATGGAAATAAGGTGAACGGTGAGACTTAGAAATATCATTTGGGTTACAAATATACAAAATGTAACTCTGAAATAATTGCCTCATTTGTGGGGCGGGGGAGGGGGGTTTGTGCGCGCGCCCGTGTCCGCGTGCGCGCGCACATGCGCCAGCGCGCTCACATATAGCCACGTATGCAAATGAGCTCCGAAGGCACTGGAAAGAGAGGGGTTTTAGGACTGTATTGAATCGGTAGAGCAGCATGGTAGCTTGTGAGAAAAGAGTGAGAACTGTGAGAAACTGTGTTACAAACTTTTAATTTTACGGATGAAGCGGGGAGGAAGGAGATTGCTCCATGACACAGAGGTAAGCACAAAACCTGGCTTAGAACCCTGATGAACTCACTCCCAGAAAACTACTTCACGACCCTAAGGTGTTTCTTGTGAAGGGCAATTTTGATTTTACATTCTGATTTGTTTTCTGAGCGTTTAGTCTCATTTCTTCACTTCAGACATCCTGTAAGAAACCCTTTCTCTCCTCTGGTTAGTAGGGTTTTATTCTTACTTTTTTATTTCTCTGAAGCCTAAGACCACCCCACATCCTGGCTGTCCGAGCTTGTAGCCCTTACTTTGTCTGCTAGTTATATTGCAGGCTGCTTTGACTGTAGCAGGTGAACGTCCTGACCTGCTGAAAACCCCTGTGTTCCCAGTCCTGGTGGGTCCTAGCGTTCCATGTATTTATGTATTAGAACAATGATGTTTGATGTCTCCTCATTCGAACCCCTGCTTTTGTACCATCAGAGAGCCTGGCGCCTGCGTACTGCCGTCCCTGTGACTGGGATGTCTGCCTGTTTTGTAAGCCCAGGACCCTTTAATTAATGCCAATGAAACAGCTGAAAGCAAAGGCAGAAAAAAACAATATCAATAATAGTAAGAATAAACAGGTTCCTTCCAGTCTAGAGAAGCCAGAGGGAAGGGCATGTCAGGGACTCGCAGTGTGATGTGTTGTGGGGATGCAGCCACCCACCCTTGAACAACAGCACATACCAATTATAAATAAAAAACCATGCTTCACTGACTGCTCCAGGCACAGCCTGGCAAAATTGAATGGCAAAATTACTGTCTGTCCCATGTTATGCTTACATATTATCTCATCATAATTAAAAATTGTTGGGATGCTGTGCTTCCCCTAATCCTTTGTTGGTCTCTTTAGAGTATTCTTGTGCCTCAGGATTCAAATTGTCAGGACTGGTTACTGTGGTATAATGATGTTGTAAGCTGAAAAGGATCAACACAATCCATTCAAAAGTGCTGGGGGAACATGGAGGAGCGTGCTCAGGCAGGACATCACAGCCGAGCGTGGGTGGTGGGGAAGGCTCTGCTCCTAGGGAGGAGACCAAGTGATGTGGCAGAAGCACAGCAGGAACTTTGATTCCTAAGAGTGATAGGAAGAACAGGTGGGTGTGGACCACCAGGCTCAGCATCTTGAAGCTGCCCAGGAGGCTTTAGAGCCTTTGAGCCTGGAAGCCAGACTTCAGAGCTGACACAAGGCAAGAGGTGGTTCAGAGAGAAGAGGGGAAGTGCCAAAGTCATGCTAAGGTATGACACATTAAAAATGTTAACACTAGGACATCAGGATAAGCTGCCATCTGCCCATCTAGTGCCCTTCCCCAGTTTTATGTAGCATTCCCACGGGGATGAATCAATGTTGGCTAATGTGTGACTCTTCCACACTGAGACCAGGGTCCCTAGAAATGTGGATTGCCATTTTCATTCATTCATTTACACAATATATTTTCTACCAGGATTTCTTGTGTGCCTACCATATGCTTTTTTTTTTCTAGAGACTGTAAGTGGGAACACATAGTTGAGTAGGATATGATCTCCGCCCTCAAGGAATCCACAACTAGTCAGGTAGACACGCACAAAGCAGACCATTACAATTCAACAGCAAGAGAGAGTTAAAACAGAATGGGTAAAAAGTGTGTGTATTTTTCAGTTCAGGATGTGATACATGCTATATATCCATGAGATCAAAGTTATGAATTGTAATGTGCAAACATCCTTATTGATAATTTTATCATCTGATAAATTATTACTGAGAGAGATATGTTGAAACTTTGCACTGTTGGGATGTCAATTCTCCTGTAGTATTATCAAATTTTTGTTTTTATAGATTTTCAAGCTATATTATTGAACACCTATGAATTTAGCATTTTTACATCCTCCTAGTGGATTGAATCTTTTTTTTATCGTGACCAACTTTATTTGTAATAATACTCTGTCTTAGAGTCTATTGTGTCTACTATCAATATTGTTACACCAGCTTTCTTTAAGCTACTAGTTGCGTGATATCTCTCTTTATTTCTCCTACTCTTATCTTTCAGATTTTCTATATCTTTATTAAGGTATAGCTCTTGTAAGTAACCAATAACCTGACATGGTATTTTTTAAAAATCCATTCTTACTATCGTTGTCTTTTAATTGGAAAGTTTAGTGAACCTGCAATTTTTGTCACGTCAAATGAATCTGAACTTATTCATATCATCTGATCATGATTGTCTATTTGTTTTGTCTTTGCTTCAGTATTTTCTCCTTTCTTATTTTCTGTTGGATTGATTTTTTTCCCTTTTTTAAAAATTTTATCATTTCATTTTTTTCAGTATACTTATAAAAAGTATGTGTGTACACATGCTAACTATAGCTATTTGAATAAGCATTCATTTCAAAGTCCAAAGACAATAAATTTTTTTACCAACTTTCTAGGCAATACTAGAGCCTCAGAATATTTTAAATATGATCACTCCTTCTCAACTCAAATTCCATTGTTCCTTGTTGTCTATTTTAGCCTATTTTCCCTATAATTAGATATATTAATTGTTTTATAGAGTTAACATTTGTTTAGATTTGCCCATATATTTTCCCCTTTGTATTCACCATTTTTTTCTTGCATCTGATACCTGCCATCAGGAATAATTTTTCTTCTGCCTGAAATATAGCAAATTATCTTTTTGGTGTCACCTAAGAAATCTTTGGCAATGAGAGGATTAGACCTGGAGATACCTTTGTTTGAAAGCTTTATACTACAAATTCATTTTCTCTAAAAAATGTATATGTACGCTGTTAGATCAAGTATTTCGTAAATATTAATTAAATCAAGATGGTTGGTAGTATTGTTCAGTTCTTCTATGCTCTTTCTGATTTCTGTCTGCTTGTTCTATTGATAACTGAGAGAAGGGTATTAAACTCTCCAACTATTCTGTATTTGTTTATTTCTTTTCAGCTTTGTTAATTTTTGTTTCATGTATTTTGAAGGTCTGTTTTTAGCTGCATATAACTTTAGTATTATTAAGTATTTTTTAATTGATCCCCTTACCATTATGATATATCCCTCTCTATCTTTAGCAATATTCCTTATTTTAAGTCTACTTTTCTTAATAGTAATACAGTCGGGACTTTTTGCCTTTCCTATAGTTTTTGCTGCTCCCAGGCCTGCAGCACATGGGAGGCTTTCCCTCATCTCTCTCACTTTGCCCTCAGCTTTCCTGTGCGTCGCCAGTATGGTCCCATGAAAGAGAGCCTGAGAGTTGACACTAATTTCCCTTGTGCCTGTGGTTCCTAGCATTTCTATATTCTCACACAATTTTTAACAATGATTATTCTTTAGCAATTGTTACAAATTTTAGGGGAGTACTTTTTACTGGCTTGTATAAGGGTTAGCACCTCCCCCAGAAAAGCAAGTGCTTGTGTCCTATGTTTCCTTGGAGACGTTTCTCTTTTTGTAGATTTCAGGCTAGCCAGTTGTCCTACAACCTCAGCTCTCCAATAGCTTTAAGAAAAATTATGGGCCGGGCGCGGTGGCTCACGCCTGTAATCCTAGCACTCTGGGAGGCCGAGGTGGGTGGGTCACTCAAGGTCAGGAGTTTGAGACCAGCCTGAGCAAGAGCGAGACCCCGTCTCTACTAAAAATAGAAATAAATTATCTAGCCAACTAAAAATATATATAGAAAAAATTAGCCGGGCATGGTGGCGCATGCCTGTAGTCCCAGCTACTCGGGAGGCTGAGGCAGTAGGATTGCTTAAGCCCAGGAGGTTGAGGTTGCTATGAGCTAGGCTGACGCCATGGCACTCACTTTAGTCTGGGCAACAGAACAAGACTCTGTCTCAAAAAAAAAGAAAAGAAAAATTTGTTTTCATAGGTTATCCCCTTTATATTGTTCTGAGAGTAAGAATAATTTTCTTTTGTGTTTTCTACATCCTAAGCAGAAGTCAGTTATCTGTCATTGTTGTTTAATTTACCAACCTATTTTTTGGTCTCTTCTTTCCTGACTGAATATATTTTCTAGAGCTTTTAATGTTTTTAAACATAGATGTAGTAAACACAGTTATTTTATAGGACTTGTGTGGTATTTATACAACATGAAGTCTTTGTGAGTACATTTTTTGCTATCTGTTGTTTCTGCTGGTTTGTGGACACATTTGCTTGTTTGTATTTCTGTTTATATTGACCATGGGCTGGTCATTTCTCTTGAAAATTTATTTGTGTAGGTTCCCCAAGTCTCAGGTTAAATATATTTTTCTCCAGAAAAAGATTGCATTTCTTCTGCTGGATCACTACCAGCACAGAATCCCTTCAAATCAATTCTTGCATGGTTTGCAGTTTTTTTGACTCAAAATTGGGATGTACATTCATACATTAATCTGTCTTCTTGGAACTGGGCACTCTTTCTCTCTCCTTTCTCTGTTCCTCTTTCTCCCCCTGCCCACCCTGCTTGACCTGTCATCTCCTTAGTAACAAGGCAATTCTCCCCTAGTTTTAGGAAGGGAAGCTGTTAGGATGAAACATTCTAGAGAAACTCATTTATACAGACAGGTAGAGACATAGGATGACAGAAATAGTCGAATCCAAAGAATTAATTCTTTATGATAAAATATCATGTCTCCGCAGTAGATTATTAGAGGAGATAGTCTTTAGAAGGTATGGGAGACAAAGAGGGACTATTTCAAGGAACCCTCCAATCCCTGCTATTACCTGTCTTCCTTACAAAGACATGTAACAGCTGGCCTAGAAGGTCAACTTGATTCAATGTAGGCTATAGGCAAAAGATAGCTGGATGCTGGATCAACAACTCACTAGGTAGTCTAAAAAAATGGAGGGCAAAACCTGGGCAGGGACAGCATTATCACGTTGCTTCGGGGCTAGCCTGGAAGTTTTAACTGGCTGGAATGTATTTTACAGAAGAGGTCACAGAGACCAGGCCTGATTTCAGCTGTCTGCAGCCTATCAGTGGCTCCCAGTGCTTCTCTGCATGCTAGTCACTGAAGCTTTTTTCCAATAAGCCTGTTCTCCATATCCTCCACAGGCCTTCAGCAAAGAACAAATGTTGATCCTACAAATTTTTTGACATAAAAATCTATGCCTCTATGGCTTTCCCTAAAGCAAGACAGAGTTCAGAGTTTAGCAAAATCAATAAAGTTTAAGGAAAGGAATATCATTACAGCTTGGCAAATCAGAGGCATTAATAAGGGTCAGATTTCTCCATTTCCTGTCTTCTCCTACTAGGTGAGAACTTCAAGGCCTGAAATGATCTTTTTGCTCCTCAGGCTCTATGACTCCAGGATTGGTATTTGAAATTTACATCTTAGCTTCATTTTAATTTGCTCTGGTCATGAAGCAAAATAAGAGTTTTACTCATGTGTTCCTTCAGGGGACTCTGCCTACATTTCCCACCATTCATAGGATAATAAAACACAGGATAGTAAAACAGCCAAATATTTCCCAGAATATCCAACCCTTGAAATTGTAGTGAGACCCTAGTCCCATGCTATCCCTGTGCTACAGACTTGGATAATTAAAGAACAGTGAAAATATTATTTTTATCTATTTAGAAGAGATTTTTTTTTTGGCCTGGAAGGGACTTAAGGTAGCTTACCAGGATATGCAAAAAGCAACAAAATGGAAACAGAGAAAGAGAAAGAGAGAAAGAGAGAAATGGGGCCCAGTATTCCACAAATACTTCCTATGAGATGGCCACAAATTTGGCTATAAGATATAATTTAGTTTCCCTTGAAAAGGAAAACCTGATGAATTATGCAAATTATATAGTATCTTATCAGGTTAAAATAGATGAATTGCTCAGTAGACTCAGAACTCTCCTAACACTAACACTTGCTAGGACTGTCTCCTATAAACCATCATAAAGAGGACCCTGAGTAAAAGAATAAACAGTATCCTTTACAGAATCGTTTAGGTAGTGACATAGCACATAGTCCTGAGTGTATTTTTCTTATGGGACATTGGCCAATGATACTACATAAAAACATAATCTATATGGATAACACTATAGGGGAACAAAACAGTATATATTGAGGACACCAGACCTGTAAGAGTGTTTCTAAGTCCTGGGAGACTATAGAATGAATTCATAGAGGACATGTTCTTAGAGTTGAAAGTTTGGACAAAGGAAATGATGATGTCAAACATCAATATTTTTAAGTCTTTTAAATATTAATATTTAGGTTATTAAGTATGAAATGTCCAATTTCCTTAAGTACTAAGGTTGACAGTTGATGTCTCTGACATTTCACTTTGACACTTTTTGTTTTATTTTTATTATGAAGGTACATCCTTAGTTTTGCAAAAGCAAGTTTTGGCTTGTGATTATCTTTCAAATTTTCTTTTAGAGCAATTTTTGTGAAACCATGGATAGGTCAAAAATTCATGTTATTTTCGAATATGAGTTCCATCGTGGAACCAATTCAGTGCAGAGAGCTTGGAATATTAACGAAGTGTTGGGAAGGATGTGGCTAATAAATGCACAGTATGTCGATGGTTTGAGAAGTTCCATTCTGGTGATTTTAATCTTGAAAAGGAGCCACGTGGGCGGCCTGAGACCAAGGTGGATAATGATGAGCTGAAAGTTGTAGTGGAAGCAAATCCATCTCAACCTATGTGTGAATTAGCAGCAAGGTTTGACGTTACTATTCCAACAATATTGGACCATTTGAAATAAATTGGCAAGGTAAAGAAACCAGATAGATGGGTTCCACATGAATTAAAAGAATGTCAGAAGAGAAATCACCTTGAAGCTCACTTTTCTTTGTTGTCATAACAGAAAGGCGAACCATTTCTACACTGTATTGCTACATGCGATGAAAAATGGATTCTTTTTGACAATCACAAGCATTTGGCACAATGGTTGGATAACGATGAAGTGCCAAAACACAGTCCAAAACCAAATATTCATCAAAAACAGCTAATGGTGTTTGTTTGGTGGTCCAGCATTGCTATTATCCACTACAGATTCATGAAACCTGGTCAATCGATTATAGCAGATGTCTACTGCAACCAATTGGATGAGATGATGAGGATGCTTGTGATTAAGCAGCTGAGACTGGTCAATAGAGACAGGCCAATCCTCTTGCAAGACAACGCTGGACCACATGTCTCACAAACAGTGCTGCTCAAACTACTGAGGCTGGACTTGGAAACTCTTTGTCATCCACCATATTCACCAGACCTTGTACCAACTCTACCATTTCTTCCAGGCATTGGACCACTTCTTGGAAGGAAAAATATTCAATTTTCAACAAGTTGTGGAAAACGCCTTTCATGATTTTATCGTCACTCACTTTCAAGGTTTTTTTGCTGCTGATGTGAACAAGCTATCGTTTAGATGGCAAAACTATGTCGCTAGTTTAGGCACAAACTTTGATTAATTGTACTACTTCTTGTTTGAGATATAATAAACTACACTTTTGAATCAAAATCTGATATTTCATATTTACTGACCTAAATATATTGAGTAAATGCATGGGAAATAAAGAAAATAAGTTCTCCCACAATGATGTGATAAAACTGTACCCTTAACACATTGTCTAGAACATAGTAAATTCTCAATAAATAAAAAGCATTGAATTAAGCCAAAATAGGAGGCAGAAATGTATGTGGCTGGCACATTTTCATACTAAGAAGACTGGCTTGGCTGAAAAGGGAGAATCTTGTTGAAGAAGAGTTTAAGCATCTCTTCCTTCAGGCCTTCCTTGTTCACACATCTTCAGACTGAGTTAATCAGTTCTCCTGAAGAGTTATCCCTCTGCCTACTAGCAGCTCCTACTAGGGAATTTTCAGACTGTGTTGTGATTATTTGCTTAATGATTGGTTTCCCTTTCCTCTCCTACCCTGCCAAACCAGGATTTCCAAAGACTCTGGGTTTTACACTGTTGTATCCCCAATCTAAATTCTCAATGAGTATTTGTTGAACTGGTAGGGAGATTAGACTTGATTACTGAAATGATCCTGAAGGAGTTTGACCTCCATCCTATAGGAGGACTTTATTCTACAAAAAATAAGTTAAGTCCCTTGAGCAAGTGAGTTAAATAGAAAATCTTTTCTATGAATATTAATGCTTTGATGGTTAGGTTTGGATAAAAAGTTATGAGGACAAGACCAGTTCTGAAGCTGCTATGAGAATACAGGCCTGGAATGATGAGGACCAGGATCATAGCAAACAACTACAAACCAAAAATGATTGTCTCAGTAGGTAATTTTTCATAGCAAAATAACTCATGCAGGAAAAAAGTTTGAGATGAGTTCTACTTCTTCCTTTCCTTATCACACACAAAATTATTTTCCCAAGTCCAAATATAAATGTCCTTCCTATGATTATTCACATAGGAAATGAGTAATTAAATATTGAGTGATTAAATATTCCCAAGAATATTTAATATTCTTGGGAAAAACTATAATAGAGGCATGAATAAGGCAGGAGTTGCCATGAGGTTTTTCTGTCTTAATGGAAATGAGGATAGAAAGGAAGTCACATCTCTGAGAAGTCACATCTCTGACAATGGGCTTTTTTCCTGCTCCAGCACTAACACTGGAAGTCATTTACCTCTCTGAATGTCTTTTCTTATTCAAAGAGGGGTAATAATATTTTTCATATTTCAGTCATGGGGCCACTGAGGACTAGGACCTTGTCTTATGCCCCAATACTTAGCACAATGTGGTAGTAGATGATCAATAAATATTAATATTTGCCCAAAGAAATGGATAAAGGAGATAATGAATATTATGTTGCCAAGGCAATTTTATAGATTCCAGGAATTAAGAATATTATAAAAAAATAAAACCATCTCATATTTGTGCTATTCCATTTTAGAGGCCTGGTCACAAAAAGAGACAATTTTTGTTCATGCCCTGGGGGTTGCTAAAGTGTAGCTGGTCATAAGGCAGAGACAGGATGCTGGTGATGAAGAAATAGTGAGACACTTTAATTCTTCAGCCTTGGGTATCTTAGGGGATGTCTTCAGAGATTGGTCATTTCTGTAGAAGGTCCTGGATTCCACCCTGTTTGCCAGAGGCTTCTGTGTCAACAGCCAGAATTGATGTGTGTCTAATTTTAACTGAAGTGGAGCAGACATTTATTTTGGGAAGACAGGGTCCTTTTGAGAATGGCTGCAATTGCCTGTGGGTTGGATCAGAGCTGAATTTCTTGATCATTTTCCTTTCCTTGGCTGGTAGGGAAGATATTATTGAATTTTTACCTGGCTGTGATATGATCTCTTTTAACTTTCTAAAGGACTATTAGAAGAATTTATTTTTAACTCTCCAAGATGCCTTACCTGTTGAACACTTCCTGGAGTCTTTATCTGATTTAGCTTTCATATATGGCTGAAGGAAATGTTTAAGTAGTAACTTTTGATGGTGTTTTGTGGGAACACATTCCCCTCATGCTCCAAGGCACAGCAACTGTGATGGGAGAAAGAAAAATCCTGGATCAAGAGTTAGATAGACTGGGAGTTCATTCCCAAACTTCCACTTATTAGCACATAACCCCAGGTCCTTGGGCATGAAAACTGCTGAGAGCCTCCATTCATTCTTACTTTACATACACACACACACACACACATATATGCTGTATATATATACATATATATATAAAATAGAATAGAATATATGGACACACATTTGTATAAAATAACATTGTTTTTCTTAACTCCATAAATATGCCTGGAGCTTATGTCATTTCTGTTACACCTAAACCTTTCATGACATATGTAAGTTATTATTCTTGGATTCTGTAAGGCCTAATTCCACAATGATTCTTCATACCTTTTTATACGGCCTTAAAGATGGAATTGGTCATGGACAGAAAGAAAGGGATAAAGAAAATTTCTGAAGAATGTATTCAAGATAGGCTCCTTCTGTTTGGAAGCCAGTAATAACAGTGAAGACCCTAAGTAGGATGGAATTACTTCTTGGTAGGGAGCTGGTGCCCTCTTACTCCCAGATGGATGAGCAAAGATTGGTGTATTCTCAAGACCATGTGACCAAGTGCTTTTCTCAAGAACCAAGTGCTATTGCAGAGGTACCTTTAGGACACTGGGAAAATGCCTTCTGAGAAGCAATCTATTCAAGTTAAGAAACATCGATTGGAATCTTCTCTAGGCCTGACTATATGGTATATAGTGCTGAAATAGTGTAAGAAATGGTCCTTGACCTCAAGGAGTTCACAGTTTACTAAGTAAAATACATATGCAAGAGACAATCATAGAACAATGATAAGCCATGTATCTGTAAATCACCTACCACAAATCCTATTTTGTGGTTCATGTTCTATATAAATGCCTGCCGGAAACAGAAGAGACTGAGTCTGTACTGACTTCCAGACAACCTATGTTTTAAAAATGTTTTCATCTAAAATGTTTTTCTTCCCTTTTCTGGTAAAATTCAAATGATCAGTCAATGTAGTACAATCCATATAATTAAACATTTCAGTTAAACGAACTCTAGCATACTAAGGTTTAATGAAGAACTCAGGAGAATTAGGATGAAATAGATAGAAGACATTTTTCCCTCCACCAGAAGATTGGTAGTCACCTCTGCAGAGAATACCTTGGGCTAGCTGGGTTAGGGCTTGGGAAGTCATGTCGTTTGAAACCACCATTATTGCTGCAAGTTTTCTCTAGCAAGAGCCACTGTGCTCTTACAATCCATCTGGAACTCCCTCGAGGAGTTTGATCTATTTGTGTCTCTCAATTAATTTTATCACTCCAAGAAATATCTGAGAAAAGAACACAAATACTTTTGAACTGGACAGAAATCTAATTCTATCTCTCACCCAATGCAGGTACTATTTCTCCTGAACTCCTTTCCTCAGCTTTCCCTGGGCACTCAGGCATAATCATGTTCATAGTCTGACAAGATACCCAAGAATTCCTACCATATATTGAGATTAAAATTTCCCTGCCTATCACTTCTAATCCTGGAAACAATTGTGACACCCCAAGCCCAGCCTTAAAAACATTCTTTAAGCCACATTTATGGGCTAGACAGAGCACAAACTCATTGATTTAATGAGAGCATTCATGTTCCACTAGCAGCAGTTTTAAAATGTTGTGCTGAGGACCGTTCCACAGTTCTAGTTTGCCCATTGTGAATTGAGTCATTACAGGTGTGTGGGTGAGTGCATGATGCCAACCTCATGAAGAGTTGGCTAAATGATTAATGGCCTTGGCTTCTGATTTTAGAGGTTCCCATTAATTACAAGGGATTGAGTCTTTTTCATGAAGACTGTTACAGCTCCTTCTGCCATTTCCTCACTTCCTTTCAAAGTGAGTAAGATGAGTATTTTTAATCTTGAAGTGTGGAAACCATTTCTTATAATTTCCTTTTGGAACTTTCTGGACCAAAGCACCCTAAAAACACATTTCTTAATCCTATAATATTTGAACAGTTCTGGAACAAGAAGAAACCTGGCAAAACTGCCAATCACTGCACTTTTGCTGCTTGGTCTGTGGAGCTGTTATGTTTATCATGGGGAACTTCAAGGACAGTGCTTATAGAGGTCATAATAAAACAAAATAGCAGTATTACCGGAACCATCAACATGTTGAAAAAGCACGTATTTGCCACCATCACTGTCTCTTGACCGTGGATAGATAAAGAGTTATGGGAGATAAGAGCATGATGAAGTGCAACCAGCCCCTGCATGGGAAACGGAATATTTGAGTTCAGATCCTGACTGTGAAATCTACTGGCTTCGTCGCACGTAAGTTTTATCAGCCTCAGTTTTCTCATCAGACATAACAGGTGGGAACTATAGATAAGGTTGTTTGAAGAACATGGACAAATCTGTATGAATATTAGTCAGATTCTTACCTAACCTTCACTCTCTTCTTATCTTACTATCCTTCATGCTGCTGAGATTTTAGCCATACTGTGCAAAACTGAAGTCATCTGCTCAGATAAACTTTCAAGATCAGCGCTCAGCTGACCATTGGAATTGGAAGGTAGTATGGTGAGCTAGAAAGGATTTGGAGTCATACATTCCTGGGTTCAAATTCTCACTTTTTTTTTTTTTTTTTACCTATGTGAACTTAAGCAAGTTACTTCACTTCTTTGATTTAATCTCTAAAATGGTAATAGTGTCCTTTACTTCATAGGATTATAGTGAGGATGAAAAAGATAGCGTGTATAAAATAGCAGCACAATGCCTGGCACCTCATAGGTACTAATTAAATATCACGAATACATGAACACCTCTTCTCCTTCCCTCTCTCTTCCATAACAATCACTCAATCTCTGACCAGTCCATGTGGGACATAAGACAGGGATGGAGGAAATGAAGTGAGGCGTAGATTCATCTGGAGCCAGAGTCGGTGGGGCAGGAAGACAGTCTGTGACGACCTTGCCTATTTGTTAAGGGATAAGAATTCTAGGAGGAATTTATTCTCTCCTTTCATCACAGATCCTTAATGAAGCCTTTCAACAATATGATGGGGGAGCAGAAGAAAGGGCGAAAAAGGATGTTTGCCCTCCTAAGAGTGCCCACAACTGGCTGTCCTACCAAATCTCGTTTCCTGGGCAAGGTCACCCAGTTGAAAATAAACTGGTAAGCTCTCTGAGCCTCTTGGAAAAATACCAAGAAGTTGCATTTTGACTTGCAATTCACATAGCAAATGAGAGAATTTCAGATTTTGTTTGCATGTAGTCATCCTAAGGGCTCCCTTCTTCTCAAAAGGAAACTACTTAGAGCTTCTTCCCAGGAATATATCACTATCATGAGCAGGTTGTAAATACTCAGAGTCATTCCTGCTAACCTAGCAACCCAAGCTGAAGTTGACCCTGGTGACATTTGATTCCTGGGCTCATTGGAGGGAATGGGGTGAGGTCCTCATCAGGAATGCCCCTGGAAGGTCCAGGTTAGACTGGAGGCAGCCCCAGGTAAGGTGAAGAGCTCTGTGTTACAGGCTCAGGGGTACTGGAAGCCAGTCCAGACTCCAACGTGACTTGTTTGGAACCTTGGGCAGGTTTTTTGAGCTTTCAAGACTCAATTCTTCCTCTTTAAAAATGTAGATAATGATCATTATACCTCTTAGCTTCACAATGATAGAGTGAAGATTAACACAGATTATAGGTGATTATAGGCATGAAAGTGTTGTGTAAAAACAAAACACTATTATTATCTGTAGTAATAGTCTTCTTAAGTCTTGCCATAATTGTCCTAGGACTCTCATCTATGGGACCACTTTAT